>NC_056731.1:1234273331-1234363331 GCF_019279795.1 Protopterus annectens | reverse complement strand
ACAGGAATATTTAAAATCTGTCCCTATTTACCCTCCTGTTATTTTAGGCTTTATCCAGATGTGATGCTCTAAGAGGTTGAGAGGTAGGATCACAGCTCAGGAGCCTGACTCACCCTGAGAAAGGACAGCTCACATATGACAACCACTGGAGTCTCTGCCAAACAACAGTGACTGTGCCACTGCTAGGTCAGTTAATGGGATGTTGTCCATATCCATATGTTACCTGTGAATATGAGTATGGTACATGCTTGTCTTGTAAATCTAACAGATCTATATAGGGCATGTGCATATTAAAGTACCGTTGCAGATTTGTGTGTTGAACTGCATGCGATATATTGAATTAATAACATTCAACTGTACAGTGTTCTGCTAGACAATAATCACATTTGTGACTGATATCTGAAATCACATCGTTTCATAGTTTCATAGTTTGGTACTAGGCTATCTGCCCTGGGGCATTTATAAGCCTAGCCATAGTGATGTGGCTCTTGCCACTCCATGTAATGGTACAAAAGTGTACAGAATAGATTTAGAATACTGTGCCTCTGTCTAGTAGTGACACAGTGAAGACCCCCTTACATAATAGAATTAGTTTACTGTGCCTCTGTCTAGTAGTGACACAGAGATGACCCCTGGGGTAAACCTACGATCTCCCATTCACTCGTCAAGATTTCTCTTGAAGAGAGTCAGTGAGGGGCTCTACCTAACATGAACTGGGATTCTGTTCCAGAGTATGGGAAGCCTCTGAGTTATGAATCTGTCCCTCCAGCATGTCCTATTCATATTTGTGCTGAGGTTCAAATCTTTAGCTCTCGTGGTTCTGATGGATTTAGATTTTTTGAGGTGGAGCATGTCCATCAATTCCTGATTGGACATGGCCTTGTACGTCAGGCACAGATCACCTCTGAGTAGGCGGTATGCTACTGAATAGAGTTGGAGTTTCTTTAGTCTGGCAGCATATGACATATGTTGGAGACCCTTGATCCTCTTGGCGAGGTACTTCTGGGGTCTCTCTAGCTGTTGCAAGTGCCGGGTGATGTACATACCAAATGGGGCATTGTACTCAATCATGGGCCTGATAAGGAGGAGTACAGGGGCACAATGACCTCCTTTGATCTTGATGTGAATCCCTTCATGATAAGGTGGGCAAGGTAGAAAGTCTTTCTAACCACTTTGGCAATGTGGGTGTCAAATGAGAGGTCACTATTGACTTGGGTCCCCAGGTCTCTGATTACTTTTTCCGTACTCAGTGGGTTACCGCCTATGTGATAATTTGTGGGCACTTTGTTTTTCCCAAAGGGGATGACTATACATTTTTTGGCATTTAGTTTAAGGCCATGACTCCGGCACCAGTTGTCCGTTTCAGTGAGGCCTTTCTGTAGGATGTATGTGTCAGCTGGTGTATCGACTATGGCACCTAGTTTGCAGTCATCTGCGAACTTTGTCAGCCACAACCCTCCCATGTTTGCTTCCACATCTGAGAAATAAATGCCGAACAAGAGGGGTCCCAGGACAGAGCCCTGTGGGACACCACTTGTCACTGGCTTTGAGTCTGACATGGCTCCAGTGAATTTGACTTTATGGGTTTTATCCTTTAGCCAGTTTGCCACCCATCTTGTGACATATGGATTTACATTTAAGCTGTTGAGCTTGTCTATGATGCCAGAGTGGGGTATTGTGTCGAAAGCTTTAGTCAAGTCCAGGTAGGCTGTATGGACTGCTTTGCCCTCGTCAATGGCTCTAGTGACTGTTTTGAAAAAGTCAACCAGGTTTAAAAGGCAGGATCTGCCTTTTACAAAGCTGAACTGGGTGGGATCAAGTGTCTGTAAGTCCCCAATGTCTCTGTTTATTAGTTCCATAATGATTCTTTCCATAGCTTTGCAGACCAGGCTGGTTAAGCTTATGGGGCGGTAGTTACCAAGGTCAGTAGAGGTGCCTCCTTTGTGGAGTGGGACTACTGTTGCTGTACGCCAGGTACATGCACCTATACTTGCGTTATGTCAGCCAAACCATTGGCAAGTCTGTGAGCAATGACATCATGAGGCCATTAGTTGATGGCCGGGGCTCGTCCACTTATCCTTGTGCTAAAGTAGTAGATGCAATCCTACAAAAATATTTGATTAAGGAACCACAAATTTGTAAAGATTCATGGTCATTCCTTAAAAGATTGGATAGCCTGGAATTTAACACTGATTACAACTTCCTCACAGTTGATGTGAGGGACTTGTACACATGCATACCTCAGGATGTAGGTATCGAGTGGTTAAATCTGCTATTAAAATAAATATATGTTTCTTGAACCTGGGTTATCTTCATGCTTTACAATTGCCATATTGCCTATTTTTCTTGGTTTGAGCAATGACATCATAACATAATAGCCTGCTTATGACTACTGGACATTTTCCAGGTTGCCATGTCAAAGCATACTGTGCAATCAACTTACTAATGTATGGTGCATCTATATTAATACAGTATCAATACTGATGTCCCCTTTGTCACCCATTTATGTGTGCCATTGTTGAGAAGTCTTGCTATAACAGGTTGAGAAGTATGATGGAGGAGCAAGACTGTAAATACAGTATGCCACACTAACATAGAACAGAAATTTATACCAGGTATCCCCTGAGCACATGTATGTATGTGTATGTTCAGCTGGAAGGCACAAAGCTAATAACATGGGTTGCAAGCAATCAAGAAGATAGTTAGTACATGCTGCACATGTGTGTAATATCAGTGTCAGTGCATACAAGCGACATAAATGTGTACAGCTACTGGTTGTTGCATTGCCATGACACTGATATGAGTACTAGAATAGGCATGGTTATCAGGTAGTAATCGGAGAAGTGCCCAACTGTGTTATGACCCTCTGTCCATGTCTACCACTAACAACTATATGAACACCTATATACAAAAGATATCAAAAGTGTACACACCCCTGTTGGAATGCCAGGTTTGTGTGCCATATGACAGTGAGACAACAGAAAATAATTTCAAAATGTTTCTCATCTGGAATGTGACCCATAACTTGTACAATTCTATTGAAAAACAAACAGAACTGTTTCGAGGAAGGTGAGCAACTATTGCTAAGTGAAGATGTGCCATGATGTTAGAGTCCAAACCAATACGAATGAATGCTGTAATAATTTCAACAGGTGCTTAAACAGCATATCAGTTTAAGGGTCTGCACACTCATTCAACTGGCTTATTTTACTGATTATTATTTCAATATGTTTTGCAGAACAAATTGTTATGTTTCTAATTGAATTGTACAGGATATAGGTCACATTAAAGGTGTGAATTGTTTTGAAATGAGTTATTGTGGTGTCATGTTTCAATTGCACAAATACCATGCATAGTAACAGATGTGTGTACACTTTATATCCACTGTAGATGTATGGACTCAGAAATACCTGACCTGTAACACCAGTGTACATAAAGGTAGACTAATTCACTTTGGTGGACAGCAGCAATACACAAACCACATAACAGGTTGCCATATTGGCTGTACAGAGACACGTAGGTGCAGGCAAAAACTTGGAAGCAAGTTCACCTCTGTTTGAGCAAGCATGTAAGTTCACAGGTGACTCCGTGTAAAGCTGACTATGACTACAAATCAGACATATCCACACCACCAAGGCCAATTGCAACAGTGTTTCCACATATTTTGTCAGTCTCAGAGGCAACAACAGGAGTCACCTTTTACTAGGCGTAAAGCACACCTCATACACACATGCTATGGATGTAAGCAACCCGCCTCAGACAGGTCAGGTGGGAACATCGCCACTCTGTCCACCCCATTTGTATAGGGGTATATGCACATCAACCACACTCCTCCTCTCATCAATGGTGAGCATGTGCATATTGCCTACTGATTGAAACATCAGCAAGTCTCCAGGTGGCATCATAATATCACTGTCTGCCTCCTACATGAATTCAGGCATGTGCTCACAGCTCCATCGCACACTACAGTCAAACACAGACTTGCCATCATCCACACACCATCCACATGGAAGATGGCCACTGTCATCCCTCTACACAGAAATGAATGGAGAATAGAGGATTATGCAATTAAGTGACCAACAATGGGGGGAATATGACACCTCCGGGCCCGGAGTGCAAGGCAAGCTAATATAGCCATAATAGATTAGAGGGTTATGGTGTAGTTTGGATTATTTGCCAGTAATATCCATTGTTGATGTGCAATTTGACAACCATATGAGGTCCTGTGACTTTTTTTTCCTGTTTATGCCATCCAGGTGCAATGCAGAGGCCTCGTTTCCTGACATTTACAGAGGCTGAAACAGAGATAATCATCCAAGCAGTCATACAAAATTATCCTTTACTATTTGTCAGGAGACCACAAGATCTGCGGGAGAGGACCGCCCTGTGGAACGATCTTGTTCACAGGGTAAATGATGTCGGCCTGCATGGCAGAACATACGAGCAGGTGTGACATCATGCCAGCGACCTCATCCACCATGCCCATCAAAGAGCTGCTGCCATAGTGAGGGTCCAGCTAGCCCGAGGTTTGGGACCATCCATCTAGCCCCCACTGACACCCAATGGGGATCTCCTCGCTAACCTTGGGGCACCCACCCAATGCATCACACATGAACCTGAAGAAAGCATTGATGAGGTGGCTTGCACCTACACAATGGATGAGGAGCATGCCAGTAAGGCCCCAGTGCACATTACTAGAACACTGTTGCATATTTATTTGTATCTGTATAGTATCTACATGCATATGTCAGATAGGATAGTAGGTATTGCTGGAGTTTAGTAATGCATAGACGTGCACATCTATGGTGATGACCAGCATATTTTGTTGTATTGGAGGTTGTACTGTTAATGTGCTGAAATGCTGCTTCCTCCCTGTACCAATGCCACATGAATGGCTACTGACATTACCTCTCTCCCATAACTATTTAGGTCCCTCCGCTATACAACTGGGACAGCAGCCTGTAGCTAGTGAGTATGGAACTGTTTTGTTGAAGTTTACCAATACACCGGCCATGCTAAGACCATGCTATTTGCCATGCACCACATTTATCACACCTACCCATAATGCATGATGTGCATGTTCAGTTTTGTTGGTATTAACTGCAGTGCATCACAGTGGTCACCATGGGGGCATATCTGAAGGGTATGTAAGATTCTTGTAGTATACCTCACAACCTGTCAGACAGACACAAACAAAATGGTGAGACAAATGGGCTACAGCAGGGGCATGTATGAAACATTACCCTTATACAATGGATACAACAGTGTACACACCCCTATTAAGATGGCAACTGTTCCTGATATATACAATGACAGACCACAGTAATACATTCCACACCTATTACAACCAGTAATGTGATCCTAATATGAACAATTAATGCGTAAAATAGAAATATATGTTAGGGCAACAAATATGGGGTATACAAACCTTACAGAACACTGGATGCATATGTGTGCACAGACTCCAAATAACGTATTGTGGAGGCAGCTTGTGATGTACTGACAGCATTCAATCTAACTGAGTACACACCTGCCATCAAGTACAGGGCCTCAATGTCACACCAAGTAATGGTCTGCTGTCCAAGACGTAAGTGCATGACATTTGCTCAGTTGCCTGCAACAGAAGAAGCCATGGCTTGCACACATCTTACAAAGCATCAAAGGGATCGCATATCTGATAGGTAGCAGTCAGGAGTAGGGAAAAAAAATCACTGCCTCACCATTGCATACACCATGGCAAACAGTGCAGACAGTGATCTAGACATGTATTAAATCTGGGACAACAGTGATGTTGAAAAGAACCAGATGCCCATCCAAAACAGATGACAAAACATGTTGACAACTGGTCAGGGAGGCTGCCAGGAGACATACAGCAACACCGAGGGAGTTGCAGGAATGTCTAGCAGGTAATACCTTTGTAGTACTTATGGCAATAATTGGATGGATTCTGCATCAGTGTGGTCTATGGGGTAGGATGAGTAGGCAGAGCATTTTTCCACATGAAACACCAGCTAGGGCTGTGTACAGGTAGCAAAAGTATAACATCAAGTCTTCTAAAGGTATGTTTTGAAATGTGTAATGGTGTCATGAGACCAAGATTCAAACCTACAGACAGTATTCATAAAGATACATGTGGTGCACAAGCAACACCTCACTTCACCTCAGAGCCACCATCCCCAATTTGAAGCTTGCTGGTGCCAGTGTACAGCTTTAGGGTTGCTGTTCATTAGCTGGAACTAAACCTGTAGACATGATGGTGGAAATTTGGAACAGTTCAAAATAACACTCATGTGTAGCCCACAGTTGTCAAGCATCTGCAATAAGGCTGGGGATGGGGAGGGGTTTCAGCTTCAAACAAAACAGTGAACTGAAGCATACATCCAAAGCTAGCTAAGAATGGCTCTGTCTGAACACATTCAAGGTTATGAATTGGGCCAGACATAAACCAGACTCAACAGCAATAGTAAAGTCCCTGTGTGACCTCCAAGGGCTGTGCACATGAACTGGCCTTGTAATATGATAGAGTTGGGGTACCTCTTAAGGGGAAGACAGACCAAATAATGCCAAGTCAAGATGTGCCATGCTAGTATACCCCTTCTCAGGAATAGTGACTGCTGTAGTTCACTTAACAGGTGCTTCAACAAACCATTGTTTTAAGGGTGTTCACACTTATGCAACTGCTATATTGTATGCATCTCATTCAGTATCTTCACAACTAACACATTTGTTTGAATCTTGATTGGATTGCACAGGTTATATGCCACATATCCGGTGTGTGTGTAATGTTTTCAAATGCAGTAGTGTGGTCCCATTTCATATCATAGAAGAGCCTGGCATGTCAACAGGGGTGTGTACACTCCTCATATCCACATTAAGTTTTGAAGGTCATTGGTGTAACCGGATTTTATTGCATATACATGCACTGCTGCTGTCATCTGCAAATCAAATGTCAGTCATTAATTAGTGACATCAGTCCTCATATCATCCCAGATGTTCTTCGTGTTTCACTGTTGCAGTCATCACACTTGGGTTATCTGCCTGCAGGTAGCCCTCAGTCGGCACGAATACCAGAGTCTTTAGATTTCTGCGTTGGATGCTGTGACCTGATTCATGACGTCAGGTTGTCAGGGGTATAAAACATACAGCCAATGTCATTACATCAGCTTTTCTTGGTGCGCAGGAGCCCAAAGCAGAAGCAGTTTGCAAGTGCTGGTCGGCAGCTACCTGAAATTTTCGTTTTTCGAGTTTTAAACCTGAAGTCTGCTAAAGCTAAGTACCCTGTTGTCTATCCTTTTTCCTTGCTCTAACCGATGTCAGAAAAAGTTAACAATTGTCTTGCCTGTGGAAAGTAAATACCTCACAGAGATTTTCATTCTTACTGCGTCACCTGTTTAGGCCCAGACCACGACGTCCCTGTCAGTTTTGTGCCTTGTTCAATGCCCAAACTATTCGTCGTCAGGCTATTTTTGTCTCTAAATTCTTTCGCTCTTGCTCTCTGTATTCCAAAATGGCTTTGGTAAGCCATCCAACTACCGATCTTCCAAAAAAAATGCAAAGATAAAGACAGAGACAGACCGCATAGGTCCAAAACTGCCGACGACGCTTCCTTTAAGCTAGCCGCCAGCCCACTGGTACTCAGTGAGGCACATTCGCTGCCCCTATTACCTGCTTCTACAGATTCGCAGGCCTCTACTGAGACCCATTCAGAGTCCAGTATACCGCAAGATGCTTCTTCGCCTATGGAACCTGCGGAAGTCTTTACCTTGGATGGGTCCGGAGCCGCTATGCAGGCACTAGATTCTGAGGGTATATTCAGACCTTCTGATGTTCGTTTCAAACCGACTACTTTGTTAATGACTAAATCATTCGAATTTCCCAGGCTCAGAGTTTGCACTATGCCTAGGAAACCATGCCACAGAAACAAATGCTTAGAATGGCTAAAGACCTTATTACTTTAATTAGGGGAAGCCAGCCTTCCCCCCTCTAAAAGACAAAGAATAGATTTTCCTTATGATTCTTCAGACCATGAGTCTGATGGCTGTGACCCCTGTGATTACCAGGACGTACCCTTATCTACCTATGATGATTCAGATGAAGAGGATTCAATTCTCTCAGCCTCCACCCAAAGGACCTTTCCTTCAGTGAAACCTTGCATACCCTAAGACAGCATTTCTGCTGGGAATGCTAGGACTACCCACAGTCCTAAAAGAGACTCAGGGATTTTTTAGACTTGCCTCAGCATAGGCCTCCAGCTATTCCCCCTGTCCTGGATATTGTAGATGATGTTTTCATGGAATCCAGCCTTACCCCTGATATTTTACCACCTGCTCCTAGAAAGCCTGACAGATACTACAGGGTACCTGACTCTCACAAATTTCTATTTAAAAATCCCACTGCAGATCCAGAGACCATTTCCCAGGGACCTAAAGGTATTAAGGCTTCCACAGCCAAAAACCCTACTCTTCGGACAAGGATTCTAGGGCTCTAGACAGATGGGATAAGAAGTTATATACCTCAGCAACTCCTGCCATCAGGGCTTTAAATTGCCAGTTTCACATGTTGAAGTACCAGCAGCATATTATTAATCTAATTAAACAGAAAATGGTGTTGATTCCTGATTGTGCAGAAAATAAGGACTTACAAGACTTAATGCATTCTGCAAACCAAATTGGTAAACATACTTTGCAGTGTGGATTTGAGGCCTTAGAAGCATCTTGTAGGGCTGCGGTCACTGGGTCTGTTCTGAGAAGGCATGCTTGGCTGAAGGAACAAATCTTGTCAGACCATGTCAAGGCAAAATTACTCTTTGTTTGGCTGTAAAGCAGAAGTTCTTAAAAAGATGGAGGAAAAAGCTAAATCCATGCAAACCGTTAAAGATTTCTTACAGATACAGCCACCTAGATTCAGTAGGCATTGGTCTTCAAAAAACTGGTCCATTCCCTTCCAGACCTTCTCAGCCCAAACCCAGGGGCAACAGACCACAAAGACTACAGTCTCAGGGTATGCACAGATCTAAACAATGGAGTGCTCCCTCCATAAAAACTGGGAGTAGTACACCACCCCCCTATGGAAAAAGTTCACAATGGCTTGTCCTTAATCCTTCCTAGCCATGCCCAAGTACTTGCACCCCTAGGAGGAAAACTCACCCTGCATGCAAAAAACTGGGAGTGTATTACCCAGGACCGATGGGTCTTAAACATTGTATCCAAGGGATACAGATTCTATTTCCACTCTCTGCCAACCCCAAGCAGATTGCCAGACCTTCATCCAAACCAGTGGACAGAGGCACAAAAGCAAGTACTTTCTCTTCTCAGTATCAGGGCTATTCAACCTGTGCCAACAAAGCAAATGGGACAGGGTTTCTAGTCCAGGCTGTTCCTGGTGCCCAGAAAAGAGAACTTTTGGCACCCTATTCTGGATCTGTAAACCCTAAAAACCTTCCTGGTTGTACCAAAATTCAAAATGCTTACACTCCAGCAGCTCCTTCCTATGCTAGCCAAGGACTCCTGGCTAGTCAACCTGGACTTAAAAGAAGCTTATTTGCACATCCCCATTAGGAAATCTTGCAGGAAATATCTATGTTTCAGGGCACGCTGTATGCACTATCAGTTCTCTGTACTTCCCTTTGGCTTATCTACTGTGCCCAGGGTATTCACAAAGTGCCTGGCTCCAGCCATTGCTTACTGCAGGGAGAGAAATATTCAAATTTACTCATACTTTGATGATTGCCTGATTCAGGCGGACAGTCAGGAATTGATACTTTGGCACCTGACATTTGTAAAGAGACTCCTAACTTCTCTGGGGTATACCATCATTGAAAAGAAATCACATCTGGTACTCAGCCAAAAGATTGTATTCCTGGGGGCAAGCTTGAACACAACTTCCCAGGTGGCATTCCCTCTCCAGAAAAGCAGGTTTATTTGACAACTTATTTCAAACAACTGGCCACCCAAACCCAGCTATCTGCAAGAAAAATACTTCAAGCCACAGGGTTCATGGCCTCATGCATTCTACTGATTACATATGCAAACTGCATATGAGGAAACTTCAATGGTACTTAAAAAGTCTCTGGTGTCAACATTCCCAGGACCTGGAAACATGATTACTATCATTCCTTCCTAAGGACAGAGTTCCGTTGGTGGGCAGAGGCTTGCAACCACAACAAGGGACTCCCTTTCTCACAACCCCCTGTCGTCCAAACTCTGACAACAGATGCATCAGACTATGCATGGGGTGCACACATGGCAGGCAAATGCAAAAAGAAATGTTAACTGTACAGAATGCATCGACAGCCTTCAAATACCTTATCCTGCCAGGACAACTCCTGATAAAGACAGACAACACCACAGTTATGTACATAAACAAGCGGGGGGACTTCACTCCTACCAACTCTGCAGCTTTGCCATGGATCTGTGGAACACAGCCTTAAGCAACCAAGTGCACCTGCAAGATCAATTCCTACCAGGCAAACAAAATTCAGTGGCAGCTGACTTAAGCAGAAATCTAATGGACCCACATGAGTAGAAACTGGAACCAAACTCATTTAAACTTCTAATACACAGGTGGGGGACACCAGAGGTGGACCTCCTTGCGTCCCCCCAAAACCATCAACTAAACACATTTTTCACCAGAATTCCCCACAGCCAAGCTTGGAAAGTGGATGCCCTATCCTTCACATGGGAAAACCTCTCAATCTATGCCTTTCCCCCTCTGCCCCTCCTTCCAAAAGTACTTCTCAAGATCAAACAGGACAGGCCAAGGGCAATCCTTATTGCACCAGACTGACCACGCCAACACTGGTACCCACTCCTACGCAGTCTGACAGCAGTGCCACCCTGGCACCTACATCAGACCCCTCTCTGCTGCCCAAGCAGGAGGGACATATTTTGCATCCTCAGCTGCAAACCCTGAACCTGGCAGCCTAGCTTATTCCCTGAATACATCACCAGCAACCCTCAGCAAACAGGTGCTGGATGTTATCTTTGAGGCCAGGAGGCCCAGTTCTAGGAAATCCTATTCAGAAAAGTGGAATAGATACCGTTCTTGGAGCCAGTATCAAGGGGAGGACACAACCATGCCCTCCTTGCCTCAAATCCTGGATTACCCAGCAGAGCTGCTCCACAAAGGGGTAATCTTCTCATCAATTAAGATTCATGCCTCTGCCATCTCAGCTCATTACAATACTGAGCCACCCCTCTTCTCTCACCCTCTGATCACACAGTTCCTGAGAGTAGCTAACAATTTAAGACCCCCAAGGAGAGCTCCCACTCCTGCCTGGGACCTTATCTTTGTACTAGAGAAGCTCACGCTTCCCCCTTTTGAGCCTGCTGCTACAGCAGAGTTAAAATTCCTCTCTTGGAAAAAAGCCTTACTGCTAGCCATCACTTCATCAAGAAGAGTGTCTGAGTTACAGGCCCTTATGGCTGCAGAACCCTTCATTATCTTCCATGCGGACAGGGTTTTCCTCAGGACTAACCCATCTTTTATGCCCAAGGTGGTATACAGTGTGGCTTTAAACCAATCCATCCATTTGCCAACCTTTTTTCTTAATCCTCAGAATAAAGGGGAAAGGATCCTGCACTCCTTGGATGTGCACAGACAGCTCAGGTTCTACCTTAACAGGACTAAACATTTCAGAAATTCTGACCAGCTGCTAGTCAGCTTTGCTACAGGGGCAGAGGGCAAGGCCATTTCAAAACAAACCATTTCTAAATGGATAGCACATTGCATCCATTTCTGCTACAAACACCATGGAAAACCTAACCCACATGGGATTAGGCCTCATTCCACTAGGGCTACCTCAACCTCTACAGCTTTTCTCAGGGGAGTCCCTACCAGGGACATCCTGGAAGCTGCAACCTGGAATTCTGTACACACCTTCACCAAGCATTACCACTTACCTATCTTTTCTAAATCCAGAGCTGGATTTGCCACAGCAGTCTTACAAGGCCTGCTAGCCAGCCTTACTACTTCTTGACTGCCTCCATCCTTCCTCAGCTTTGGGAATCAACCCAAGTGTGATGACTGCAACAGTGAAACATGAAGAACATAGTACAGTGGTGTACACTTACCATAAATGCAAACGTTCAAGTATATTCACTGTTGCAGTCCTGGTTACCTTCCCTCCAGCCCCGTCTTTCTATACTTTCTACTTATCCTCTTTTTTGGCCATATCTTATGAAAATTGTATTTGCTTTTTACTGGAGGTGTTCCACACCATTTGATTGCTTCCTATTTTGGAGGCTCCAGACATCTAGGGCAAGAAAAACTGATGTAATGGTGTCACCTGCATGTTTATACCCCTGATGACCTAACATCATGGATGAGGCAACAGTATCCGATGCAGAAATCCCAAGACTCTAGTATTCAGGCTGCCTGAGGGATATGTGCAGGCAGATAACCCAAGTGTGATGACTGCAACAGTGAATACACTCAAACTTCTACATTTATGGTAAGTGTACACAACTGTACTTTATGTGTCAGGCAAACACATAGGGGTTTTGAGTATCACACTAATCATAACTGGCAGACATCGACACATTCAGCAATGATTTGTACAGTTGTGAGATATGGTGTACAGTAGATGCCAGTGTGCTATACAGGTGCACAGCAATAATGTGTACATGGGTGCAATGTGTTCGAGAGGAAGGGACATCACCTACTAACACAACTCATGCATCCCAGAGATGCATATTGTTCATAACAAGGATTAAGAATGGCTGCAATGCATGATTTTGAGTGCCATGTATCATGCATGTCAACTGTTAGGAAATGTGAGGTCTGTGTAATATCCATGTGCCACCTCATCTGTAAGTGTGTGTGTGTGTGTGTGTGTGTGTGTGTGTGTGTGTGTGTGTGTGTGTGTGTGTGTGTGAAAGTAGACCATAATGTACAGATATTAATTTACATATACTGTCTTCTCTTCACAGGTGGCAATGGGGATCGGGGTCCCTCCCGCATGGAAACTGATTTGATCTCTGCAGACTCTGACAATGATGATAGGCATAGTGTGGCACAGGCAGGGTTGTCAGGAGCTGAATCATTGCCAGTGGTTAGCATCCCACTTCTTTCCACCCCATCCCCGCACACAGTCACAATGCCCACACATACCCCATCACAAGTGGCCATAGATGAGGGACAGTTGGCGGGTGGTGGCATAGGACAGGAAAGTGTGAGGACTATGGCAAGTGTGTCTCTAAACACCAGACATAGCCAGATAACAGGTGAGGTCCCACACAGGTGGATGGACAGGGATGCTTATAGGAGGACTGCTGCCCATCATGCCCCTGCCACAAGTGCTACAGCAGGTGTCACCAGATGCATGTTTTGGACCATCATGGAGGCACAGGCATGTATTGAACATTACACCAGAGATGGAGTGAGGCTCCAGAGGGCTACTCTTCCTGCTGTACATGACAACATCCGTGATCTTACAGATGCCCGCCGTTATTATGCAGAGGTCATGGCTAGATGGTTGGGTGAGATGCTGGCAATCCTCGACTGTGGGATGTCTGTGGTTGTGAGTAGGTCATCAGCCATGTGGATGCAGGACAGCACCACAAACAGCTGAAAGTCTACGTAGCCGTGCAACATCTCTCTCCCACACCAGTAGTGGCAGTACCAGCAGCAGCACTGCAGGGGGGGTTCTGTCCACACCATGATGCAGCAGGCCATGGGCATATGGTCCTGGTCAGTCCAACAAGGCCATTGATCCATCAGACAATTGTCATCATCGGGGGAGAGTACCATATCTTTGCTTCGGCCTGGTGGTGCCAGTGGAACCCCTGGCAGACGCAGTTCCCATATCCGTGGCTGGACACAGTCAACTGTACACCCTGCCATGTATGGTCCACAGCTGTTCAACATACCCCTGTATAGGGCAGCCACATGGCGAAACTGTGTGCATCCATACATACACTCACACCACCATCATGGCTAAGCCACCTCCATACTTACACACACCACCTCTGCATGGCCCATTCAATAACCAACTCCCTAACCCACACACATGATGTCAATCAAATGGCTCAGCCTAGGCCTCTGGCAAACCCACACCACACCCTATGCATTTGATGATACCTGTGCCACATCCCTGTTACCCATATCATTGATGCAGGGACATGCTAATATGGTTCTGATGCACAGGGTGAATGTACTACAGTTTAGCAATGCAATGTTGTTTAAAGTGTTGTCAGCTGGCATGTTTAATGCTTACACATCAGGGTGTGTAGCTGTCCAGCCATGATGCATTATTGCTGATATTAACACTGACTGAATGTGGTCTCCATAATGCATTCTGTTTGTGTTCTAGGTGTCTGTGTGTCAGGAGGATGCTGGCTTGCTGTCCTTTCCTACAAGGGGTGTGGCAGTGTGGTAACACATTGACTGTGTCATATCTAGGATACAGCTAAACACAATTAATAGGTCTGTATAGCAATCATTGCATGTGCCACATGGCTGATAGGTCTGTGGGGTGTATACAGGTAAGTGCATGGTGGCTGACGCAAGCAGCTCTTGTACTGTGGACAATGGTAAGTGTATTGGGTGGCACACACTAAAGGTTTATGAATAACACAAACACAGAGGGTTTTGTGTTGATGCAACACACAGAGAGTACTGTTCACATGGATGTACTTCACTTTGCAGAGAACTCATTTTTGCAAATGTAATTCCACCAAGACCAAATTGCCAAAATCTCAAATCACAAAATAATCAGTACACCAAATTTCATTTCACTGAGAACAGTAGTGGCAGGGTATATGTTCTTTTCCCCACTGTAGTGCAGTCCTAGAGTTGGTATATATAGTTGTAGGGGTGTGGGGGAGCACAATCCCCCACATTAGAGGGTGTGAGGTGGTGTAAACCCACACCTTCTTTGATTAACAACTACTTACCCTCTTAATATAATCTGGACAGTATAACAGCATGCTATACAGGGGAATATGCACAACACAACCCCCTATGTGGGAGCCTGTGCCCCCAACAACCACCCCAACTATATAGACTAAGTACAGTATTGCTGTACAGCTGTTCAGTGGGGAAAAGGGCATTTACACTGCCACTACTAGTTTTGGTGAAATGAATTTCCACAGAATTATTCTTTTGCAATTTTAGCTTTTGTAAATTTGGTCTCAGTGGAATGTTTTTTCTGTGAATTAAATTAGACCCCTTCACACACATACACACACACTGGCCAACACTGAGATTAGAACCCCTACCTATGTAGTTATTGCTACTTATGTGTTCTACCTTAATTGCACATGACACAGAGCTTGTAGGGTGAAGTGTGTTCTGAGCTTCCAGTAAAGTAAACAACATCACCAGGCCTTGTACAGTATGGCAATGGGGGATGTACTTTGTGTGAATGGACACAACATAGTATAACATACTGACACATACACCTTGACAGACACATACAGTCATAGACACATTTGACAGACCTGCGTTTAGCAGCCCTGACTATTGTCAATCAGGGCATACTGTTACATAGTTCAATCACACAGCACAGGCCTTATTGGGCTAAAGATTGTTGTCAGATAATAGTAAGGTTGATGGAGATACCAGAGCACATACAGTGGACCTTGGGACATGTAGTGGGAGCACCACTGTCTAAACTGTAAGAGTCACCCTCCAAGTGAACATAGTACTCACACAAACACAGGATACTGTACTGACACACAAACGTTCACAGATTTGGCCTTCCTCAGAATAGAACCCCTGGCTATGTAATTATTGGTACTACAGTGACACACATTTACTGCATGCAACACAGACTGTAAGGTGATGACTGTTCTGTGAGTCCTGTAATGTGGCAAACATCACCAGCCGTTGTACAGTATGGCAATGTGCAGTGTGTGTGGAGAATAAGCCCTCAAAATGCTGTCTCATACAAATATGTTCACTTTTAGAGACTCACACACACATACTCATACACATACTCACATTTCCCAGGACTCAGGGTGGAAACCCCACATACATAGTCATTGTTAGTCTTGTGTAATGCAGTTACCACATGATCCATGGAGCCTATAGGGGGAGGAGTTCCACAAGTTATGCTTACAGTGAAAAACATCACCATCACTGCAAAGTATGACAATGGGAGGTGGAGTGGGTGGAAAGCCCACAAAGTTGTGTCATCTACAGGTTTAAATGCTCACAAACAGTTGTATACGCTGTAATGCACACACACATATTTGCCAGTACTGAGTGTCATGGGTCCAGGTGTACATATGTGTGTACCGCACTAATAGCCATGGAGTCATTACAAGCCTAGCCCATGGGAGAACCCTGGCACCTGACATTTGTCAGCAGTGCATCTATCAAATACTGCCACATGAGTGATCCCCAGGGTGACAGTTATATTCACCATACACTCATCTGAATTTCTCTTGAAGAGGGCCAGTGAGGTGCTTTGATTGACATGTATGCAACATATATTGCATAACGTGGACAGTGTCTGTGTTATGGACCTGTTCCCAAGCATGTTCTCTTGAATGTGATAATGCAGTTGAGGTATCCATGGCATGTGGTGCATACAGATTGGAGTTTCCTAGCTGTGGCATTTGTAACACAGCTGGCCAGACATGGCATTGTCAGTCAAGCAGGGATTGCCTGTAAGTAGCCAAGATGTGACCAGGAACACTTGGAGGTTTGGGCCTCTGTCCATATCAGACATGTCTAGGGTCCTACATGTGAGGTACACTTGCAGCATACCCAGTTGTTGAAGGTGTCTAGTGAGTTACATGGCAAATGGGCTATTGTACATGCTGATTGGCCTAATGAGCAGGGAGTAGAGGAAGACATTGACCTCTTCATTCCTGGATGACACACCCTTAGTTATGCAATGTGTCACATGGAAGGACTTTCTGTCCACAGTGGCAATGTGGTGGTCAGAAGAGAGTTTGCTGTCAAGCTGTGTTCATACACCTCCTTTAAGGACATCTGTGTACATTGGACTACCACCGATGTGGTAATTTGTGGACAACACATGATTCAACATGGGATTGGGACACATTTCTTGAAATTGACACTAAGGCCAGTGTTTTGACAACAGTTGGATGTGTCAGTGGTGACGTTATGCAGGATGTAAACATATTCTGGGGATGTAATCAAAGCCCCCAATTAACAATTTTCTGCAAACATTGTTAGCCACAGTTCATTTTTGTTGGGCTGGATATCAGAGGCACACATAACAAACAAGAGTGGACCCAGGACAAGACCCTGTGGTACTCCACTCATGACTGTTTTGCAGTCTGACATGGATTCCCTGCTTTCACACTGTGGGTTCCATCTGTGAGCCAGCTTGCAGACCACTTAGTGACACAGGGATTAATAAATAGATGAGAGTGTTTGCCAATGATTCCTGAGTGTGGGATTGTATCACAGGACTACAAGGGCCACATATCTTGTTTTGGACTCCATACTGCCACATAGTTATTTCACAGGACAAACAGATTACAGGACTGTAGAGTGTCCACAGCTACCACAACAGTGGGCCCTGTACAGTCGACATCTGGTAGTGTACTGGGTGGACCACACAAAAATGTAGCAAAACCCATGGATCACAGTGTTAATGACACAACCACAGACAGAGACACACACACTTGCCAGGAATGAGATTCAAACCGCTACCTATCTAGTTATTGCTACTACAGTAGTATGCATTTATCAGATGAGCCACAGAGTGTATATGTTTGATAGCTGTCCAAAGATATCTTCAAAGGTGAGTAACATCAGCAGCAGTGCTAAAGTAGGGCAATGAGAAGTGGACTAAGTGTGAATGGACTCAAGATCATTAACCTACAAGCACACACACACTCACACAGTAACAGACACACCTTTCAATTTGCCAGAACTGAGATTTGAACCCCTACCTAACTAGTTTACTGCACTATAGTATTATGCATTTATCACAAGAGACACACAGAGCAACTCCTGACCTTCCCTGTATTCCACCAGTAACAGTCTCAGAGCAAACATCACATTGGTAGTGCCGTTTCCACACATGAAACCATACTGCTGATCAGTACTCCTCACCTCCCTGTTTAACATAGCTTCTACTACTCACTTCATGCTGTGATTGGTCAATACTATCCCTCTGTAGTTATCACAGCTCTGCACATCAACCTCATTCTTAACACCGTACCCAAACAGGTTTTCTCCACTCCTCATGCAAGCTCACACTTTCCAAGATATCAGTAAACAGTCTGGCTAGCATGCCACTGCCATTTCCCCTAAACAAACCCATGCTTCCACAGGTGTGAAATGTGGACCAACAGGCTTGCCAGCATTCATCCTCTCCATAGTTATCCTTACATCCTCCTTGTTAAGCCACTGCACTTCCTAATTCACCATACCCACATCATCCAACCTTCTGTCTCATTATCTTCATTCATCAGCCTCTCAAAGTACACTGTCCCTGTTCTCAATACACTCTCTTTACTTGTGAGTACATACACCTCATTATCCTTTATCATCCTTATCTGCTGCACATCATTCTTTCTCAGTGCATCTGCCAGCCAATTGGTACAAATCCTGTCAACCCTCCTTAGTGTCCAACCTGTCATTGAACTCTTCATATGCCCATCCTCATCCTTTGCCACCTCTCTCTTTAACATGCACATCATCTCCTCATACTTCTGCCTACTTTCCTCATCTCTCTGACAATCCCACTACTTCTTCCCCGAACTCTGTCTCTGTATACTGTATAGTACGTCCTCAGTCCACCAGCAGGTGTCATTGTACTGCTTCCTCCATCCACATGTCACCCCAAGCACCCATCTAGCTGTCGCACTTACCAGCTCTGCTGTACTTAACCAGATATTTGTTAGATTGTCACTGCCACCCAGTGACTGTCTCAGCTCTTCCCTGAACTCCACCTCACAAGCACACTTTTCCAATTCACATAATTTGATCCTTGGTGCTGCCCCCACACTCCTCATCTCGATCACCAACATCATCTCACATACCAACATTCTTGGCTGCCTAAACACACTTTCCCCTGTCACTGCTTTACAGTCTCCAATCTCCTTCAAACTGGCCCTCCTACATTGGATATATTCCACCTTTGTGCATCTTACTCCACTCTTGTATGTCACCCTATGCTCCTCCATTATGTTATAGTGCATATTTACCACAGCCATGTCCATCCTTTTTGCAAAATCCACTACCATCTCACTGTCTACACTCCTTTTAACACCATACATACCCATCAATTCCCCATCCCCTTTGTTCCCGTCACCAACATGCCCATTGTAATCTGCTGCAATGACCAGTCTGTCACCCTTGGGTACAGTCATCACCACATCATCCAACTGACGTCACATTTCTCTTTCTCATCCATCACTCAACCAAGTTGCATAGCATATGCACTAACAACAGTCATCCTTACACCATCAGCTTACAGCTTCAGAAAAATCACTCTATCAGACACTCATGTCATCCTCCAAAATGCTCTTGGCATACTGTTCCTTCAGCAGAAGCCCTATCCTCTTCCACCTCGATAGCACAATTGTGACCTGCCTACCATACAGCCAGCTATGATCCCCTTCCATGTGGTCTCTTACACCCACACAATATATCAACCATCTTCCGGCCTTCATATCAGCTAGCCTGGTCCCTATAACACTCATACTACCAACACTAACAATTCTTACCCTCAATACCACCCTCCTAGCCTTTCCCCTCTCTTCCTGCCATATGACTGTTGGACATCCTTCAGGGATTGCTTGTCAATGTAAAGGCTACTGTGCTACTGAATGATTTAAGTATGTTACAGCAATATTGAGACACTGTCACTGATTTTGTCCCATTTCACCCATGTATGCATGGCATTCTACAGATGTCCTGCTGTAACAGATTGAGAGGGATGACTGCGCAGCAAGAGTGTGAATTTAGTGTGCCATACTGACATAGAACAAACATGTATCCACATCATGAAAACAGACACGGGATGCAAAATGTCAGTTAAAACAGCTGTACATGTTGTACATGTGTGTATTCTTAGTTACTGTGCACCCAAAAGAGTGACATTTCTACAACTACTGGTTGTTACATTTCCCTGACACAGCCATGGTTAGTACAGTAAGCATGATTATTATGACTAAATTGGAGAGGTATCCAACTGTGCTATGACTTTGTGGCCACGCCCACTAAAACAACTGATTGAACACATGCATGGCTGTATGGACTCAGCAATACCTTACTTGTCATACCTGCCTTCACCAATGTAGAGTAATCCCCTTTGCTGGACAGCAGCATTGCACACACCACAGACTTGGTCCCTACGGTGGCTGTACAGTGCAAAGTAGGGGGAGGAACAGACCTGGCATCAAGCCAGCCATTGTCTGAACAGGCATATAGTGTCACAGGTGGATCTACCAGGGCAATCACAAGGCCATCTTCACATATGTCTGCAATCTTGGAGGCAAGATAACAACCCAACCTGTAATGGTGACCGATCAGTTCACATACACACACAACATAGCTATAGGCAACCTGATTCAGATAGGGTTAGGGCAAACATCCTCACTAGTGAGCAGGTACATATTGCCTACTGAAAGGCAACAAATGTAAGTATCCATGGGATGTCATATCATCCCTGTCTGCATCCTACATGTACTCAGGCATATGTTCCCAGCTGCATTACACACTGTAGTCGCACCAAGCTGCAGCACCATCCACACACCATAGGCATGGAAGATGGCTAATGTAATCCATTTAAACAGACCTGAATGCGGAATGACAGATTATGCACGCTGCAGGCAATATGACTTATCAGAACCAGGAGTGCAATGCAAGCTGATACTGTGCTTTGAGATTACAGGGGTATGCTGTGTTTGTGATTGGTGGCTACTGGTATGGTTGTGAGTGTTGGCTACTGGTATTCAAGGTACATGTGCAGGTACTGGACATACTGTTGCCAAATGTGTGGGGTCCTTTGATGTGTTTCCCTGTCAGTGTCTATCAGGTGCAATGTCACATCACCAGTGGGAGACCTTTTCACCAGCATAATGCAACCTGATAATGGAAGCCATAATACAGAACCACACTGTACTGTTGGGTCAAAGCCAGCAACAGCGGAAGAGGACCACCCTGTGGGATGACCATGGCCATAGGGTAATTTAGGTGGGGCTGCACACACATGCATATGAACAGGTGTAGCATCATGCCACCAACCTCATATCCCATGCCTGGCAAAGGGTTGCTGCCAAGGCCAGGGACCCCACAACCACAGGTGGGAACCCAGACATGCAACCTCCACTGACACCAAATGAGGAGCTCCTCGCCAAGCTTGGGCCACCCATCACAGTACAACAACAGGGTACAAAGCCCCACTTGCTGGAGGTGGGTGGCACACACACAATGAACAGGGAGTGTGTAGGTAAGGTCCCAGTGGGGATTAGTAGAGCACTGTATGAGGCATACTTGTATATATATAGTATCTACATGCATATACAGGTCAGATTGCAGTTGTGGATGGGGATTTCTAATGCACAGAAGTGCAAATCTATGGTGAAGGACAGTAACATGTGTATTATTGGGTATTGTACTGTACATGTGCAGACATGCTGCATCCATCCTTTTACAAGAGCACATGTGAGTCTGCTGACAATACCTCTCTCCCACAACTACATAAGTCACTCTGGTCTGCATATGGGACAGCAGCCTGAAACTGGTTGGTATGGAATTGTTCAGTTGTGCTTTTGCAATACCATAGGCATGTGGGGGCATGCAAGTTACCATGCAAACAACTATGACTAATAGCCGTATTGCTTTATGTGCATGTTCACTTGTGGTGGGGTTAAATTGTACTGCATCACAGTGGTCACCACAGGGGCCTATCTGAAGAATATGTAACATTCTTGTAGCATTCCTCACAACCTGCCAGTGCAAGATGTCTGTACAGACACCAGCAACATGTGTTGGACAAACCAAGTAAGGTAGGGACATGTGTGAAACATTACTGCTATACAGTGCATATAAAATGTATAGACACACCTGTTAAGATGCCATTTGTTTCTAAAATATACTGATTGAGACCACAATATGTCAGTCCACAGCTTCCCAACCTTTAATGTAACACATGACATGAACAGTTCACTTGTAAAACCAAGCATCTAGACTTATGTATTGCACCTAGAAGCCTGGACAATTGTGAGGGTAGCAGACATTGTACCAGTATGCTGTTTCAGTCAGGTATGATACCTGATGCTGCCATATGTCAGTACACTCACTGTGGCCTATTTGGCAATTATATCACATACATGGGCATTGTTAAGGCAGACAGAGCACTAATAGGTTCCAAACATCTGGATGTTCCAGACACATCTGTACAGAGGACTGGTATGGCCTGTACAATGGTTTCACATGCTGCATGTGAGGCAGATGCCATTACCACACTATATAAAGTAATGACATCAGGAGGTGGTCACCTGCCATGTATGGTACACACATCAAAATGGTACCAGCCACACAAGATATGACACACACCAGTATTCAGATTTGAACTCCTACACATCTATTTATTTTTATTATAGCATTGTTCAGTTATCAGACATGCCAGGGAGCTTACACAATTTCACCTTGTCCAAAGGTACTTGAAAGGAGAGTGACATCAACAGGACTACTAAATTAGGATGAGTATGGTGTTATACAACTCAAAATGGTATAATCTTCACAGTACATGATTCTCACAGAAATAGTTGCTAGTATTGAGATTAGAACTCCTGTCTATTTAGTTATTTGCATTGTGGTATTACACAGTTAGCAGACGTGCCATGCAGCTTACACAATTTCACCTTGGCTAAAGGTACTTGTAAGGTGAATGACATCAACTGGACTACTAAATTAGGATGAGTATGGTGTTACACAACTCAAAATGGTATAACCTTCACAGTGCATGATTTTCACACAAACACAGTCACCAGTATTGAGATTAGAACTCCTGGTTATCTAGTTATGTCTACTATAGTGTTACGCAGTTGTCAGATACACCACGGAGCTTATACAATTTTCCCTACTCCAAAAGTACTTCTAAGGTGAATGACATCAACAGGACTTCTAAATTGGAGTGAGGGGAAGTGTAAAGGGTGGTACACAAGTAAAAAATTGTATAATCCACACAGTACATGATTCTCTCTCTCTCTCTCTCACACACACACACACACACACACACACACACACACACACACACACACACACACACACACACACACACACACACACACACACACACACACACACACACACACACACACACACACACACACACACACACACACACACACACAGTTGCCAGTATTGAGATGAGAACTCCTGGCTATCTAGTTATGTCTACTATAGTGTTACACAATTACTGCATGTGCTACAGAGCTTACTGGACTTGCAACTGGCCAAAGATGCTGATAACTGCACAGCTGAGGTAAAGTATGACAGGTGGCAGGAAGTCTGCCTTCAGTTCCTACTGTACATTGTGCTAGTTCTTTCTGTCTTACACTTTAAATAGCATTAAAGCTTTGCACTTCAACTGGTTATTGTATCAATATGTGTATAACACCTGGGAGCCATCAGCAGTACTCGTTCATCACAGAATTAGCCCCAGTACTTACTACTTATGACCAGCCCTCCTGGGATAATTGAACTACGGTTTTCTGTGCTGTCACCCAGTAACCTGGTGCACTTGTCCATTCTGAGGCACTGTCACAACTGCATCATTTACACAGACAACCCTCTCCTCTAATGTCCAAACACTCAGACCAGTGAGAGTTAGCCCTATATCACCAAATGTGGAAATATGCACTCTCCAGCAAAGACTGGACTAGCTGGTCAAGAGGATGAGATTAACACCCTCACCACACCATATGGACCACATAGCTTGGCATAACATCAACTATGACAGGCCTGACATACACTGAAAAGCCACACACCAACCTTCACAGAGGCACTCAGTGGACATTTACACAAACAGCACAGACCAGCAAGGCAGACATCCACTCAGACACCACAACATAGCACATGCAAAAGGACACATACGTCACCTACACAGTGTGCCCCTCAACCTAAGCTCCTAAGGCTGACCATCTTGCACAATACAGTGATCATGGGTGGCTCAGTACTACAGCATATAGATGTCCCACTCACTATATTGATTATGGAGGAGGTAGTCAACTCTCTATCATGTGCCAGCATCCAGCACATGACACACCCAGTCAGGCCACTCCACAACAGCTACAAGTATCACTCTGTCATCATCTATGTGGGTGTGAATGACCTGAGATACACCTCCCTGGGCTACATGGCAAGAGACATGGTTGAACACTCAGATTATGTGGTCCAGGCAGGTGTGACAGTAGCCTTGAGAAGCATACTGCCGTCAACCAGAATGATGCTGCAGTACTTTCAACAGATAATTGACTGCAACATTGGCTTACGTATTGTGTGTCATTCTCAGAGGATCCAGTATCTATCTGCTTGGGATAACATGATTGACAGACCTCAGTGACTTGCCAGAGATGTCCTAAATCTGTCAGCCCTGGGTTTCCAGGTACAGGGTAAGTGTCCTGCCACACCTATAGTGCCTTATTAGGCAGTGTTCCAAATCAAATTACCACCATAACAGCTAGACATGTATGCAATCCAGAGGTCATGCTGCTCAACAGTAGGCATATAACTGTCAAGATGCAGTCACTCAAAGCACACCTCAGAGTGGAGGACATTGACATTTGTGCTGTAACGGAGAGGTGGTTCACAGCAGCAGACAGCAGCCCTGCACTAACAGGCTATGACACATTCCACAGCAATCAGTTCCACAACATGGACCACACCTCCACAGATGGTGTTGTCTCCATATCCATAATGGATATGCAGAGCTCCAGACTTGTATCCCAGCATAATGCATGAGAGGTACTTCCTGTAAAACTGACTTTGGGGAATAGTGCAATCCACACCAGAGCCTGCTATTGGTCCCCATCTATGTCCTTAGACTGTCAATGCACATTCCTCAACACCCTGGCATCTATGAAAGTCCAACCCAAGACTTGACATACTAGGAGACTTCAACTACCCCTCCATCACCTGGAGAAAGTAGTCAAGCACCAGTACACTGGCGCAACACTTCATGGAATTCATCAGTTCCAATGGCCTGGACCTGCTCATACGACCCCCAGTAGAGGATGCAACAACCTTGACATGTATTGATTACTTACATATGGGATTGTTGCTCAACCACAGTTGTCAATCTCTACCTGGTCAGATCCAAACATGATGAAATCAACATGCAGCTCAACATCTCACCCACACACCTCACAAAGGTAACCACCTTGCAATACTTCTCCAATCCTGACATTGCAGTCATAAAAACAGGGGTGGATGACTTCACTGCACCCATGCCAATGGGAAATAGCTGCATGACTATCACATCATACATATATGCACTGCACAAACATGTACATAAATGCATGGTACTAAACATAGCCAACAGAACACAGATGCTGTCCTCGAAGCACTGGGAGCCATTGTGATGGTCCCCTGGCATTACCAAAGTGTACAACAGAAGAAGAACACTGCTGCAGAAAATGGTGTTGTCCCAAGACTGGTGAACCCCCGTATTAGCCTCAAGCCCAACTTGGGATCCCTCATGGAATCACCTACAGGCAGCTATGAAGGCAGATATGCAGCAGACACTGACGACAACCTCCACAGCAATAACCACAAGTGCTGTGAGTTACTGCACAATTCTGATTCCTATCATGACACAACAGATATTGGCCACAGTCTTGCCAACACAGTCAATGCCAGCTTTACTGCTTTTTCCCTCCAAGGGAAGAATCACAATGGCAGATGAATGCCAGGCACCCAGCATTACTGGAGGCCAGGTTAGAACTACATTGTCCACAGGCAAGGATAAAGTGTCCATGGGACCCCAACATATCCGTGGCTGTGTTCTACATGACATACAAGGAGAACTGGCTCCACAACTGTGTGCCCTGGTCAGTCATAGCCTCACCTCAGGCTTTGTCCTTCCAAAATGGCACACTGCTACAGTCATCCCTCTCCATAAAGGAGTAGAATATATAGACCCTGGGGATTATCGGGCCCATAGCCTGACAAGTCTACTATGTACAGGTATGGGCACATCATCATGGACCTGATTGACCAAGATATGTGTGATCTCCTTATTCTGGACCCCACACAGTTTGGCTTTGTGAATGGTAGATCATGGCTGCTCAACCTGGTGGACGTCTTTCAGTGAGTCACCAGGGCTGTGTATGACAGTAAGGTACTGCATACAGCCTATCTCAATCTGGCCAAGGCTTCTGATACCATTCTTCAGCCAGGGATTATTGGTAAACCCAACAAACTAGGCATCAACCCCTATATCAGTGGGTGGTTTATAAACTGGTTCACAGAACACACAGTGTGACAGTTGAAAACTCCAAGTCAGACTGGCAAGCAGTCATGAGTGGGGTCCCACAGGGATCAGTACTGGATAAGTTCTGTCCTGCATCTACTTCTCAGGAGTCCAGCCCAATACAGAGGTACTCTGGCTGACCAAGTTCACAGAAGAATGCAAGCTGGGAGGTATCATGGCTCCACAAGTGATGCAGACTTCCCAAACAAAGGCCTCATTGAGACCAAGGAGTGGTGGGGAAACCATGGCCAGAAGCTTAGCACCACAAAATGCATCATCATCCCCTTTGGTAAAACACTCAGTGCCCAGGTTCCACATCAGTGGTAACCCAATGAACACTGTAGGCATTTTAAGAGATCTGGGAACACAGGTTGACAGCAACTTCTCCTTCAAGCACCACATTGCCCCTGTGGTCAGGAAGTCCTTCTATATGGCACATTGCATTACCAAGGGTTTTGCATCCAGGAAGACAGAGGTAATGATCTCTGTCTACTATCTCCTCAATAGACCACTCCCCAAGTATTATGGCCCATTTGCCATGTACCTCACTAGACACCTGCTACAGTTGGAGAAGCCACTGAAGCACCTCACAAAGGGGTCCCTAGGCATTAAACAAACATCCTACACAGAAAGAATCAGCAGACCCAAGTTATTCTCTGTGTCATATCACCTAATTAGCAGCTATATGTGCTTGACTTACAAAGCCATGTCTGACCAAGCTGGTTTTAAAAATAATACATATAAATCCATCCACACCATACACTGTAGAGACCTCTACCTCAGTACTATAATCACCACAACTGCTGGTGGGACAGGTCCCTCACCAAAAGACTGCACATGCCCTGGAATACACTTCCCATACATGTCTGGCACAGCACCTAGCTGACCCTGTTCCAGAGAAATCTTGATGAGTGGATAGGTAATAGACAGTTCAACCCAAGGATCACTGCAGTGGCTATACTTGATACAGGCACTGGGATGTAACATCGGGTGGCACAATGGCAGGGCCCTTCTATGTGCTAGGCTTGTTAAGGCTCCTGGGCCATTACCTACTACACATGTGTGAACCTATAAAGGGAATGACATCAGCAGGACTGATAAAGTAGTGCAGTGGGTGATTAAGCTATCAAAATACTTTGTCATACAAACAGACACATGCCAGATGTAAGAGTAGAACCGCTACCTAACTAGTGATTGGTACCATAGTGTTATACAGTTACCGCATGCACTACATAGCTTATGGGATTGAGAGTCACCATCTTCCTGGGTTAGGCCTGCCTGCAGTGAGTGCATTCCCATGTTTAAACTCCTAGCCCTGCCTTTTGACTGTACAGAGTATCACAGAATGTCCACATCCATGACTCATATATCTTGTTGGTGACCCAAACAAGTGTGATTTCCCAGCAAAAGTATTTTGCAAGTCACTCCGGGTTGAAGTCAGATATTACAGACTGTTGACATTGTAGTTTCAGACTCCATACCCATCAGACATTCAATGCTGCTGCAAATCATTCCATCAACTTTATAATATTATTAGAGCAGTATTTCACAAGTGTCCTTCTCTTTGGACATTCATCAGCCCCTTATTCATGGCTTTGTCCCTATTTCTGGGTCCCTGAGGCTGACAGGATTGCTCCTGGCAGTTGTCAGCAAGGCCTTTCTTTGCATTTTGTGGACTGTGTTATTTTGGTGTTATGGACCCCATGACACTCCCTAAAGGGCACTGTGGGTGAAGCATAGGCATGTGAGAGATGCAGGCCATCTGTAGCAGGGCAGTGCATTCTGACGATCATATGTTCCCAGGCTGCTGGCAGGAGACACCCCTGGGATGGCACCAGTAAGTTGAATTTGGGTGTTACTGACAATTGCTTTCTGTTACTATTGCACCATCATTATGGGTAGCAGCTAGATGCTGCTGAAGTCTAGGAACATGTTACTGCATTTCTATGGGACTATGGAGGGACATGACTGTACACGATACACATCTGCACAGACTGTGCTGATATTTGTTTAACATTTTGGTCCCATGTAGCTTAATGGTGTGCCCTATCTTTCAGACTACAGGCACAACAGTATCAACCACAGGTCAGATTGTTCTGGCATAGACATTTGTAGTTTCAGACTTCTTATTTTTCAAAGCCATACTGCCACTACCAGACCTGCTGTGATATCACTGTGTAAAACTCTGTGGGTGGGGATTTCATTGATGTCACCATGTGGGGGCCTTTACCAGGCATTTATGTATGGTGTCTACAGCTGATCTGCTGTGTGGGGTTGGTGGTGGGTATGGGGCCTCACTTTGACATCCATGCATGTGACCTATGACCCCCCCAGTTATTTGGCTCACCACATATACTGCAGTGGTATTTGTCGACTATGGTGGTACTGCATGATGTTGGTAGGGCAGTACTGGGGATACACATCCTGCTGTCCCACAAAGCTGTCTGATGTCTGCTGCTATCCCAGTTAGCCACCCCATTCCCTTATATGCTTGATTAATACCATAGATATGCTATCAGAAAATTTCAACCCATTAATTACATTTGTTACAGAGACTGACTTACCTTGTGCCTGCAGCTGTTGTGAGGGTGGTGCTTGAGGGCTGACTATGTCAGATGCACAAAATACACTGCCTATACATGGTCACTTATAGGTGATGTGATGTTTGGCATCCATTTTACGGTGTGTGCAAGTCAGAGAGAGTGAGATCAGTTCCTGGAGTCCTACAGTGTTAGTGTATGTGCTATGTATTGCCTCTTTGCCAAGGCCTGGGCATAATGGGCATGCCTCCATTTGCTTACAGGGGCAGGCTTAGGATATTCCTCCTCTGAGTCCCTCTGTGCCCTCTGTGCCTGTGGAGGCCTTGGCAATGGTGATGGGGGCTGTGTGGCCCTTCCCCATTTTGTTCCTGCTGCAGCTCTTTCCACAGGATCATATTGTGTAGCATGGCACATACTATGACCATGTGTGCATATGTGGCTGGAGAGTACTGCAAGGCTCCACCAGATATGTCAAGGCAGCAGGACTGTGACTTGAGCATCCCAAACACATGCTCTATAATGATCCTAGTTTGTGCGTGCCTCATTATGGGGTTACATATTAATCACTAGCATGATGGCCTGTTGTGTGTATATATGCTATATGTATGTTTGTTAATAACCAGCATGTTGTCCTGATGTGTATATATGCCATATGTATGTATGTTCTACTTCTTTTTACTCTCATATTGTATTTCAATCACATATTGTAATGTGGAGCTTTTCTCCACGGGCCTCCACTGAAAATGGACCTGTATCCAGTCAGACTTTCCTGGTAAACAAATGTAAAATAAAATAAATAAAAATATGTGTGTGTGTGTGTGTGTGTGTGTGTGTGTGTGTGTCTGTGTGTGTGTGTGCATTTCTGATGTGTGTCATCATCCATGGCTCCAGTGCATAGCCAGCATCCACCAGTAAATGGCCATACAGGATGTCCCCCCTGGAAAACCACTGATACAGCTGTGAGGAATGTCAGATGTGGGAGTTGTGATAGCTTCCAGGGCAGCCAGCACATGCATTCATGATAATGCCCTGGGCATCACACATGACTTGGCAGTTGATGGAGTGGAACCCCTTGTGGTTTATGTAGACCCTACCCTGGTCACCAGGCAGTGCTTTGATGTGGATGTGCATGCAGTCTATGGCACCCAGTAGCTCAGGATAGTCTGCTACATGGTGGAAGAGATACATATTGGCAGTCAGCTCCTCACGGGTGCTGGAGAATTTAATGTGCTCTTTGGCATGTGGTTGCATGCCATTCAGGAACTGGTGGAGCATCCTGGATGCAGATGTCAGTAAGACCCCCCATGATATCCCCAGCTGGTCTTTGGAAAGTACCTGTAGCTAGTATTCTTAGAGCTACACATACCTTGATATCCAGTGGGATGGGTTCCCCTCTGTTTGTTCTGAATGTGAGGCGAGGCCAACACAGCTCCACAATTTGCTGCAGTATTTTCCTGTCCACCCAGTAGTGCTCTACTATGTCCAGAACATGTACCCCCTGGTAGGTTACCCTGGGTCTGAACACTCTTCTCCTCCTCCTCATAAGTCTGCGGTGGTTGTCAGCATTGTCCTCTTCACCACCCTCCCCCTCTTGCACATAGTGATGTATGAGAGCAACAGCAGCCTCTAACATTTTGTTAGTTTTGTCAGGTAAAATTTCTCCATCTGTGTACACCAGTGGTGTAGGGTTTCTGGGGAAAAAACAGACTGAAAGGTGTTTGCATAGTTTATAGTGGTGTGCAGCAGATGCTGCCTGTGTGATTGGCTGAGTATGATACATTCCACCTGCCAGCTCTATTACTTGTATTTGAGTGCCTCTGTTCTGCTATTTCCCTTTTTTTCTTGTTCCACTTGCTATTTCCTGTATTTAAAAAAAAATGTTTTTTATTTTTGTGGTTTAAATCTTGGTGTGTGCCATGCACACCTTTTTAGGCAAGGTAAACAAGGCTATACAGCCTTGGACACACCCCTTGCTTACATATACACAGTGCTACCATTTCCTGTTTTTTTTTTTTTTTTTTAAGTCCCAGTGCACACAGTGCAAACCTGTTTAGCTAAATTAAACAGGTTGTAGCAGTAATGTCATTCCCTGGACTTGAACGCGCTCTTCATTTCACGGTGTAAGACATTACAGCCTCAGACACACATCCTTGCTTAGCTGTGCTTATCTAAGTGCAAACCTGGGCAATAGTGCTCCAGTGTGCTTACAGCATGCATGACACACCCCCTTTGATGTCATTTACTTCTCATGCTTATACAGCCATATTAGAGCACCTACACAGGTGCAGTCTGACACTTAGAAGAAATGTGTGATTCAGCAATATTCCCCTCATTTGCATACCTCAGTGCCTTACTCCATAGTTACTGCACTCACACTGAGTCTTTCCTCTTAGCAGCCACTGTTCCCTGGTATTGTTTTCATTATGCATGCCATTGACTATAATGGCAAAAATGCAGATTTCCCATAAAATTGCTTTTTCACATTTTTTTAAATTTTTGGCACAATCCCATTTGGGTGTCACTCCCCTATGCTTAAACGGATGAGACTGGCCCCCCCAAAAATAAAAGTTTTATTTTATAAAAATTAAATTAGTTTTCATGCCAATGGCATGCCTAATCACTATAATACATGCTTTCTTTTGAGCTGTCATGCCTCCGTTTTTTAATTTGCAGAAATGTATTCAGCTACTTGCTTAAAATTTTGCATGACCAAGACTCAAACTTCAACTTTCAGATTATCAAATATTTTTATATGATCGTCTATGGAAATTATATGAGATCTTGTAAATTCATATTTCTGCCATATGCAAATATGCGCAATACACATCTTTCTTAAAAGAACTTTGTTATTTAAATATATTTTCTGACTCTTTTTCCCACTAATATTCTACATTATTCCATATAGCATGTATTTATAAAATCTCCCATCAAAGAGCTATTTAAGCATCAGCTCTCTATTAAAGATTATAGTATGTGTATATATTTCTTAATTTATTGATACTGTCCTTTTATTAATCTTACGTATTAGATATTTCATTCCTTGTCATTTGTATATTATTCATAAGATGTTTACTGTTCTTATTAATTCTAGTATTACAAGCAATCTTGACTATATATAAAAAAAATCCTCCTTGTTTAGTTTGATTGTATGCTTTTTGCCATTGTAAACTGTTGTTCTGATCTAAGCTTGAAATGTTAACATCACAATTTTATTACAGTATGTGAAAATGACAACTCATAGCACACAACAGCTGCTAATTTCCTCCATAAGTTTTTCTCCATAGTCTTTTAATCTTTTAAGCTGTTCTAGTCAGTAACAAAGATCTAACTTTGCTTCTTTCAATTAATATGTGCAGTGAGAGTTAATAACATTGCAACATAAGGTATTAGCAATCAATGGAATGTTGTTAGCAGCAGCTCAATATAAAACATTACTATAGCTTTTGTTTTACCAATTCTTCATTTATAAGAAAAGAAAAAATATGTTATTTTGAGTAGATTTCTCATATATATACTTGGAGAAAAAAAAGAAACGAAAGGAAATTCCGTTCTGTTTTCACAGAACAGCTCAAGGCGGGAAGGAAGGCAAGCAAGAATCATGCATTCTTACACAACTGGAACATTCTTTTGTTCTTAAGCTTTCTTTAAGTGTTGTTTGCCTCATAAATGACATGAGAATGGAATGTGTTACACAGGAACAAAGAAAACAAAATCACCAGCACTTTAACACTTCAAATTAACATATTTAGATCTAACATTCATTTAACCTAGCAATGCGCATACTAAGCAAAGTTGTAGAAATAAAAGTAAAATTCTTAACTTATATAGACTTGAAGTTACCAATTCTATTTCTTATAATTTAATGACATTCTCTGACAGGAAATATGTATTTAGAAAAACATTTATTATAAGTGTAGTTAAGTGAAGCATATTAAGTTTTTCACTGTAAGTATAGGAAAACAGTAAATCTAACCATTTATATTCCTCATCATGAAAAATGTTTTAGCTTTAAATATAAATACATACTTACATATTTTGAATCTAAAAGTCAAGTAGAAACCTTTTACTTAAAGGGAAATCTATGGCTTCAGAAAATGAAACTCCTGCAACCAGAGAATAAAAATCACTTGTTTTAAGCTTGTTAATTTTAGAAGCAGTTTTCCAGGAATTCAGGTCTCTCTGTCTCTTGAAGGATATACAGTTTTGCTCCATTTCTACAGTATTATTAAAGATGTTACTGCTGTTAACAAAAGTGGATGCCTCTTCTATTGCTATTTTTGTGTGCAGTATATGAAGAAATGTTATTAATAAAAACATAAAACATAAAAACTACATTTCACTTGCTTTCGTTGTGTACAAAAATGACAATGGTGCAGTTTTTCTAGCCTCTAGCTTTCCACTACACATTTAGTTAGTGCATCCTTCAGACCATCATCTCCCCATTTACAGCACTGTCCTGCTCAGCTAATAGAAGAAAAGAAAACAGGATTATTTAAAACATACTAACACAACAGCTGAAGTACATATTGACATCTTAATGAAACTGTTGTCTACAGCAGTAGTGTAGGTATGGTGAGGTGAGAAGGGCAACTTCCCTGAGTGCAAACTGTTGGAGTGGGCATGTTCAGCTGATCCAAATCTCTTTAATTCAATACTGGCTTTTGAATAACAGCTATTAAAAGCCAGTATTGCATCTGCAGTCAAACCTGAGCACTGTAATGCTCCATGTATGGTCTAGCAACTGCATACTATATTGTAGGTAAACCAACAGAAAATCTATTTTTAATGAAGATCTGAGGGCTGCAGCATTTTGTGCAGGAAGGTGTTTGTAGCAAGCAGTTTGCTACAGTTTAAAAGAAGATTTTTTTTAAATATGAGCACCATAGTGCTCTGGTAGGTAGGCAGGCTATAATTGCTTGCTATAGTTTAACAGAATAATTTCTTTAATAAAATGTGGGAAAGGAGGGTTGGGAAGGCCCCAACAATGGGAACTGAATGGCTGAATGGGAGGCAGTGGGGGAACATGTCATCATATGGCCACCTGGTTGGTGTGCCAGTTTTTTTTTTTTTGGTCTTGGAAGAGCTGGAGGTGTGGTGTTAATCTCACTGTAATAAGACCATCACTACAATTACAGTGAAGTGCTTTTTTCCTGCAAATAGAACACTTATTCCCCTATTATGAGAAGCACTATACACTCAGAATAGTAGATACATTATTAGTGTGCTTGTGCTTATAACATCTGCACAAAATTATACAATTAGTTTTAAAAATTATTGCAGTAATCCAGCTAGCACCAATACTGCATGTATTTAGAATGTGGGAGGAAACCCATATCAACACAGAGAGGATATGTAGATTCAACACCAAAGACAGCACAGCTGAGAATCAATCCAGAGAACCTCTTACTCTGAAGTGACAACACTATCTGCTGCACCACTCACACACACAACTTTTTTGTCTTGGTAAATAATGCTGTTTTAAACACTCACACATAGTGTTACCAATTAAATTACATATTTATTAGACAGACAAAGTACAGTACAATATTTATATTACTTTTTAAATGCATATAACATCCTTAACTGACACATGCAATATGTTGTTCCTGCTTGCACCTACACATGTTGATGCTTGTAATTATGCATATGTGCACGTGTATATTTATGCACATGAAAGGCTTCCGAAAAGAAAGTAAAATTTATGCATGTATATATACAGAAATCCATACCAGGGCTAGCCCCCCGACATTGTAAACCTTGGCTCTAGATAATTGTCACTGTTAAAGTGATACCTTGACCCCATGTGTAAAATGGGAATAAGGAGTTGAGGATGGATGGATGGATGGATGCACATACATGTAAATACACACATAGCTGTATTACATCATTCATATAAGACATTAAATGAGGTGCATTAAAGTCCAATTAAGCTACTGGATTTTCATTTCCATTCGATATTAATGGTTAATTGAAATGTGCGTATCCTTCTGATAATTACACATGATGAGTTCTTTCATGAGTGTATCAACACATAAAACTACAGTGAAGTGGAAGTCTAAAAAAGCCATTCATAACATGTGCCATACTACAGTAAAGTGGAAGTCTAAAAAAGCCATTCATAACATATGCAGACACAGACTGATGATATGCATATAGATAGAGCTATAGACACAGATATATACATAGAACATTAGCAATGCAGCATCACACAGTATTAGAATACAGAACAACATTCTCATATACAGGTATACGTACCATGAAGTAGCTCCTCGGGGTATTAATGTCCTGGACTATTGCCCTTGGAGTACTTTCTGTCCTTATTACAGCATAATGTACAATACCAGGGTGTGTTACCATCAGGATAATAAAGAGGCCATCTGCCAAGGACACTACCTTACAATTCAGTGATGTCCATCTCCTTTTGTTGAAGTACAGTTCTACACCTTCATTTAAGATTTCCCCAGCTTAGTGTTGTCTTTAAACTCTTTCATAAACACAATATGATATCACTGTTAAGCTTTCTCAAGTAAGGTGCTCATTCTTGTGAACTCAACCCCCCAACTTTGTCCTTATAAGATGCAGTGTAGGGTCAAAAGTCTAAAATGGCTTACACAGGATCTCAGTCTTGAATGACTGCAACCCCCGGTGTCAATATGAGGAGTTTGCAAAGTATTTGTGAATTTAAGGTCAATAGGGATCCTATTTTCATTAGAAAAATAGTCTTGTGGGGACATCCTGTTATGGCAGAACATTAAACAAGTGGTGATCTTCTCAGTGATAGGGGGAATAGTTAGGAGAAACTCTTACTTGTCTGATTTGGAAGAGAATATTGTCCTTCTGAAAAACAAAATATTTTAGCATGCAGTATGTTGAAAGCCCTAGTAAAACAAAAAGGTGAGGCAAGCATGGAGAAATAAGAGGGACAAGCTCTTAAATTTGCCACAACCCTCCAAAAAGCAGGCTGCTACCAGACCATGGTAGAACTAGATGACTATGTCATGGAGGGAAATGAGAAGAACCTGAAGATCTCACTGAACTTAATTCTAGAGAAAGTAGCATTTGTTGAAAGTAAGCTAGATAAATATGCGGCAAGAATACTGACCAGATGTGACTGAGATGGCAAGGTCCTCACCAAGCATTCAGATACAAATAAGGAGTGGCACAGGGACATGAAACAAGTGCACATATATGTGGCAGATAATTAGGTCAAAATGAAATAGCTGGAACTGATGCTTGTAGATCTTGAGGATTGTGTATGTTGAAAGAACGTAAGATTCATAGGCATGCCTGTGAAAGCAGAGGGAAGGGGCATGATGAAGTACATGCACAGATTTCTGGCCAAAAGGACTAGTACAACAAGGGAGAAATTAATAATTGAGAGGACCCATTGGTTTTACTCTCCAGAACAAAGAACTGAAAACAGCTAACCAAGGCAATTTGTAGTCCAATTTGCCTCTTATAACTTGATGAAAAGAATGCTTTCTAAGCTGTGAAGCCAGTGAAAAGGTTGTATAGTTGTGGAGCCCACTGATGGATGGTGGATAAAGCAGGTTTGATAGATCAGAAGGATTGGGTGGCACCTGTATTAGTAACCTTAGAAGATCATTATAGTGGAAGCTTGTTGATGAGTTGATTATTGAAACACCCAAGTTGGTTTTTACTCACAATTAGAGGAATTTAATTTATATTGTGGAAGAGATTTAATGCGGCATTTGGTTTTGAAGAGTGGTACCTCTTGGAATATAGGGGACTGAGAACCATCTATAGACATCTGAAGGAGATATGAAGGGGAACCATAGCAAGATCTCCTAAGGGTGAATTACTTATTGCAATTACATAATCAGGACAGATCAACCAAGTGATTATAGCTTGACTGGTTAAATGAGTTGCAGATAAAAGAGAGCATTTTGGAAAAGTTGGGAATGAGAATTACATAGTCATTCTTGACAGTAAATATATTGAGATATACATGATGATTTAGACATTAGCTTTTTCTCAGAAATGTTATATATATGGGTGGAAGTGCTTATCCAAGTATTTCTATATTCCAAGAGGACCTAACTCAACATCAAGTGAATGTTGGAGGTGCAAGGGAGTATCAGAGGTACATGGAGACATGTTTTTTGGGACTGCTCCAAGTTGGAGGAATTTAGAAAAGATGTGAATGACGCAACACTTAAGCTATAGCCACTACATTATTCTTGGTAGCACTTGAAGTACTATCAAACCGATAACTGATCTTATTTCATGTGAAAACTGATTTGTTTCTAAATATGTTTTTGTTTTATTTATGTTTATTCCTGTTTAGAAGAAATATTAAAAAGGCTGAACGTGAGGAAAACATGAAAATGCAAACACATTATAAAAATGTGACAATAGTAATATCTTGGTTAAATATGATTGCTGGTACATATGTATGAGCATATGTTGAAGATATTCCATCTTTTGACTGTTGGGAATGTTATCCTTGGAAAAAAAAATGACATGCTATGTAAATACCTGTGCATAGCCTGCAGTCATTGATATTTGGTTATTATTTGAAAATCAATAAATCTTTTTTTTTAAAAGATTAGACTTGTAGTGTAGTACTAACATTACTTTAATTTATTTATTTAATTATTCCTATTGATCAGGTTAGTCGTATTAGACTGGTAGCCTCTTTTTAAGGAAGACCCGAGGTGGTACTCATACTACTTGACATCAGATTCTGTCCCTAGCCCTGATACTGCCACACTGCTATTAGGTTCATAGGTTCATAGGTGGTTACTGAGCTATTGACCCGAAGGTCATTATAAGCTTAGCTGTATGTGCTCAATATAATACCCAATATAAAGGATCTTGCCTAAACTCGAGATCTTAGTTAGCAATGGCTGTCCATATCTAGGCGGGTCATAGATGAAATCCCAGGCAGGAGTTGATGTTTTCCCATCCACTCATCCAGGCTGTCCTTAAACAGGGTCATAGAGGGGCTTTATTTGATGTGGAATGGTAGCCTGTTCTTAAGGAGTGACAACCTCTGAGACATATCTGTCTCTCCAGCAACTACTATTTATTTATTTTTTCTCAAAAATGTTTTATTTTTCAAACACAGTTGAATATATTCCATAGTATTTGTATATATTTATTTTTATTTTTATTTTACATTTGTTTACCAGGATAGTCCGACTGGATACATGTCCATTTTCAGCAGAGGCCCGGGAAGAAAAGCTCCACATAGTCAAACATACAAAAGGTTACACAAGAAGTTAGAAAACAATTAGAATATATAAAAAAGTGGTAATATATCTTATGTACATTGGTTTAGAAGTGTTTCCTAGTAGGGACTCACAGTTCTCATGGACAGACATACAAAGGTTACACAAGAAGTTAGAAAACAATTAGAATATATAAATAGAATATATATGAGTTACTCAGAGGATGAGATCTCATTCTTGGATGTTAATGTGGCAAGGTTGGCTAATGGTATGCTTAATACCAATATATATAGAAAGGGATGCTATAGGAATAATATATTGCATCGTAAAAGTATGCATCCTAGATTTATTTTTAAGAACATTATAAAAGGACAGAGTATGAGGGCGTCTAGGTTACATCCACTGGAGCAAGAATTTGAGAAGGAAATGGAGAGCCTACATCATAGACTCGAACAACATGGTTATAATGCTGGAGAATTGCAAGGAGTCTTTGATGAAGTAGGGGAATTAAGAAGTACGAGAGCTAGACCATACTTCTCTGAGAATGGAATAGGGATAAATCTTGAGAATTTAGACTCTATTAGGAGTGAATATTTAAGAATGCCTATATATTATACAGCAGATATAAATATGATAAAAGAGATAATTACCAAACATTGGAATACACTGCTCTTGGATGAAAGGATAGCTAGTGTAGTAGGACCCATACCCCACTTCTCCTATAAAATAGAAAAATCTTAAACGGATGTTGTGTCATCGCATTGAAGGAGAAGGAGGTTGATAGGGTTGTGATAGTACTAATACTATAGCCTGTGGCAAGTGTGAATGTAAATATATAAATACTAATAACATCTTCAAACACCCAACAACAGATAAGATATATATGTTCAATACACATACTAATTGCCAGAGCAAAACGTAGTCTACCTTGCATGTTGTGATGAATGCGAGGCATTCTCTGGAAAAACTATTAGGAAGTTACGTGAAAGAGTTAGAGACCATTTATATAACATAAGAATGGGAGCTCTTCACAATGCCCTAGCGAAACATGTTTGTAGCCTAGGGCCCACCCATAGTTTTAGTTTTATGGTTATACAGGATATTAGGAAAACGTGAGAGGTGGAGATATTACCAACTTCACTGAAGAATGTGAGTTGAACTGGGTTGTGAGACTTCGCAGATGTGAAGCCTGGGTTGAATGACAAAACTAGTCTCAAACCATTATTGAAGAATAGGAAGTTGATAGTAAAGAAATGTTAGGTAATTGAATTATTTAGGAGTGAGTCCTTTGAACGGTTGCTGTATATTTTCCAGCTTATGTATGATATATGCTGAGTTTTATTCCAATATTCTTAAATGTGGGATATATTTTCCTAATAAGTGACCCTGTTTTATGTAAGGGCCAGTGAAATAACAGAGAATTGTATAGACATTTATAGAATATGATTTTTTCAAGGCTTGTTTCTGAAGTTATTACACAGAAATCTTTTTGGACAGTATGTGATGGTATCATACTTATATTTATATACACATATTCTTCTATAAACACACTTTTCCACATTTATTGTGTATATATACATTTATTATATTCCTCTGTGGTGTATTGAAGAATTACCAATAGTACAGTAGACCACATCATTTAAGGTTGGTCTGTTGTCTTCGATTGCCTGATATTAATAGGTTAACTGTAAGTCTTCCCCTGAAAAAGTTCTTCCTGTATAGTATTTCATACCATTTAGTTAATGAGCTTTCCGATTATTAGGAAAGTTATATCAATCCATGTCCATTGTACAACTTTGAATGTCATAGATTGAATTGTTTAAAGCTACTGTTAGGCACTTATATATCTATTTTATTTTTGTACAGTTAGCGCTTGATAGGAAGTAAGGTTTATGTCTGACGCTAGTATTAACGTATTCCGTTAAGCATCTATAATGGTTGCAGGATGTTTTAGTTTAATATTATATGCGGAAATGATGTGTGGAATATTTTTTATGAGAAAGTTTTATGAATTTTAGCAACAGAGTTTTATTTGAATGAGTTATTATTGAGACTGTTTTTTGAAAGTTAGCAGTCTGTTCTTGTTTTTAGAGGAAATGACGACATATTAATGATAATCCCTCTGTGAACCAATGAACTATGAGGGAAGTAGTATTTAAACCTTTTGTGAATATGAGAATGATGTATTATCTGAAGAAGCCTGATGGTGAAAGCGCTAATAAATTACTATTTTATTAATAATACTTTCTGGAGTTATATTTGCGAAGCAATCACAATATCTTTACAGCTGTAGAGTTTATGGTTATCGTCTACTATTGCTGAAGATTTGGAGCTGTTGAGAGCCTGGTAACCACTGTGGCGACTTTTGTTTTTGATATCATTTAATTATTCCTATTGATCAGGTTAGTCGTATTAGACTGGTAGCCTCTTTTTAAGGAAGACCCGAGGTGGTACTCATACTACTTGACATCAGATTCTGTCCCTAGCCCTGATACTGCCACACTGCTATTAGGTTCATAGGTTCATAGGTGGTTACTGAGCTATTGACCCGAAGGTCATTATAAGCTTAGCTGTATGTGCTCAATATAATACCCAATATAAAGGATCTTGCCTAAACTCGAGATCTTAGTTAGCAATGGCTGTCCATATCTAGGCGGGTCATAGATGAAATCCCAGGCAGGAGTTGATGTTTTCCCATCCACTCATCCAGGCTGTCCTTAAACAGGGTCATAGAGGGGCTTTATTTGATGTGGAATGGTAGCCTGTTCTTAAGGAGTGACAACCTCTGAGACATATCTGTCTCTCCAGCAACTACTATTTATTTATTTTTTCTCAAAAATGTTTTATTTTTCAAACACAGTTGAATATATTCCATAGTATTTGTATATATTTATTTTTATTTTTATTTTACATTTGTTTACCAGGATAGTCCGACTGGATACATGTCCATTTTCAGCAGAGGCCCGGGAAGAAAAGCTCCACATAGTCAAACATACAAAAGGTTACACAAGAAGTTAGAAAACAATTAGAATATATAAAAAAGTGGTAATATATCTTATGTACATTGGTTTAGAAGTGTTTCCTAGTAGGGACTCACAGTTCTCATGGACAGACATACAAAGGTTACACAAGAAGTTAGAAAACAATTAGAATATATAAAAACAGAGTGGTAATATATCTTATGTACATTGGTTTAGTAATGCTCCCTAGCAGGGACACTCAGTTCTCATGGACAGAGACAATTACATGTAAGATTGTAACTCACAGTTAGTCCCTAGTAGGGACTCACAGTTCTCATGGACAGACGCAATTACAAGTAAGATTGGATACATAGCATGGTGATGTAGTTAGATGTTATGATAATTACTGATTATGCTATGATAATTACTGATTATGCTATTGTTTTATAACTTAATCCAGGTTGGTACATGGGCATAGCCAGTTCAATTTGAGATACTGTTTGTGTTTTTTTTTTTTGGAGGAGACTTTTGGAGGATTGTAAGGTTATATAGTTTGACAAGGCATTCCAGGTTTTGCCAACAAAGTTGGTGAACAGGGATTCACCAGCTGAGTTATTAACTTTGTGGGTTTGGACCAGTAATTTGTTGGCTGACGATAGGGATCTCAGCTTGCTATATGGCTTAATAATATTTATAAGAGAGGGGGTATCTTTAGGGTGGTACAGATCTTTGTGCACTATTAAGAGTTGATTGAATTGAATTAAGCTGGGCAGCTCTAGCCATTCTAATTGTTTAAGGTCTGGCATATAACATCTTAAATAACTGTGTACTCTATTTATATCAGCCTGACACTATAACAAAGCTCAGTATATACAATTACTTTATAGGTATAACAATCTAGTTATCAGAGTGTACCTGTTCAGTTATTGTAAAGTGTCAATTAATGATAAGATTTTTTTCCATAGATTATTAATAAATGGCTTAGGATGAATCCGTAATTCTTTAATTTTAATTTCCAACAATGCTGTGGTCTTCAGTAGGGTGTAGAAGTCTTCCAAAGTTGGTATTGTGTTTGTATTCCATCTTCTTGTTATACACTTCCTCGAGATTGCAAGTATTATCCAAACTAGATACATATTTGACTCATTCAAATGAGGACCTTCGTACACATTTAATAATACTAGAGCTTTAGATAAGTTAAACAATTCATTAAATAAAGCTTGTAAAAAGTTTTTAATACCATTCCAAAATGACTTAATTTTAACACAATTGAAAAAAATGTGATTACAATCTGCATTGTGTATTTGCTCAAACCTCCAACATATTCCCTTTGTGGAAGAATTAATTTTAGTAATTCTATCTGGAGTTAAGAATGCTCTGTGCAAGCATTTATAATTAAAAACTTTCCAGTATTGTGTAAAGGATGCATGTTTTATTGATAATAAAATATTTGATTTAATTTCTTCAGTTAGCTGTAATGAGTGTCCTTTTGTTATATAATTCCAATATGAGGATTTGGGTGTTGTTTTATAATTTATCAATATCTTGTAAAATTTTGAAATACTATGTCCCATGTCATAATCATTATATATGATTTCATATAGGTATTTTGCAGGTTTAGGTATTTCTTTAAATGAAGAATTACTAATTATTCTGCATAAATCTAGCAAATACGTCAGAATGCTTTGCATAGTTAGCCAATCTTGTTGTGGAATTTTGTATGCTGTTTCTATTGTTTGCATATCCAGAACTTTTTAGTTCTTTGATACATTGAAACCAACAAACAAATCCTTTCTGTTCCCAGGAATTAATTATTTGTCTGTATATTTTATGTGGATAGCTCTTTGTAACTATGAATGGTGTTAAAAGATAAAATCAGATTTTTAAATCTATATATGCATTAATAATTTTCCTAAATGAGTCAATGTAATAATGAATCATACTAGTTTTAGTGGGCTTAGTTATCTTATATTGCATACTAATACATAATGTGTGCCATGGCAAATTGTTGTTATTTGATTTTTTTTGTAATTCAAATTCATTTATTGATATTACAGTCAGCAATTCTTTCCAATTTGTAGAATAATTTGGACTTATTCAATCTGAGATTGTTTTAGATATTGATGCTTTTATATATGTTTCTATATCAGGAAAGTTTAGTCTTCCCTGTTTCCATGGCCTGATATGATGTATTAAAGCTATTCTGATTCTTTTGGGAAACCATAAACATTTTATTAAGCATGAGTTTATTTCTTTGAGCATATTCCTCTCTGGTAACAGTTGTATTGCCAAAGCTGTATATAGAATCTCGGGTAGTAAAACCATTTTATTAACTGTAGTTGATCTTCAAATGTTAATATTATTTTGTTCCACTTTTACACAAAGATTTTAATTGTATTGATGATATCATTGTAGTTTTTTGAGACTAATACATTATTATCCTTGCATAACTCAATTCCTAGATATTTTAAGGTAGATTCTGGTTTCCTTATAATGTGATTCCCCTTCATCTGCAATTCTTTTTTTTTATTTAAAAATAAAAATTTTGATTTACTGAAATGGAGTCCTGAAGTCCTGTAAAATGTGTCAATTAAAATATCTAATTCTTCTAATGTCTCTTTTGTATTGGATAATGTTAATAATATGTCATCAGCAAAGAGCATTACTTTAGAATTGTATTATTCATAAACATCTGCTCCTTTGATTTTTGTATCGGTACATATTGAATCTGACAATATTTCAATAGCCAAGGCAATTAGAATCAGTGACATGGGACATCCTTGTTTAGTACCCTTTGTTATATATATATATATATATATATATATATATATATATATAGATTCAGAGGTGAAAGGACCTAGCTTAACATACGCTAAATTATTTGTATATATATCTATATATATATATATATATATATATATATATATATATATATATATATATATATTCTTTAGTAGATGAACAAAAAAAGGAGGAAATTCAAAAACACCAGAAATTTGAATAAATAGTCCAAATTTAGGGAATCAAAGGCTTTCTCTATATCTAAGCCAATTATGAGTGTTTCTTTATTTTCTTTATTAATATAATCTATAAGAGAAATTATCCTTTTAATATTGCCATGTGTGTGTCTATGATATATAAATCCAGTTTGATCATTATTTATTGTTTTGTATAGTAGCATTTTCATTCTGTTAGTTAATATTGTCATGAATATCTTATAGTCATTATTTAATAATAATATAGGTCTATATGAGAGGTACAGAGGTTTGGGGATTTGTTTTCCTTTAGAATTGGTGTGATTAAGGAATATCTCCAAGATGGTGGTATTAAAGCTTGTGACTGAATTTCTAATAGAGTTTTATGGAAGAGGGATATTATCTATGAAGGAAAAAGTTATATATTTCCATAATTATGCCATCTATACCTGGAGCTTTATTATTTTTACCCTCTTTTATTGTATCTGTAATTTCTTTTTAAGATATGGGTGCTTGCAGATCTAGTTTTAATTTTTCCTGGTATTTTTTAATATTAGAACATTTTTCATCTAGATTTAATTGATTGATATGCATATTTTCTTTTTGGAAATGTTCCATATAGTGATTTCTATAGGTATCAAAAATGTCACCTATATCCAAGACATTTTTCCCTTTCTTTTCATGGAAGATACTTTTAATGTTTTTAGCTTTTGATTGCATTTTGATTCTTGTGGAAAATTATATAGATATTTGGGAGAAGTGGCCAAGGTATTAATCTTTAATTTTTCTAAAGCTAAACTAGTTTTATGTGTCAAAATTTCATTTATTGCTTAATACTTCTACTTTCTTTTTCATCTCCAAATGATTTTGATTTTTTCAGCTTTTACTGTCAAAAGTTTGGATTGTAGATCTAATAATTCAAACCAGTGTAAGAAACTTCTCTGTGTGGAAGATTTTCAGTCCATATATCTCTAGTTAATCACTGTACATTAATCCGATCAAACAAAAGTAGTAGAAGTAGCGAACTTAAACTTGTCTTATGTAAAAAAAATAAAAAAATAAAAAATATATAATTGTACAGAATTACTAAATATTCGAAAGTAATCCAAACAAGGCATGCAATCTGTTTCCAGTCAGAAATCATTTATTAAGTACTCCAAGTAAAACAAAAATAGAGTAATCATTTCCTCACAAGCTTTCTAAATATATATATATATATATATATATATATATATATATATATATATATATATATATATATATATATATATATATATATATATATATATATACTTTTTTCAGGCAAGTGAGTAGTTTATTGTGCTATAAAACAAAGTGTTATTGGTACACATGTTAAATTCACATCCCTTCCCCCATCAGTGTGGCATTTGAGATGGTCCTGCCCTACATAGTAGCTGTCATAATACTATAACCCTTATGTACTTTAAATAATATCTATAATGATGTGGTACCTCTTATTTAACCAGATTATTAAGTAGATTATTAAGTCTGTGATTTTATCCAATACAATATACTACATGGCTGGGAATATATCAACCTTAGTCCATTTGACAATCAAAAAAAATATATAAATATATACATATACACTTTGCATGTAAAAAAATCAATAGTAAAAATCATATTCTATTTTCATAACCTATTGTTAACAAAGATCAATTTCATCCTTCTAGACTTCTTCAGGTCTGTGTACAAGAATGCTAAAAACTATCTATAAAAATATATATAATTGTATAATTAGTTAGTATTGTTATTACACATCATTTTGAATAAAGTGGAAAAAAAGATAACCAGAAAAAGAAAAAAAAATAAGAAAAAATATATGATGATGGAAACAAAATATACACATAATTACAACTGATTTAAAATGGTATTTAAAACCAACTGGTAGAATAAAATAAAATAACATAAAATTAGTCATGCAAACAATGTGGCAATTTTCTATGTTCCAGTGCACTTTTAATTTAACAGTAGTAGTTTAGTTCAGGCTTCCTAAAAGAGTTCAGCTTTAATTGCGACGTGAGTTCATGTTTCTCTAGAATATTTGGGATGTCTTCTTCAAGATCACCCATGTCTATGTGATCCAGGATCTGGAACTTAAAACCTGTGTGTCTTTTATGAAGAGAAAGATGTTTGGCTAGTGCATTATTTTTACATCCAGTGCGGATTTCTGACAGATTACATGAAATCCTACACTTGAGTTTATTTACAGTCTTGCCCACATAGAATGCAACACATTCATTGCACTGTGCCCTGTAAATTATTTTTGTAGTGTTACATTCACCCCCTGCACTGGTCTTAATGATTTTCTTTAAATAAGGGCAATAAAAACTATCACCTTGCTGTATAAACATCCAAAATGTACAATTAGCTTCACATCTTTTAGTGTTTCTCTCATATGCTCTAGGTTTAAATTCAACAAAACGTCTAATGTTCCCGGCCTTCCTATAAACAAAGGCTGGAGCTTCACCTAAGGTGTTAATCAGAAAAGGGTTTCCTGTGACAATGTCCCAGTTTTCTTCAATAACATTTTTGAAACTGTGATAATCCAAAGTGTATGTCAGGATACAGCTATTTTTGCATTTGTTATTCTCTGTGGAATTTCTTAAAATTCTCCTACTGGGGAGGTTGAGTGACGGTGCTTTAGTCCTTTTCAGTTCTATAATGGGTTCCAGGATATTTTTTAACATCTGACTTTCATAGCTCTCACTAAAAAATCATTCTCTAAGTTATCATTCTCAAAAATGGTTACAACTCTGTGGTAATTCTAGCTAAACTATAGCCTTGGGACTTCACTACATTATACTTGTTTTTTGTAGGATGTAGACTTTTACTGTGGAGTAATCAGTTAACCTCCGTTAGTTTTCTGAATAGATCAGTGGTGATTCTGTTATTGTTGGTATCCTTGGAAATCTGAATATCTAAGAAAGTGGTTAAAATATAGCTATGGGAAGAGGTAAACTTCAGGAAGGGGGTTGTGTGATTATGGTAAGTGATAAAATCTGCAAGCTGCAAGGTGTCACCTTCCCACACAATAAAGATGTTGTCAATAAAACGTAACTAGCATGTGATATGCTGCATGTAGTCTGTGTTTTTAAAACAAAGTCCTCCTCCCACTTGCCCAGGGCTATGTTAGCTATGCTGGGAGCCATGGCAGTCCCCATTGCTATACTAGTTTTTTGTTTGTAGTGTTTGCCATTGAAAGTAAAGAAATTGAAGTTCAGTACAAGATTAATGAGCTTGCTTAACGTTTGCAGGTGTGCATGTGTACCTTGATTATGTTTCTTAAAAACTCTATAGCTGCTGCTATACAGCAATTGTGAGGGAGCACTGTGTACAAGGATTCCACATCAATAATTAATAAAATACTGTCAGCTTCCACTGTAATGTTTTTATTTTCCTCAAAAAATCCATTGAATCTCTTATGTATGACTTATTCTTTTCTGCTAAAGGTTTCAGCAAGTAATCGAGGTAAATGGCTGTGGCTTCAGTAAGGGAACCTCCACCGGTCTATAAGGTGGGACTTCTCTGTTCTTGTGTGGCTTTGGTATTCCAAAAAAGTAAGGTAAATGTTGGCATGGGCTCCATAAATAATTATAAAGATTTTCTGTAATATGTTTTTTTTCCCATAATATGGTGAGATTAGTGTTCCATAAATCATATGCTCTTTTTATGTCATCCATGGTAAATAACTCATAAAATATGTTATCCTCCAGCATGTTCTCTATCTCTGGGTTGTAGCTAGTGGTATCAGTCACAAGTATACCTCTTCCCTAGTCTTCCTTCATTACATGCCTGGATTTATCATTGCCTAGCTCAATCAATGGACAACACACTTTATTCATCTTCAGTCAGTGTTTTAACAGAGTGGTTCCAGATAAGTGGAGCACCTGTTATTGTGGCACCTGTTATTGTTGTTATTGTACCTGTTATTGTGGCTGGCTCCTCTGTCTGAGCCTGGGACCTGGGTTGTAGTCAGGGTTCCATTTGGGATTGCCCAGGTATTGTATTTCCCTCACCCCTGTCCATTGTTTGGTTCTCCTGTCTCCTTGGGAGGTTCGTGGATAGGGTATGAGACCTCTGGAATTTCTCCTCTGCTTTCTGGAATCTCGGTGGGTTGTAGTAGTATTCCTCACTGTGGCTGTGGTAGGGGGAACCTGGTAAGAAGGACAAGCTCTGGGGCTCTGGTGATGGTCATCGCTCTTGTTCTGGTACTGGTGCTGGATTTGGTATTAGTGTGGTGGTTGATGTCTTTGCTGTCGATATTGGTTTTCCTGAAGAAACTGGTCTCTGTGAAGGTGCTGCTGCTCCTGGTAGCTGGATTGTCTGTGGTCCCAGTCGTCCTGGTATTCCTGTAATTAGTCATGTAGATCTCTCTGTCAGTTCTGGTTGCCTCTGTGGCTTATGTTCCTATCCCGATCCTTCTGTGATGTCAAAGTCTTCTGTGGAGTGTTGATAGCCAGAGGGGATTGGGATCGTGAGGAATTAGATTTTCGGGGGCAGCCTCCTGGTGGTCGTGTATTGTGCCCCTGTCTGATTTTCTGCAAGGATCTCCCCTGGGAAAATCCCATTGAGGTCTGCTGGCATGGTTATTATTTCCCTAATATCCCCTGTTATAACTAAAGCATTCTCTGTTGTTGGTTCTCCTGTTGTTGTTGTTATTATTATTATTATTATTGTACCTCATAGTAAGTCTCCCAGGATCATCTTTGTCCACTTGATCTTGTTTCATTTTATTAATCTTCCTTTTTTTAATGAACTGCTCATATCCTTTCACTCTTTCTTTAAGCAGCTCAAATTTAGCATCTAGGTCATTGTGGTTTTCAGTTTCCAATGTTGTTTTTAAAGATGTGATGTCAGCCTTTATAGCTTCCTGCACACTAAGGTTGTTCCTTACTAGCAGATGAATAAGTTTGTAGCTGGCATCCTCTAAAATAACTTCCCATTCCTTAGAAAGTGAATCATCCATACTTTTCCACATTGGCCTTTTGTTCAATCGAAGTCCCCTGGGTAGAATCTTCTTATCTATGCTTTGTTGTAAATAAATGTGTTCCCAGTAGAGACCCAGCATGCATTTCAGTTGCTTTTCTAGTTTAGAAAAAGGTCTCTGAATGCATATTTTCTGGGCCCATTCTTCCCTGTTCATTTTCTGTATCTGTTTGTATCTGATCTGCTTCTGTATCATTCCAGATAGGTACAGTTAGTAAATCATTTAGCCTGTCATTATCCATGTTTTAAAATGCTGGAATATCACACCAATTCAGGGATCATTTGACGGAACAAAACAAGAAATCTCTGTGGTATCCCCGAAGTCTCAAAGCAACCCACTAAACAAGTGTAGTGGGTCCAAAAACAAAACAGTGTAAGAAACTTCTCTATGTAGAAGATTTTCAGTCCATGTATCTCTAGTTAATCACTGTATATTAATCAGATCAGACAAAAGTAGTAGAAGTAGTGAACTTAAACTCGTCTTAAGTAAAAAAAAAATAATAAAAAATATATCATTGTACAGAATTACTAAGTATTCAAAAGTAATCCAAGCAAGGCAGGCAGTCTGTTTCCAGTCAAAAATCCTTTATTAAGTACACAGACAAGTGATCCAAGTAAAATAAAAACAGAGTAATAGTTTCCTCTCAAGCTTTCTAAATATATATATATATATATATATATATATATATATATATATATATATATATATATATATATATATATATATATATATATATATACTTTTTATCAGGCAAGGGAGTGGTTTATTGTGCTGTAAAACAAAGTTATTGGTACATATTGTGGCACCCGTGCCCTGGCCCAGCAATCAAGGAGCCTCAGTCCTCACCACTAACACAAGAGAGGGTGTCTCATATATGAGGAAAGGATAACAAATACACACAGTAAAGTGCAATTTCCCTTAAGAGCACACAGAGATCACAGTCAGTCCGGTGCTGGTCACTCCCTTGCTCTCCAGGTCCCCAATAAGACTCCCCACTGGCACAGCTATAGGGTCCAGATCTCAGCCTAGCTGGGCAAGCTAAAATCTCCAGCACCCTCTCTGTCCAACCAGTGTTTTGTGTCCCTGCCCAAGTAGCTGACACACACACACTTTGAGATAAGAATTTACACAACCACACAGACACTTCTGGGGAAGGCTGGCACAGGTTCTCCAGATGTGTCCCTTTTACCCAGACTATATAGTAGTAATTACTGCCACCACCCAGATAATATTTTATCAGCTACTCAAAGGCCCTTAAAAGGGTGTCCAATTATTAATGTGCAATATTATTATCCAATTGGTAGTATGACTAAACAGTCTCAAGGCTTATTAGAGGGACCTAGTACAAGATCCTTATATACATGCAATGTACTCTTAGAGTTTAACTTATTTCTACACAAACCAGCCACAGTTAAAAGGTTTTAAAATATTTAATAATAAATAATTAAAACAGGATGGCCATGGTGGTGCAGTGGCTAGCATTGTCACCTTACAGCAAGAGGCTATTCGGTTCGATCTTCGGCTGGGGTGTCTTCTGTGCGGAGTCTGCATGTCTTCCCTGTGGTCGTGTGGATTTCCTCCGGGTGCTCCGGTTTCCTCCCACATCCCCAAAGACATGCTGCAAGTGGATTGGACATGCTAAAATTGGCCCTAGGTGTGAGTGCGTGCGTGTGCCTTCTGTGGAAGGTTGGGCACCGGGCTGGCAACTCAACGCCATTGCTGTAATCTGGACTGGCTAAAACAGGGGGTCCTCCCAAAGCTTCTTTAAGCTTCTGGAATGCCTGTTCACATGCTGGGGTCCACACTACCTTATCTGGCTTATTCTTCCTTGTTAGGTCTGTGAGGGATGCAGCTATTGTACTATAACTGGGGATGAACTTTCTGTAGTACCCTGCTGTCCCTAATAATGCCCTCACCTGCTTTTTAGTAACAGGCGCAGGGCATGCCTGAATGGCTTCCACTTTGGCAGGTTCTGGCCTTATCTTATCACTCCCCACTCTATGCCTGAGGTAGGAGACCTCTGCCATACCCACCTGACATTTGCTCAGCTTAATGGTCAACCCTACCCTCTGTAGTCTGCCGAGCACCTCCATGACATGCTGAAGGTGCTCTGGCCAGGAATGGCTGTAGATAGCAATATCATCTAGGTAAGCAAGGGCAAACCCTCCTGCTTCTGCAAGGATACAATATACCAGCCTCTAGAAAGATGCTGGGGCATTCTTCATCCCAAAGGGCATCTTTGTGAACTCATACAAGCCAAAAGGAGTCACAAAGGCTGACTTTTCTCTAGCACTCGGAGTCAAGGGCACCTGCCAGTACGCCTTGGTACGATCAATGATTGTAAGATACTTAGCCCCACCCAGCTGCTCTAGGGCCTCATCTGTCCTAGGCATGGGGTAAGCATCCAACTCGGTGTGACTATTTAATTTCCTGTAGTCCACACAGAACCTGGTGCTGCCATCCTTGTTTGGCACCAGCACCACTGGGGAGGCCCAGGGACTGTTGGATTCTTGAATCACCCCTAGTTCTAACATCTCCTGTACCTCCTCCCTTAGAGTCTGTTTGACACTCTCAGGTGCTCTATAAGGGGCCTGCCTAATAGGCCTTTAAGGTCCTGTATCCACCTGGTGCTGTACCAGGTGGGTGCACCCTGGTTTCCCAGTGAACATGTCCCCAAATTCCTGCAACACTGCTCAGATTTCTCAAACCTGGGTAGGAGATAGCTGCTGGGACATTGCTACCCCATCCACTGAGGTGTCAGCCCAAGCCTCACTGAGGAGAATAGTCCCCAGATCTCCCTCAGACTCCTCCTGCAATCCACTGCAAATGCTCAGCACAAGGGCCTCCCTATCATGTTAAGGGTTAATCCTGTTAACATGGTACAGTTTGTGCCCCTGCCATCTGCCTAGCAGTTCCACCATGTAGTTAACATCACTTACCTATCTCACCACCTTGTAGGGTCTATCCCAAGCTGCTTGTGAGGCTGTCCTGAGGGTTAGGACGTATGCCACAAAGACTCATTGTGAGACTTGCACTCACCTTCCCTCAGTCACAGGCAAAGGCATCAAAAGCCCAATAAGTTCTGCATAATAATAGGCCTTTGTATGTTTTATGCTCATATGACCTACAAAACCCTTTGCCCCAGTATACAGATTCCCCTTTCTTTGAGAATCATATAGGTCTCCTTCTTTCACAACTCATCTGAAGTAGCACATTGTTTTTGGACAGAACAGTTAAACTCATGCTGCCTCTGCCTGTCTGCCTAATTCCACATGCCTGGCGTGATGTGGTTATCCCACCGCTGCCAAACAATTAATATGTGAGGATTTCCCGACCACTGCCAAACAGAAATGTGAGGTGGATATCAATCACCACACCTAACACCAGAGAGAGTGTCTCATATATGAGGAAAGGATAACGTTAAAGGTTTTAAAATATTTAATAATAAATAATTAAAACCACAAAACAATACTTTCTACTATACAGTGCTAGTCAAAAGTTCAGAGATCACACAGAAATACTTAAAATAATTCATTAGTACAGTTTCAAATTTTTCTTTCTTCTAGCTATATTTACAAGAATACACACTTAAAAATAACTTACTTACATAGAGCAAGGCAGAGTGCTGTGTTTGTTATCTTGCAGTTAGTCAGAAACAGAGCAATAAAATACATTTGCATGTTTAAATCTATCAATTTAACTCAGTAAATTAGTTTTTGTTTCTTCTTTCAGCAGCAGCAAGGGTAAAAGTTTTTTCTTGGCTGGAAAAAGGCAGCTGTGTTTTAGTTTTTTATCTTGGCTGGAAAGGCCAGCTGTGCTTTAATGTTGTTTTTCTCTCTCTGTGTATGGCGTGTTGGAGACATTGAATTTTCTTGGTTGCATAGAATGTCTTCCTTACCACAGTAAGCACATGGTGGTCAAAGTTTAGGCTACAGTCAACGTCCCTCTTGAAGTATATTGACATTGTTTGGGGATTTAGTGATTGCACCTAATTTGCAGTCATCATCTGTTTTGGCCTGAAGTTCTAAGAAGCAAATTCATGTGAGATTGTGTTGAAGGTCTCTTTATTGACAGCAACTTTCTTCTTGTTGTTGTTGTATTTATAATACTAGATGATGTCCATGAGAGGTGTTTTTTTTTTTTTCTTGGATCTTTTCTTGATCCTAACAGATACACACAGTATACTTCAAATTTCAACTGTCTGTAATGAGATCTTCCTTGTAAGTTATTCCTTGCCTTCCCTTCCCTTTTTCTCTGTGAGTCTTCTCACTAATCTCTACATACTATTTCTAGTGCCATAAATAAAAATATATGAAAGGCTTAGTACATCATTGGACTACATGTCTTGCTAAAACATTCCCTTTTCATCCATATTATATATGACATATTCTCAGTCTTCTCTCTCTCTCTCTATGTCCTATTTGTTTACAAACAAACAAAAGCAAGTCAAATTGCTAAATAACTACACTAAGTCTCTCTTGATTTACAATCTGTATATTGATTAAAGTGTTCTGTATCTATCTGGGTGGATAAAAAAACATTATTATTTATATAGGAAGGACACTGATTACACAACAAAAGAACCAGGTGACACTGAGAGAAGAGTTTGTAGAAAAGGGTTACCATTTGCAGGATTTAGAGACCATGCAAAATTTAGATAGGACAGGGACAGGTAAACCTTATGTTAGAAGGAATAGGATGACACTTGCTCCCCCAGTCAGGACAGCTCAAGACCAGGTACATAGAGTTGTGATCCCTTATACCAATAACAATAAAAAAGTTTTAGGAGTGATAAATAAGAACTGGAATATTCTATTATTAGATGATAGAATAAAACAAATTGTGGGTGAAAGACCGAGGATGTGTTATAAGAATACCAGATCCCTTAAGATATTACTCTGTTATGAAACCTACAATACACAGAGGATGCTGAGTTCAGTGAGAAAGGGTTCTTTTGCATGTTGTGGTTGTAATCAGTGTCCTTATATAGCTAATTGCAATGTTTTTATCCACCCAGATACAGCAGAAACATACACCTTTAATCAATATACAGATTGTAAATCAAGAGACTTAGTGTATTTAGCAATTTGCCAGACTTGCACATGTTTCTATGTGGGTAAAACAAATAGGACACTGAGAGAGAATCAGAGAACACATATATGTCATTAATAAGTTGGATGAAAGGAATGCTTTAGCAAGACATGTAGTCCAACATGGTACAAGCCATAGATTTACATTTATGGTACTAGAAATAGAATGTAGAACAGTGAGATTAGGTAATATTAGGACTCATACGGAGAAACAGGAAGGTAGATGGATAATCAAGTTACAAGCAGACAAGAGTCATGGCCTGAATGAGATGATTTCACTAAAACCATTTTTAGCATATCCCCCTTTGTCTCATTAATACAATGACTAGTTTAGATATATGTTGTTTGTTTTAAGCTTAAGTAATCAAATAGTAAAATTGTTTTTAATAAAGTTATTTTAAAGCCTTTTATAATGAGATTTTAAAGTAGATATATATGTTATTTATATGAAATGTGAACAAGGGTTTTCAATTATAGCTCATTGTTATGTGTTTTATATATCTTTGTCTGTTTTTATATGTGTATTTTTAAACACTTAAATATTAATGAGCTTCCTGTTTTTATGTGTAATTTCATTGGCTCAACAGTTTTTGAACTATTATTTAAGATGTTTGCGGGTGCAGCGGTAGCATTGTTGCCTCACAGCAAGAGGTACCCCGTTTGATTCTCAGCTGGAGTGCGGGGAGTGCCTTCTGTGTGGAGTCTGCATGTCCTCCCCGTGGTTGGGTGGGCATTCGAAAGATATGTGTAAATGGACGTGCCTTCATTGAGGGTTGAACGTCGAGCTGGCACCTCGGCATTCGTGAAAATTTACTGCCAATCATTAGTGGACCGGAGTTCCGCTGTGGCGACCCCTAACCTGGAAAAGCCGAAAGACAACAACAATATTTAAGAAGTTTGCTACTTTGTGTTGTTGAAAGTCTGATGAAGCATCTTTCGTGACATGAAAACACTTACTTGTGGAGTAAAGGGTTAGCTTCGATAGTCGTGGTGTGCCTGTTTTTTTTCTTTTACTCATTTGTTACTTTTCTTAGACAGGCACTTTGCCCTGGATGTTTTTTCGTTTTCTATTGGTCTACATTTGTATAAGTGTTTGTACAGGGCAATTGTGTATACCTTACTATGGTTGTCAGTACTATATGTGGGAACAGGAGCTTGGAAATTATTTATGTCATCCCTTATGACGGTATAATTAATTAGCTTTTACCTAAGATGGGTTTATGTGTTATAACTATTTCAAATGTGAATGATTTGTGATCAGATTTAACCAGTGAGGATCCTATACTTGTGGTGGTACTACAGTCACCCATATTTGTAAGGACCAGGTCGAGAATATTTGAACTCCTTGTGGGTTGCATACCATTTATTGCAGGGCATTAATGTTAACAAAGTCTAGGAACCTTTGTGTGAGCATGTCGGTACTCATACAAGTTTCCCAGTCAATGAAGGGATAGCTAAAAATTGCCCATGTCTAGAGTGTATGGTTGTAATTTGATTTACTAAAGTAGGTCCAAATAAACAGCATATGTATCTTGGTTCATTGAAGGGAACCTATAGCTAACAATGACTTGAAGGGGTGTCTTACCCACAATTAGTTGAACTTCTAGTAGCTCCATGGAGTTTTCCTGTCTACTCAGTCTAGAGATGTATTTATCTTTGATGAAGATAGATACTCCTCTTCTTTTGGCTCTCTCATGTTCATTTTGTGGTCGGAAAGTGTGGAAGGCATTGTAGCCTTACAAGGCTGGGGTACTCTCTGTGGCCCTAAACCACATTTCTGTGACTGCACATATGTCAACATCCTTCAGGGAGAGGAGTGCTTCCAGATAGTGTAGTTTCTGATTTAAACTCCTAGTGTTTAGCAGCATAAACTTTAATTTATTTGTGAGTGATATTTTCACATCAGAAATTTTGTTCTTGAGACCTTGCCTAAAAAGGTTCTATATGGATGCAGCTGCCTTAGCCAGCAACTGAAAGTCTAGAGGTGACAGGTAAAGACCATCTCTGACAAAGTGGCAAGGTCTATCAACCATGCCATCTCAGGCTGACAGGAACAGGATCTCGTTAGAATAACACCAGAATCTAAGTCAATTGTTGAAGTCAATGATTTTTTGTTTATATTGTGGTATAATCCTAGGTGAGAGTAAAATGCTGCTCAAGGCTAGAGACATACCTGCCTAGGATACATATTCATATAGCTCAAACATGTCTCCCTTCATGTAGTCCAATGAGGTACATCTCAAGTCATTCACACCAACATGAACTATGACGGAGTCATAATGGTACTTGTTGTTGAGAGACTTGAGGAAATGTATGATCTGATTGGTCCTGGTACCCAATAGACAGCTGACAGTAACCTTCTTCTTGTCCAGCCTGGTGAGTGGAACATCTATGTGTCTCCCAATGGAGTCATCTATGACTAAAAAAAAATTGGTTTTGATGTGCTTTGCCTTAAGGGTTTATTTGGTGAGACACTGATGCTTGTATTGTTATGTGTATTGAGTGCTGTAGGTGCTGTATTAGGTGTAGCATGTTTGCAACTGGAAGATGTCTGGAGTTTAGGTAGGTTTCTGGTGGGTACCTCCACATATGATGGTTTATGTGCTGAGTGCATGGTTTGTGTAGGATGTGTAGTATGGGAACTGACAACAACCTGTTCAGTGTACAAGGATTCCATATTCTTAGTGTAGATCGATTTATCACACATGTTAATTGGGTGATTTAGGAGTAGAGGGTTGTCAGTGTACTTGAGGCAGTTGCTACACTGTCTCAGGATACCCATGTCAATCAGGCTGGTATGAGAAATGGAGGGAAACTGATCATCCATAACGCTAGGGTAAATCCTGGTTTCATAGCAGGGAGAGACAATGGAGGGATATGGTATAAATGGGTGCTCTAAATGGGGTCTATACTAATGGAGTGCTCTATAAAGGGTCTATACTAGTGGGATTCTCTGTATTTTATGAGACTATTGTAGATTTGATGGTTTTGGGACTGCTTAAGGGGCAAAAGTGTAGCTGAGGTGCTCGCTTATCAGCTCAATTTAATGACTTCTCAGCCAGATCATGGACAGCTACTATGGGAAAATGTATCTACTTGAAGTTTTTGCATCTATAACTGCCTACGGTTACCCCCATTATGTGGTAGCGCATGGTGGTGCATGGAGGTGAGCTACAAATTAACAGCTGAATATAGCAGAACAGTGGCTGGTCGCCTATATCTCTGGAGCTGTGTTAAAACAGTGAGCAAACTGAATTAAACAATTTAACCAATGACAAAGCTCAAAACTGAGCCCTGTGCCAGCAACCTTCAATCATATAAGTCCTACCTGCACTCTCCTGCCACAAGGGTGCAGGGGGACCCTCTCCAACAATAAGTAACCTTATTTAGTGCTCAATTTAACAAACATTACTAGATTCAACAAGTCTGAATCTTGTTTGTGCTACAGCAGACAGAAAATGCAACAAATCAGCAAGAACAGATTTAAAAAATCATCAATATAGCAAACATATAGTTTAAAAGTGCAAAATACAGTACAAGATTGTACTTATGGCTAGCAGAATGCAACAGATTCATTGGATTGCACAGATGAATTCAGCAGAGCAGTGGCTGGTTGCCTAGCTCTGTGGAAATGTGTTAAAACAGTTAGCAAACTGAATTAAACAATGTAATCAATAAAAAACTCAAAACTGAGCCCTGTGCCAGCAACCTTCAATCAGATAAATCCTAACTGCACTGTCCTGCAACAAGGGTGCAGGGAGGCCACTCTCCAACAAAAGATACCCTGATTTACTGCTCAATTGAACAAATGGAACCAGATTCAGGAGGTCTGAATCTAGTCTATGCTACAGCAGACAAAACGTGCAAAAAGTCAGTTTTAAAAAATCATCAGTATAGCAAAAATTAAATTTAAAAGTGTAAAATACAGTATAAAATTGTACTTACTGTTAGTAAAATGCAACTGATACTGTACCTTGGATTGCACAGGTGAATACAGCAGAGAAGTGGTTGGTCACCTTACTCTGTGGAGCTGTGTTAGAAATATGCCATATTGTATTTTCCTGTCTTAAAATATTACTAGTATGTATTTGCTCAGTGTTGAATCCTAAAAACCCAAAAGCCAAAAGAATCCCAAAGACCAGTGTGAAAAAACAAACACAAACCAAATATCAGTGGAAGGCACAAAGGAGAGCAACCAAACAAGATTAAATGTAAAAAATGTAATCTCGTTTGGTTACTCTCCTTTGTGCCTTCCAGTGATATCTGGTCAATGTTGAATCCTATCTAGGTTAAATGTGCAGGATGTGAATGCTCAGTGCTAAGTCATGCATATAATCTCTTACTTTTTAACTTATCAAAATGTTTCTCATTTCTGCTTCATTCTTCCCTATAAGAATTTTATGATAACTTTAGTTTGGTTTAATTTGTCCAGGTTTTTGGGTTTCTAATACCATGACAGGAATAGACTCCATTCCTAAGTTAGGGTATGATTAGAGTTCATGAAATTAGTATTGTTTCGGTCTTTGATGTTAGCCAAGACTGTTGTTTTCAGCACCATTATTGTCCCCAGAATTACCTCCTTCTGTAATTCATATGGAGGTTATGTGTATTAATGGCTTATCTAGGTATGACTGTAAATTCTTTTTATTATACCAATTGCTCTTTCTTCTTCTGCGTTGCCCTCACTTCTGACTGCAAATCTTTGTATTTTATGACTTTGTGTCTTCCCGTATGCAAGGCACTGTAATCATTATTTGTAGTAATTTTGTGGACGACTATATCTGTTTTTCTCGCATCTATTTTTTAAACTGCTGGTAATGGGTGGGCCCATGTTATACACACATCATCATTCTCAATAATGCTTTATTGTTCATGTTTCCAATGTTACTCAGCCACTTCTATATCATAGTGTTCGTACAATCCCCAGTGCAACAGTCTTGCTACATTATTTTGCCTTTCAGTTTATAGGCCCTCTATCACACCTAGTAACAAGATGTGCGACTGTTTCCAATTCATTTTTACAGAATCTGCATTTGTCTGTTTGCCCCATCTTTTCCATGGATTTTGTAAACCAGTATGTACACGATCTATTGTACTGGGGTGCTATGATTAACCTTTCGCCTTTTGGTTTCAATTCATCTCTCCTTAACCATTCCTGAGTCAAATTTTGTTTAACAAGTGGTTGTTCCAGGAGATCTCTCTACTTGCTACTATATTTATAGATTTTCCATATTTTTCCTTCTCATCTGATCCTGCTCCTTATATTCTTTCTTTTTTAGTACATTCAGTTGCAGTGTGATTTTTGTCTACTTTTGGTTTAATTTCCAATTCCACTTAAAAGTGAAATGCCAATGCAAAACTAAGCAAAGATGTCATCTTAGACCTTTTCTTCTCATGTTTTAAACCTTTCACTGTGTTTTGATCTGATGAGGTCAGCAGTGATGTATGTAGTCCTACAATTGAAGATCAATGAAATAAATTGATTTTGAGGAGGTCTATACCTCCTTCAGAGTGAGGAATATATAATCTTGGTATACACTGATTTTTATATATAATTTTATGTATTTTTCATGTTTTCATGTCCAAGTGATCCAATAATTTTCAAGGCCAGTCATTCACCCTAAAACTGTAAGTTAGAACAGGAAGAACATGTAAATTTAAAACATGGGCTTTATTCCTGGAAGTCAAGGCAGTTTTCAATATCAATTTTAATCTTCTGATGCATTCCTTATTGAGCATAATTCTAGTTTGTTCATGTTTTATTGTTAATCCTTCAGCTATTCCCAAATATGTATGCACTCCAACCTCACATTCCTGTTCCATGTTCATATTATTTATAGGTTCATAGGTGTTTACTAGGCTAACAACCAGAAGGGCTTTTTAAGACTAATCATGCATCCCAAATCTCTGGCAAGTTCTGCTACCCTTGATAAGTATGAGCATGGGCCAGGGAGATGAACCATTTACTGGTTGCCTGTATCTATTAGAGGCAATTTGTCTTCATTGACCAGTAAAAGTCTGGCTGGGCAAAACCTATTTTCAACAGTAGTCCAGGGAGAAAAGCTTTACATTTAAGTTAAACACAGTACTCATTTATAATTGCAGGGTAAAAACATGTATACATGAGCTTATTTACATGATTTTTAAATCTATTTAAATCTTTTCTACATGAACATAACATTTTAACACAAAAATAAGAGATAAAATAATGCAAATTGGTTAATTATTTAATAGAAAAATAGCATACAGTGACAATTGATGTATTTATAGCATGATGGCTGTAGAGAAATGATCAAACTGTTTCTCTGAGAACAGTAATAATTTACAGACAGACAAGTAGAATGCATTTTAAAAAAATATAAGAGAAACATGAAAGGTGAAGTTATGGAAAGGAGTAGTTAGATAGCGGGACAGAGGAAGAATTGTAGTTACTGGTGGGATGTGAAAGAAGGAGGAAGAGGAAGAGTTTAGGAAATAAGTGCAGTATGAGAAGGAGCGATAAGGTACAAAAATGACTGACAAGCAAAGTGGCGCTAAGAGTTCCTGAAAAGTAATCTGAGTAAAGCTAGTCAGTTGCGCAAGAAGAACAGAGCCATCTTTGGCATAGGTGCTGTTTAAGCAAAGTTTTGAAACTATTTACGTTTTTTTTAGCTTTTTAACTGTGTGGGAATTTCATTCCAGAATTTTGACACATAATGAGAATAAAAAGAGTCTCCAGCAGTATTGAATGTCTTACTGAGATGTTGTAAAAGTTTAGTGTTAGAGCGAATGTCATTAAATGGCTAAATAATACAACAGAGTATTTTGTAATGCTGGGCATTTATCTGGAGAGTACAATAGGGTGTAGGCAATGATCATTTGTGAATATATCAACTGGTTTGGGAGTTCAAGCCAATATAATTGATTTAATGCAAGGCAGGGGTATGTTTTATAAGGTTGTTTGGTTGCAAATTTAGCTATTTTGTAGTAGCAAGAGGCTAGTTTAGTTTTATATGTAGTGCTGATATTTGTAAGAATAGAGGAACCATATAATTGAGAAGGAAGGAGGGATGCTGCTAATGATGCAATTCTTGTTTGATCTGTCTGGTAGTGTTCAGCCCTGCAGAGGAAGCTGGGTTTTGATGAGTTTTCTTGATGGAATGAAGGATGTGGTGATCAAATTTCAGATTGCCATCTTTTATGACTTTGAGTAATTTAGTTTAGTGTATGTTTTCTATTTTTGCATTATTACTTGAGGTAATATGAAATGTATCTTACTGGTTAAGGAGTTGTTAAGTGTTGTAGTAGCATGAAGTTTATTTATGAAAATATTAAATAGAACGGGGCTGAAAATTGACACCTGGGAGCACCAACAAAGATTGATTGAAATGCTGAAAGGTTTCTTTGCTATCTAGTTGCCTAATGATGATTGCATAAATAATTGTGAAAGCAGGAAAGGTCAAGGAATAGTGAATAAACAAGGTTATCCTCATTTCTATATTGGTTTATTATGCTGGTGAAGTTGAGAAGGGCAGTAGTAGTACAATGGTTGGGCCTGAAGCCATGCTGGATGTTAGAGAGGAGGTTGTGTTTGGTAAGGTTTCACAAGCTGAGAGCGAATACATTTCTAAGGATTTTAGAGAGCGTAGCAATAGGTCTACAGTTTAACTCTGTTGAAGTACCTTCTTTGTGAAGAGGTATAATAATGGATTTTTTCAGATGGGTGGGACATAGTTTTCCATTACTGACTGGTTGATTAGAATGGGGACAAAGAAGTACTTCTGCATCTGTTTTGAAGAAGTCAGTGGGATGGTTATCAGCAGATGAGGTTGTTGCTTTTCACTTGGCTAGTAATTATTTATGGTTGATGTTTTAACAGGCTGAAAACTAAAAGACATTGTGTTGCTTTCGAGAACAGATAGAAGCCAGAGGGGTGAAGTGAGGTGGTCATTGATTAGTGATAGAACTGACTGGATAAGATGACTGTTGAAAAGAGTGGCAATGGACTATTTTTTGGTGCTCCAACTTTCCTGTTTTAAATGCTGCTTTTGCATATTTATCAAGGTCAACTATCATTCTTATATTATCTGAAAAAGTTTTAACTATTTGCAGTTGTGTATTCACCTCCTTATTTCATGAACTATACAGTTTTAAGTCATTCAGAAAAAGCAGATGAGAAATGTTTAATCAGTGCTGTTTTCTGGGAGTCAAATTGTAATCATAGCCTAATCTGTTAAGTAAATGGCTTAATGGACTAAGGGCAAGGCAAAAAAGTGATTGGACAGAGAATGTAATATCAAATCACTTAGCAAATTTAATACAGAAGAAAGTCAATTCCCACCTGTGACAGACCTGCTATATAGACCTTATGACTAACCTTCATTCACCACACTCCTTCAAAGAATATTGTTTTATAGCAGGCACTGATAACCCCGCAAACTGCAAAATCACCACCTCAGCAAGCTAGCACAGTGTCATATAGTCACAAACCTACTATAGATGTTACATCTGTAAAGGGCGCATTCACAGTAGCGCATGGCAAATTCATGCTAGTGGGAAACATTTGAAAATAATAAAGGATGCTGTTTGGGGCTCTTAAACTGTGCTACAGATTGTCAATCACTGTGTTAAAATCTGTCAAATCACTGTTTGCTGTAGAGTTTACATGACAGTCAGGTCATCTTCTGGACTACTGACAAAAATGCACATCAGCCTGGAAAAAGTGAATTTTAACCCAACAAGTTTCATGCATAGTCAAAGTCGGTCGAATGATCTTACATTTGCAGTCTTCTTTTCATGGTCATAATCATAAATGCTTAAATGCTCTTGATGTTCTTATGTAGCCATATCTATTTTTATACTGCAAATTATTTGTCTTCCTGAAAACTTTGTCCCTCTCAGTAGAACTACTCATACAGCTCACCTTTAAAAAATACCTCTCCCAGTGCAATTGGAATATTCTAAAAAAAACTACCATAAGAGCATGTTGTTACCCATTTCAATATAACATTCATAAACATACTAAACGAGTTAGCTCCCATAAGACAAAAAGAACCAAAAGTAACCCTGCTCCATGGCTCAACAAAGAAACCAAACAGCTGATGCTAAATAGAGCCAAAGCCTGGAAGTAATGGAATAAAGATAGAGTTCCACAAAAAATGGCAGATTTTTAGACAACTTAAATATCAAAGTAAACAACAGACAAAAATAGGCAAAATTGCATTCCTTTACTTACTTCAAGGCATACATTACCACAATCCCAAGCAATTCTGGACAACCATAGATATTCTGTTATACCCTTGTCAAATCACCTCTCCATCTCCTACCACAAACAACAGCACAGACTCCATAGCCACCCAAATGAGCACACACTTCATTCAACCTGACATCTTACTATATAATCTAATCCACCCTCCCATCTCTCTGTCCCCACCAGCAATACTCACAATACCTCTCTCTTTTCTTTCTACCAAATACCTACATCAGCTATCAAAAATTACCTTAAAAAAATGAAAATCACTGCATCAGCTGCTGTCAAACTCTCACCTGAGTACCTTAAGTTAGCTGCCGACGTCCTGGCATATCCCATCTCAGTACTCATAAATAGATCTATCACAGGAAACTATGTACCCACTATCTGGAAAATAAACACATATTATACCACTTCACAAAGGTGAATCAGCCACAGATCTCTCCAAATACCACCCAATTACAATTCTCGTCTCTCTGTCCAAAGTCGTAGAAATATGCCTACCCTCCCTATCCCACTCTGCATTCCTGAACACTCTGGAAAGCATTAAGGTTCAACCTAATACCCTTATACTGGGAGACTTTAACTACCCCTCCATTAGCTGGGAAAATTACTCCTGTTCCAACTCATTTGCCCAACGATTTCTGGAATTCATTAATTCCAATGCCCTGGACCAACTCATTCTCATCCCTACCAGAGGTAGAAACACTCGGCCTGGTCATTACAAACATGGGGGAGAACTAAGATCCTGACCTCCAGAAAAAGGAAGCCAATCTGGTAACAAACATTACATCAGAAGGAAAACACTGTTACAGAAAAGGGTAAAGTCCCAAGTTTGGAAAAATTCCCTTGTAAGTCTCAGCAAAAACAGAGATTTCTCATTAAATCCTCCAAAGCTAGTTACAAAAACAAAATTGCTACAGATACTAAAGATAACCACAAGGCATTCTTTAGCTATGTCAAGATTCTGCACAACAATATGCAGATGTGCTCTGAGCTACTGTACAACGGCACCACTTATACTGAACCAACAGATATTGCCACTATCTTGGACGGCAGGTTTAGTGCAAACTTTACCCCCCTTTCACCCCCTAAAGGGCCCATCCCAATACCCGAGGAATGCCAAATCCAAAATATCACGGCTGCACAGGTAGAAGCCACACTGTCCAAAGCCAAAAATACAGCTTCCATGGGACTCCAACAAAGGGGGAGGGGCTACTGACCCTGGGAACTACCGCACCATCAGCCTGATGAGCCTGATCTGTAAGGCCATGGAGCGCATCATTATGGACCTTATAAATAGGTATATAGGGAACCATCAAACTCTGGAACCCTCACAGTTTGGGTTTTTGAAGGGCAGATTATGCCCTCTCAACTTGATAGACTTCTTTGAATCTGTTACCAGAGCGGACGATGAAGACAATGTGGCCCATACAGCCTACCTCGATCTAACCAAGGCCTTTTACACCATCCCCCACTCAGGGATCATTGATAGACTCACTAACCTAGGCATTAACCCCTACATCATAAGATGGGTTGCCAACTGGCTCACAGACAGAACCCACACAGTGAAAGTAATGAACTCCAAATCCGACTACCAGGCAATAACAAGTGGAGTCCCACAGGGATCTGTTCTGGGTCCTCTCTTGTTTGGTATCTACTTCTCTGAAGTTCAGGCCAACACCAAGGGACTCTGGTTAACCAAATTTGCAGATGATTGCAAACTGGGAGGTATTATTGATTCTCAAGCTGATGTAGACATCCTACAAAATGGCCTCACAGAGACCAACAACTAGTGCCAGAACCATGGTATTAAGCTCAATGCTAAAAAGTGCTTCATCATCCCTTTCAGGAAAAACATGGTGCCCAAGAACTATCACATCGATGGTAGCCCACTCAACTCCGAAGTTGTGATAAGAGATTTAGGGACACAGGTAGATAACAACCTCTCCTTCGACAGCCATGTTGCCACTGTCATTAGAAAGTCCTTCTATGTGGCACACCTCATTGCAAAAGGTTTCTCATCCAGGAAGAAGGAAGTCATAATCCCTCTCTACTCATCCCTCATTAGACCCATTATAGAGTACAATGCCCCATTTGGCATGTACCTCACTAGACACCTACACCAACTGGAGAGGCCACAAAAATTCCTCACAAAGAGGATCCTAGGACTCAAACACATGCCCTATACAGACAGATTCAAAAAACTCCAGCTTTACTCCATCTCATATTGCCTACTTAGAGGCGAACTCTGCTTGGCATTCAAAGCCATGTCTGACGCAGTGTTACTAGGCATGGTTCATCTGAAAAAAGCTCAATCCCTCTGCACCACTCTCTCCAAAGACCTCAACCTCATCACCACAATAAACAGAACCTGCTGGAGGGACAGTTTCCTAACCCAGAGACTTCCCCTACTCTGGAATAGACTCCCCATTCATGCCAAGCAGAGCACTTCACTAGCCCTCTTCAAGAAAATCTTGACGAGTGGATAGGTAACAGGAAATTCACCCCGGGAATCACTTCAACAGCCTTGCTTGATAGGGGCACAAGGTACTAATATCTGGCAACAGGATGACTGAGAATATTTTTGGGCTAGGCCTGTAATTGGCTCCAGGGCCATTAGTCTAGTACTCACCTATGAACCTCACATTCACTCAACCCACAAAATAATACACAAACTGTACATATGCCCTTCTCTACAAAACATTCTCAAGCACTACTCTCCACCACATTGCCTTTGCTAAGGTAATCTGAGCCTACAAATAACTTCCAAATCCCAAAATACAGGTAAAGACTCATACTCATCCTGTGTCACCAGACAGTGGAACTCCCTGTCTATACCACTAAAACAGGACAGCTAGGCATGTAGTTTTGATCACAACCTGAAACAGCATCTACACTCCTCCTGGCTTTGTTCTTGTTCACACCCAGACTGACACTCTCTCAAATCTCTAGACCATGACCAACTCCTAATCTTCCAGCTCTCCTACCTTATCCGGTAAATGTAAATAAATCCTATCAATATTTGTAACTATATAATGATTTGCATTGCTCCTTTGTAAATTAAATGTTATATATTGTTGTATATGTAAAAACAACCTATTTTATCACTGTGTAACAGTCCTACAGAAATCAAATAGTGTTAACCTCTGTCTTGAGTGTATTACTGATTGGATGATTTTAAAACCCCATTCCTACTGTTAAGAAAGTGATTATTTTTTCTCTGCAAATTCTTTGTAATGTTTGTAACTGCAATGGAAACTGCAATGGAGCTTTTCTCCCCAGGCCTCCACTGAAAATGGGCCTGAGTGCCTAGCTGGACCATCCCATAAACAAAAGGCAATACATAAATAAATAAATAAATAAATAAATGTCAATCAGATCAATGGCACTGATGTCACATACAGCTTATATGGAAATAATTATCGTGTTGTACATTATATATGTATTTTATGACTACATATTCTACCGCATCATGCATAGAAAATCCATGCTCCAGTATAAATGCAGGTGATAAAAAACACATGCACACACACTCACACATGTGCAAAGACTAACACAAACACACACACATATGCAATCATTGTTATAAAATGAACAATCAAACAAACACAAGTGTTTGCATATGTGCATGCATGAATGGACACACAGATACACAGATATATATATATATATATATATATATATATATATATATATATATATATCCCTCTCTCTCTCTCTCTATCTCTATATATATATACACACACACACACACACACACACACACACACACACACACACAAACATGCACACACACACACACACACACACACACACACACACACACACACACACACACACACACACACACACACACACACACACACACACACACACACACATACACACACACACACAGTCCTACCAGAGCTATCCAAGCAGTAGAAGTACACCTCAATGTGTGTAATGACTTACTCAGTGACATTTGGTTTTAGGTGGTTTGCTTTTCTGCAAGCATGTTTAGGATCCTCCACTGTGATGTGAGCAGCCTTGCCTGTAAAGTATGTACTGCATCTCTGTATGAACATTGAGGATTACTAATCAAATCCTCTCAAATACTAAATTTTATGCATACACACAGATGAGTGAGTGATTGGCATACATACAGCAGACCAAATTTTAAATCTGTATGCTTTCATTATGTATTTCTTGCACACTTCACTCTCAATCAAGTGATCTTTGTGTGTACCATTGTGTCATCTACCAGTGGAAGCCGATATATAGAATGCTTTGCTCACATGTATTATTTAAAAAATTGCAATGTCATGATTAATTCTGCTACAGATTGAATACACCAAATGTCAGCCCACAAATCGTTGAAGCAATAATATCAAAAATACACATCAACATGAAACAATGCATGTGCTGAGAAACAGCCTCAGTGCATACCAAATTTAACTTTAAAATACAAAGAAAGACTTTTGTTTTTTGCAGGGGCAAGGCCATTACACTCCCCAATCCCCTTAATAATTATGTATACTAATTCTGAGATTGAACAACCAGGTAAGAGCATATTCCACAGTTTCAGGAACTGTTCATCCTGACACCTGTGAACCATCTGCTTAGCTGATCAAAAATAGTTGACAAAACAGCTGCTGACCAACTGTATAACACTCATTCACTCCAGTGGAGCTCAGGAAGTTTGCAATGTAAGTTCCAATGGGCTGAGCCTAAGCTTTTTGATAGAATTGAATTATGTCCTCACACTTCAAACAAAAGTTCTTATCTCTGGAACCCTACAGGTTATGAAAGAAGTACAAATGTCAAACTCTTCCGCATTAACTATTTTTATAATGGTAGCATTCTTTTAGTTCTAAGTCTTAAACCAATTTTTATAAGTCACAGTAAACACAGTAATTATTACGTGTAATATTTTTAAACAACTTACAATATCTCAGCAACCACTCAAGTTACACACATACTGTCAGCAGCATATAATTCATCTAGGCGAGAGCTTTCATATGAGAATAAGGAGTTCTGTCTGTGTTACTTGGTTGCTGAGAAATTTTGAAAAATGTGAAATTTATATCTATATAAATGAATATTATAAAAACAGAGCTATCTATTTACCTGCAGTGGACAGAGGACAATTATTAATACAGTTGAGTTGGCCATTGTATGAGCTTTAAGATGATATCTTTTCAAACCTTGTACATGGCAGTTTTGGAATTATTGATGCAAATATGAACAAGCAATATTTGACACCTAGAGGTGTCAGTAGGAGTTAACTGCAGATGCACCTGGAGGCATCACATACATACATATATATATATATATATATATATATATATATATAAAACACTGACAAAATATTAAAACTATCCCCCTCATAACACTAGCCTCAGCCTGAATAGGGTGGTTCTAATGACATTAAAGTGTAGGGTTAGGGTTGGGGGAAGGGGCAGTATTAGGGCTACTATCTATTACTAAAGAGGGTAGGTAGAGATCTGCCACAGAGCTGGAAGATATAGCAAATCTGCTGGCCAACAAATTCAGCTCCAGTTTTATCCCCCCTACTCCTTTGGCCACCACCCAGGAAAGGCCAACATACAACACCCCTACAATTATTACTAAGAAGCAGGTCCTACATGCATTCTTAGGCCAAAAATACTGCAGTGACAGGCCTCAATAATATCTCCAGGTACATTCTAAACAGCCTGAAACATGACCTATTGGGACAACTGGAGTCAATGTTTAACCATAACATCCAGACAGGCTTTGAGCCAAGTAAATGAAGAACTTGAATGGTCATCCCTCTGCACAAGGGTGGGCCATCAGTGGATCCTGAGAACTACAGATCCATAAGTTTGCTTAATCTGATATCCAAAAGCATGGAAAGAATTATCATAAAGATTTTTAATAAGGACATAGAAAACTTTTAAACACTTGACGCAGTCCATTTTTGTTTTCATCAAAGCCAGATCATACTTAATCAACCTGATGGACTTCTTTGAGTAGGTCACCAGGGCAATGATGAGGGAAAGAAGTGAATACTGCCAATCTTGATCTCATTAAGGCATTTGATACAATACCCCTCTCAGGCGTTGTATAGAAACTCACAGATATAGGCATAAAACCTTTTCTTACATGCTGGATGACCAGTTGGCTCTCAGATAGGACCCAGGAAGTTAGAATACAGGAGACTGCCTCTCATACCTCTCAACTTCTTAAAGCAAGAAATCTGGACAAAGTCATAAATAAAAGTGGGACAATGGCCCAAAAACAGGGACAATTTTTAAATATCACTCTTACAAACTTAGAAAGCTCATAAAATAACAGGTTTTGAATTAGCATGAATTTTCTGAAGGGTATGAAGTCTGAAACTCAAATGTCTGTCATCATTTTCTAACTTCAGGCTTTAATGATTTACCATTAATTTGCCGGAAAACTACAATTTTATGAAAAACGGACCAAAAATATGAGGCAAAATTCTGGACATTCTGCGAAAATCTGTACAGTTGAGAGGTATACTGCCTCTACAAAGAGGCAGAAAACTAGCAGAGCCCATCAGGAATCTGTGCTGGGTGCACTTCTTTTGGCCTCTACTTGTGAGACAAGACCAGTGTTATGGGCTTTTGGCTGACCAAGATTTCAGATTATTGCAAACTAGGAGCAGGCATAGAATCTTCCAAGACACTAATATCCCACAGGAAGGACTAATGCAGTCAAATGACTGGTGCCAAAGCCACGGCTTAAAACTCAGTGCCAGGAAATGCATAAAAATACCATTTGGGAAGTTAGCCACCCTAGTTAATTACACCATCGATAACACACCTCCAACAGTAGAACCAGTACTCATGGATTTGAGTTTATAGGTAGACAGTAACCTGGTTTTTGATCAACCTGAGTCTAAGGTAGTAAGGAAATCATTTTATTTTGCTCAACATATAATCAAGAGGAGAAGCATCTAGATCCAAGGAAATCATCATTCCACAATATTTGGCCCTCATCAGGCTCATCATTGAGTACTTCTTTGCAATTTTCTGCTTTTTTCCATTTTTTTAGCCAAAAAAATAAATAAATAACTGTTTGCATTTTTTAGTCAGCTCTGGGACCTTAGTGTTGTATTTTAATTTGCAGATTTGGTAGGAATGTGTTTCTGTATCATTCTGCACTTTTATTTCCACAAGTAGAATTACTTGTAAAATCTATCTCTTTATATTTTAAACCCTGCTGGACCATAGTTTAGTAGTTTAATTTATAGTTGTAGCAGGACTGTGTACTGTACTGCCAGATTTGAGTCTTAGTCATTTATTGTAACATTTTTCCATAAACAGCATTACTGGTAAATTCCTGCATAGTCTAGTACCTTAAACTGTAGTAGAAGTCTAATAGTGAGAGAATGTCCTCTGTTTCAGTCTGTGCTTCAGTGATTTTGTATTCTGCTTATCATTTATCTGCTTAAATTTGCATTCTATGTCTGACCCATCCCCCACTAACACATTAAGCTAAAGTTTCTGAAATAGCTCCAATTTTGACTTTATTTAATTAGATGCCTCTCTAGCTAGCCTGCTGTTTCCTGCACAGAGCTAGCCCTACCCAGAGTCTTTTATACAAGACTTGGAGAGGTGTGAAATTGTGAGTAACTAGCTTTTCATTAAAAAATTAATTATTTCAATTCTGCTTAAATATTTAAGCTGCAATTATAGTGATCTGTATGGTGATACTTCTTTGTACATTTCTGTTTTTCCATGTATTTACCAAAAAAGTTAACTGCATTTTTTAGTTTGTTCTTGGACCTTCATCTTGTATTTTTATCTGCAGAATTGCAGTTGTGGGATGATTGTGTTTCTAAATTATTCTTCGATTCTATTTCCCCAAGTTGAATTACTTGTAAAAGTTATGCATTTGTATTTTAAGCCATGCTGGGCCATAGCCTTGTAGTTTAATTCACAGTTGCATGAGGACTGTACATTACTGCCAGATTTGAGCCTTAGTCACTTAATACTGCATTTTTTTTCCATAAACAGTGTTACTGGTAAATTTCTGCATAGTCTGGTGCCTTAAACTGTAGTAGAAGTTCAATAGTGACAGAATTACCTCTGCTATATTTTGTGGTACAGTGGTTTAGATTCTGCTTAAAATTTAAAGTTACATTTTGTGTCTGCCCCATCCCCCCCTAACACATTCAGCTAAGGTTTCTAAATGAGCTCCAGTATTGGCTTTATTTGATTGGATGCCTTTCTAGCTAGCCTGCTTGTACCTTAAAAGTTCCATTCTAGTTTGCCTGCATGTTCCTTGAAAATGGTTCCCAACCATCACACCCTTTTGCTGTGGTGGTTTTATAAGGCTGTGCCTCTGGCCTCCACTCCTTACAGTAATCTGATTTCTGAGTCCATCCCTTTCCTTCCTTCTTTCAGTGCTATTGTATGTTGTATAACCTATTTATTTAGTCATTCCATCCATTCTTTTCCATAGATCCACGATACTGAGTGCCCACCCAGCAAACCAATATTGATCTTGAGTAAACCTCCTTTACTACATATTGTCTTCTGATCATTTTCCTAGAGCACAGCAAAGATTGTAGTTTTAGATCAAATTCCAAAAATGTTTTATTTTCCTGATCGTTACTGTTTCTTACTTTTTTGTGTACATCTTACTGTAGTTGTTTGTAAACAATTGCTCTTCCTTTCAGGGTTTCTGTTGTAAGACTGTCTTGAAATCACCTTCAGCAAGGGATTGCCAGCAAGCTTTTTAACTTATTTGTAATAACATTGCACTTGTGGATCCCTTCTAATGTGTTTTTCCATTAGAAGAACTGAGTTTATATATTATTTTTGGGACAGGAAGTGTTTGCCTGCTATATCTGAGTTGGGAAATACAAAACAAACAAACAAAAAAAAGACGTAGTGTAGTCATTTTATTTTCCAGAGGGCTCATTAGTCAGTTTTCTGTTTTTTAATGTGTTGCTATAAATTTTGTGAGTTTGCATAGGTTAGTAGTGCCCTGTACAGTAGCAAACACCTAGAAAACAAGTTTTCCCTAATGAACAGTCTATAAAACTGTACCATGTAAAGGAACAATATAGATCAAATAAATTGCATGCTGACAAGTTTAGAGCAGCTAGTTGGGTGTCTGGTGGCAATACCTACAGATTTAGTAGAATTCATTATTGTGTAAACTAAAAAAACGAATGTGTTTTCCTGGTTAGGGGTCGACGCAGAGGAACTCTGGTCCACTCATGATTGGCAGTGGATTTTTACAGTGCCGAGGTGCCAGCCCAATGCCCAACCTTCAAAGAAGTAACAGCCATTCATGCACACACCTACCTGCATGTCTTTAAACATCACTCAGCTGCAGGGAGGAAATGCCAACTCCACACAGAAGGGCGTTCCAGCCGAGAATCGCACTGGAGAACCTCTTGCTGTGAGGCAACAATGCTAACCGCTACACCACAGTGGCTTTTGTAAACATTAAAGTTAATAGAACTTATTACTGTTTAGAATAATCTGCCCCAATAAAACACCCTCATCAGTACACACTGACTAAGCACCTGTAATAGCCCTCTAAACCTAATATACCACCTCCTCGTAGCTCACAATTCAAATGACTGGACAGTATGGATATGTAATTTCCTAACTTCTCTGTAGCCAGCTTGGTGGTCATGGGCATCTTGAAATAATGTAGCAGTTGTCTCATCTACTAACAGTGGCTTAATTGTTAAAGAAGCAGGCACAGTATTCAGTAGGTGTACTTACACAATGGCAATGGAGGCTAAACTCTCACTTATACACACACATCAGGTTGTTGAAACTACACACACAACACGCACCTCACATAGCGCATAACATAGATAAACTAACATATGCTGAGGCACTTAAAAACAGTCTTTCTAAAAAACAAAGACCACCTAGACTGCCCTTGTCAAAGCTATGACTCATGAAGCCCAAAGGTACTTAGAAAAAGCAGCACCTAATACCACATATACTACCACTCTCAGTGGAGTCCCAAACACTAAGCCACTCCATAGTCCTTTTTTTAGGTAATGCCAAATTGACAAACCTAATGACATAGTAAAATCAGCTTAACTGAACCTCAAGATGTTACTTCTCAATGCCATGCGCCTAAATAAAAAAATGCATTGTTTACAAGCCCTCCTTTCACTCAAGAATATAAACATCTGTGGAGTTACTGAGACATGGGTTAAAGCAGCAGAGAGTACCACGGCAGTGCAAGGTTTTGGTGTCTTCCACACTTTTAGATCAGTAGCTGTGCATGCAGGGGCTAATGATGGAGATGTCTCAATATACATCAGTAACAAGCATACCTCTAGAGTGGTCAAACAGGATGAAGTGCTGGTGTTCCTCCACATGGAGATCAGTATAGACAAAATAACATACCATATCAGAGGCAGCTATAGGTCACCCTCCATGTCTCAAGAATATCACAATGCATACTTGGACCTACTGGAGACACTTACCATCCAATATAACACCCTACTCAGGGGAGAGTTTAATGACTCCTTTGTAGACTGGGAATCCTACACAACCTTAAATCTACAGGAAGATTCCTTGACTTCATAAATACAAACACCCTTGACAGAATAGTGCATACACCCACTAGAGGTTTCAACACACTGGACCTCATGCTCACAAATATGGGAGAAAGCTGCATCCTCACCAGATGTCTTGTTCTCCATGCTAAGGTTTGAATATAAAACTGTCTCCTTCAAAATCAAAATCAACTCTGTAATCACTTTAAATGTAGTAACAGGAATTATTCCAAGGTACATTACCTTTTATTAAGTGATGGTTAGTCAAAATCCAATGCCCCTCCAACCACTGAGTGAGAACACACCAGGATATGCTGAACTGCTCTCAGAAATTCTGAACAATCATGTCAAATTGCTGCAGAGAGGCTGTTGTATGTAGCAGGAGTAAGCCCAGGACTAGTCTCGGAAACCAGCTGTCCCGGTGGCGTCCCAACTTAAAAAGGACATACAACAAAAGAACAAAAGTATGGCAAGAACCAGAGTAATTCCTATAAAGATAAAAACTCTCTTATCAAACTAAATAGGCAACCGGGATTGTTAATTAGGGCAAACAAAGCCAACTTTGAAGTTTAAATACCCTGTCAGGTGAAAGATAACTATAAGGCCTTCTTCAGCTACTTCAGAAACCTCAAGTGCAGCACACAACATTGTGTTGAGCTGGTGGCTAATGGTGATTTAGCAAACCTGTCAGTGGACAAATTCAGATCCAACTTTACCTCACCCCCCACCCCCAGATTCAATCCCAACCATCCCCAAAAAATACTCTCAAACATAACCCCTCCAACTATAACTAGGGGAACTTGTACTGGCTATGCTGGCTAAAGCCAGGAACACAGGATCAATGAGCCCAAGGATGCTTTCTGATTAGTCCAAAATATGAGTTATCAGGATGCATAGAGTCATTATTTAACTATAGTTTTAAAGCAAGCTTTGTGCCACATGATTGGAGGACTGTGATGGTCATCCCCCTTTGTTAGGGAGGATCTTCAACAGATCCTGGAACAATATACCCATTAGTCTGATTAGTCTTATTTGCAAAGTCATAGAAAAAATTATCATGAAAATTATGAGCAAGGGCACATGAGATCTCTAGACATTGGATCCATCCCAGTTTAGCTTTGTGAAAGGAAGGTCATGCTTACTGAATCTGGTGAACTTCTCTGAAAAGGTCACTAAGTCAATGGATGATGGGAAAATGGTGCATACTCCTTACCTATATCTGACTAAAGTATTTGATACAATACCCCACTTGGGCATTTTCAACAAACTTACTGAACTAGGTATAACCCCTTTATAAGACACTGGTTTGAGGCTCACTGAAAGGACCCAAAAAATTAGAACTGGTGATGCCAGCTCCACAAAGACACCAGTCTCCAGTGTAGTCCTCCAGGGCTAGGCCCAGTCTCCTTAGTTATATACTTCTTGGAATTCAAAGCCAATGTCAAGGGCCTCTGGATAACCACGTTTGTGAGATGATTGCATACTGGGAGCAGTCAGTGAATCTCCACAAGACAAATATACCCTTTGGGAAGGTCTAACACAGACAAGTACTTGGTGCCAAAGCCATGGCCTAAAAATCAACATCAAGAAATGCATTATAGTACACTTTGTGAAGTCAGCCACCCCTGGTAACTATGTCATGAATAAAACACCCTTAAAAGTTGATTAACTAGTTAGGTATCTTGGAACTCATGTAGATAGTAAACGAGCTTTGACCTGCATGCATCCAAGATAGTAAGAAAATCCATCTATGTTTCTATGTTGTTCAAATTTTAAGCAAGAGCATGGCATCTATGTCCACAGAGGTCATCATACCACTGTACCCAGTCCTAATCAGACTCATCATAGAGTACAATGATCCCTTTGGTATGTATCTGACCAGACACATAAAGCAACCGGAACATCCACATAGAGTACTTACAAAAAGAATACAGGAAGAAAACACAATGCCCTATGCTGATCACCTCAAAGCCCTGTCTCTTTACTCAGTATCATACAGATTTCTGAGATGTGGTCTTTGCCTGGCATTCAAGGCATCCCTGGACCATGTTTTGTTGAACCTTTTGCACATCCACAAAACAAACAGCATCAGAACTACTAAATTAAAATATCTTATTTTTGCTTGCAACATATAGGAAATATTGGGAGACAGATATGTTTATTGAGTCTATATCATGAGAGTGTCAGGTGAAAATGTTGAATCTCACTTATTCAGCACCAAAATGTTGAACTCCAAGATTCACGAATGGCCAAAACACCAATTTCTTTCCAATGGAAAGAAATCGGTTGGCCTTTCTGTGACACCTGCCCTTTCCCTGACTGTAGTACAGTTTCGGAGTTAGAATATTTAGTTGGTGGAGGTGTGGGGAGCAAAGACCCCCACTTAAATATGTTTGTTTAAGTGTGGCATTGATGTTTGCCAACCGATTTCTTTCCGTTGGAAAGAAATCGGTGTTTTGGCCGTTCGGGAAACTTAGAGTTTGACATTTTGGTGTCGAACAAGTGAGATTCGACATTTTCACCTGCCAATCTCATGCTATAGACCCATGTTTATCAGAGAATTCCCATTCTCTACATCAGTCTCCCCATCCATGTGAAGCAGAGTTCCACTCTATCCCTGTTTTAGTGCAACTTGGACCAATGGATGGGTGATTGGAAATTCATGCTTTGTCTGGCACCTATGTCAGTAAATCACCACTCTATAAATCAACTTTGAGTCACTCTGAGCTGTGCAACTAGACTTATAAGGACAACAGTGGTTATTAGCCTAATATACACCTATGAACCTATGAGCCTATGAATGACCCCTTAGTTATGTAGCTAACTAGGCACATGCAACAACTGGAACATCCACAGAGGTTCCTCAGAAAAAGAATACATAGAATAAACAGCATATTCTTTGTAGATCACCTCAAAACCTTTATACTGTATTTCCTACAGACTGTTGAGAGGCAATCATTTTCTGACATACAAAGCATCCTCAGATCCCACTCTGGTGGACCTTTTGCACCCACAAAATGAATAGCATCAGAATTACTTAATCTAGGGATTTAAACTTTGCTTGCAACATAAATAGGCTATGTTGGAGAAAAAGGTATGTGTCTCAAAGGGGTCTGTATTAGATGAACAAAACTTCATCTTAGTGAACGCTCACATGAGCGAATATTGCAGAACTCAAAACCACAATTGTGAGATCGGGGTACAGTGAAGATAGGAATATTTGCCCTTTCTTCACTGTAGTGTGATCTTGGAGTTAGAATATATATTTAGCAGGGGGTGTGGGGGGGTGCAGCCCCCCACAATTGCAATTTCAAGTACCTGGATATTCGCTCATGTGAGCGTTCATTAAGATGAACTTTCATTCATCTAATATAGACCCATCTCAATGAATTACCCTTCTTTGGAACAGGCTTCCCATCCATGTAAAGCAAAAATCCTACTCAAGAGAAATCTGAACCATTTGATGGGAAATTGTAAGTATGGCCTGGGTCTAGCACTTATGCCACTAAATGGAAATAGGCAGCATGTAAATCTTGCCCTAAGTTACACATTCCTCTTAAAATAACTTCTGTGGCCCATAAAGTTGCAGGATTCCTTTGGCATACTTAGCTACATTTAGAAAAGACCTCATTGGTTGTTAGCCTAATATACACCTATGAACCTATATATATATATATATATATATATATATATATATATATATATATATATATATAGATAGATATAGATATAAATATAGCTATAGATAGATTTATATGTATCTATAAATAGATAGATAGATATAAACATAGACAAGTAGATTCATAGGTAACAGGTAGGGGGCATTTTAAGCTTAATTGATTTTTCTTCCAATAGTGAGAATCAGATTCTATACCTTATGTCTGTGAGGTAAACACTTTGACTATTATATGAACTCCAAAGTCTCTAGACAGGGAAAGAAGGAAGGAATGAAGGAAATAAAGGTACAAAGAAAAAAAGAACATCTTGGTCACAGGCCAGCATTTGGTTATTAGTGTTATTTTATTTTATATATATAGACAAATATACACATATTATGGTTTAAGACAGGTATGCAAGTTAGCCTTACTGCTTTATAGTTTGTGGTTTTCAAGTCACAGTATTGGCATGAGGCACCTATTTGCACAATCTGCATGCACTCCCTTTGTCTGCATAAATTGTTTTAATGTGCCCCAGTTTCTTCCACACACTTCTTACCTGCAACATATAAATGAATGATATTCCAAATTGCCTACAAGTGTGCATGCCATTTATGAGTGAGACATTTTGTATCTGACTTGTGATAGGCTGGCATCAAATAAAGATCATTGTCTTTACTTTGTGCCTACTGAGTGCCAAAACAGACTGCAGATTTTTTGTGAATATGAACTGAATAAAATGAGCAACTTGATATTGAATGAATATGTATAGTACCTACCTAACTTTAATGAACCAAATTTTGCCACACCACACATTGTCTGGCATAGTCACTGAAGTCACTGTGACCTTGGAGAAGAATTTATGAATGCAATGCCTCAGTGAATAATGAAGAAGCTGAATGAATGTCCATTCTAGAGTAAAAAAATGCATTTGTGTATATAGATCGATTTTTTTTTTTTTTTGGCTGGCAAACACATTGCAACCTCGCTTTTTTTTTATTTACACAGGAATACAGAATATGAAATGACATATGAATTACCATATTTATTTTATTTATTTTTATTTTATTTTACATTTGTTGACCGGGCTAGTCCAACTGGATACGTGTCCATTTTCAGTGGAGGCCCGGGGAGAAAAGCTCCAAAAAAAAAAACATACTAAAAAAAAATACTAAAAATAACACACAAAATACATACTAAAAACAAAAATATACTTAAAAATATATAAACATCTGATGCTAACGATTAGGATATGGCATTATATAGAGTAATTCATCTTCAGTTTAACATAGTATACAAAAAGAAATGTAAGTACAGTATCTGGTAGGTTTTAAGCATGGTAAGTAGTACTAAGTAGTGACTGAGATAGGAATTAAGAGTGAAGATTCGAGTATAGACTGGGTACATAAAGATTTAAGGTAGAAAAAATTAGGTTATGTGGGTAGCAGATAAATTAGAGAATAACAGCTAGGCAGGGTTAGTACAAGAACATAACCAGTGGTTGGAGAAGAAAAGTTTTAGGTTAGTTTTAAATAGTGGGAGAGAGGTTAGGGTTGTAAGGTCTTATGGTAGTTGATTCCATATTTTACCAACTGAATTAGAGAATATGGAGTCACCTGCTGAGTTGTTAGATAAGGAAGTATGAATCAACATTTTGTTAGCAGAGCGTAGATTTCTCAAGTTGTTATAAGGTCTTATGAGGGAAGAGAGAATAGGGATATTATTGGGTTGGTACAGGGCTTTATGGGCGATTATAAGTTGGTTAAAACATAATAAGTGAGGTAATTCAAGCCAGTCTAGTTGTTTTAGGTTCAGACAGTGATGAGTCCTGTAAGGTGTATTTGTAGCAAATCTGGCGATGTTGTTATATGCTCTAGCTAGTTTGTTAAGATTATTTGTAGAAAGATTGTTGAATATTGGGGAAGCGTATAATAGGGTAGAAATTAAGTGGGTTCTAGCTATTGTGGTTCTGGCAACTGGTGTCAAGAAGGGTTTTATTCTATAAAGGGATCCAAGATTGTTGTTAATCAATTTTATTGTAGTGTTTATGTGAGTGTCAAACTTTAATTGATTGTCAATTGTAATTCCTAGGAGTTTGATGGTGGGGTCAGGAGAGATAACAGTACCATTGTTGGATGTAAGTGTAAAATGAAGTGGGGGAGACAAATGAGAGGGTTTAAAGAGCAAAAGTTTGTTTTTTTTTGGGTTGAGGAGAAGACAGTGGTTGGAGAACCATTCTTCTATAGTGGTAAATGCTTTTTGTGTGATAGAATGAAGTTCAGTTTGGGATGAGGCAGAACAGATGATAGTAGAGTCATCAGCATACTGAATACAGGTGGAGAGTGGAGTAGAGAGATGAAGGTCATTTATGAAAATGGAAAACAGAAGTGGACCTAAAATAGAGCCCTGAGGGACACCTAGGGAGGTGGGAAGGAGATCAGAAAGATGGTTTTGCCAGAGAACTGCTTGTTTACGGTTTTCTAGGTATGATGTAAACCAGTTCATAGCAGGATTGTCCAGTGAGAGGGACTTCAGTTGGTGGAGGAGAAGTTGATGATTAACCATGTTGAACGCTTTAGATAGGTCTACAAAGAATGCTGAGGAAAGAATATTGTTATTACGATTATTGTTGATAGAGTTAGTAAAAGATAGCAAGGCAGTGGTAGTACTGTGAAATGGCCGGAATCCATGTTGGCAGTTAGCAAGGAGATTATACTGAAGTAGGTGAGTTATTAATTGTTTGTGGATACATTTCTCCATAATTTTAGCAAGTGGAGAGAGTAGAGCTATGGGGCGATAGTTGGAGAACTCAGTAGAGTCACCACCTTTGTGAAGTGGGATGATGTGTGAGATTTTCCAAATAGATGGAATAGTGCCTTCTTTTATGGTTCTATTGATCAATATGGAGATTGGGAAGACAATGGCTTTGGCTCCTATTTGGAGGTATTCTGCTGGTAATTTATCAGCTGAGGGGGTAGTAGGTTTTAATTTTTGAAGTAAGGAGGAGATATAGGAGGTGGGTATAGGTTCAAGGTGAAAAAGGGGGGGGAATGGAACTTGGGCTTGGCAAATTGGAGGTATCAGGGTTTTGTTGATTTGCTAGATTTAATATAGTTGTATAGTATATTCTCCACCCCAGTTTAATATTCAAGTATGTATCTACTGCTAAAATTCAAGTGCCCACCTCCTGCTAGTAAAATATAATTCTACAGAGAAAGAGAAGTACTTTGCAACTTTCCTGTCTACCTGCTCTCTCCTATACTCTGTGTGAACCATACCAGTTCACCAAACAAGGTCACATTGGCATTTTTAAGCAGTCACCTTACTCTGTGTTTCCTGGTTACAATTTGCTTTTTATTAAATAAAATAAAGAATGTTTTATTTATTCTTTCTTTATTAGTTATTACCCTGTAATACTGAAAAAACAAAATGTTTTCCTTTTTCCATCAATATCAAATACATGACATTTCCTTGAATTATGCCCTTTTTCTGAATGATAACATCCTTTAGTTAGCAAGATCTCAATCAGATGTGCCATAACTGAATGTATTGAATCTAATTCAAAAGTGTTGCTGATATCTGCTTGTTCTTGATTGAAACAGGATTTATATAGCAATGTGTCTTTTAAAAATGTCATTTAAAGAAATTCAACAACATCTTTTAGTTATCCCTCTTTTCTCCTCTGCCATGGTAGTGTTTCATTTTATGTCTTCCATCTTATCATTATATTCAGCAACATATAGTACAGTAATGGCTATTAAAAACGTTTTTCAGGAAAAAGAAAATAAAACAATTAAAAAGCCACATTCAATTAATGATGTAATGCAGAAATACCATATTTACTGATTAAACTTTTGGATTTAATTATGCTGTTTTATAAATGTATGCTTGCCAGTACAGGACTGCAGTTAACACAATAAAATTGTTGCAGAATATTAGAGGTTAAAAGCTTCCCTAGCCTATGTCTTGTGCAGATGATTAAAGAGCTGAGTTACTCATGAGCATCAAACTGCGATCTGGAGTTCCTCAGTCTCCACTTGCTTATTGAGTAAAAGTGTGACCCTAAGCATTCATATAATCAGCCACTGCTCTCAGGTTGCCCCTGAAAAACAGCACTATCATTTTGGTTTTACAATGTAAACATAATGGTTTAAATATATCTTCTTCTTCTTTCGACTTTCCCCGGTTAGGGGTCAGCACAGCATGTATATTTAATGCATGTATATAGTCTCTGTCATTGTATATATGTATATTTTTAATATAAAAAAAGTATTTCGGCTTTTCCCAGTTAGGGATCGCCACAGAGGAACTCCAGTCTGCTAATGATTAGCAGTGAATTTTTATAGTGCCGAGTTGCCAGTCTGATGCCCAGCCTTCAAGGAAGGCACACCCATTCATGCACACACCTACCTGCATTTCTTTAGACGTCACTCGACCATGAGGATATTTTTAATATCTGTATATATATATTTTCTATTTTTCTCTCTCTCTGGTTTTATATATATATATATATATATATATATATATATATATATATATATATATAATGTGTGTGTGTCTGTGTGAAATTCAGTGCTGCAGATTAAAATTAATTTTTCTAGAGTTCAAGACTTCCTGTGCCCCTACAGATGTAGCTGCCATCCACAAAACCAGACTACCTATGTATACTAAAATCCAAAATCTCTGCTCTTTAGGAAAACTGAAATTCTGTGAGATACAGCATCTTTGAGCTTAGTATATATGTTCCTCTTCTCACACTTATTTTTTGCAGCGCCAATAAACATAATTATTGTCCTTGTATGTACAGTGAGTAATTATGTATAATATACAACACAATGCAATATTCTAAAACAGTGCAGTGTTACAGTACTGCATCAATTTAGTGCTAGTTAAGACTTTGCAGTACTATAGATTTGAATGAAACCTTAAAATTTTTCTTTATTTTTCCAAATTTTTATCAGCATTTCCTGTAATTGCAATATATTCTTTCAAATATAATTAATACACCTACAAATGTCATCCTCTGATATTTCATACAAAAATATGAGGTTATATTTTATATTTCATTTTCCTGCAGTATGTTCATAAAGAAAACATATAAGTTCTTCCATTGTACTTGGAATCTTCTTGTAAAGTTTTAAATCAGAAATACTTGTGTTCTAAAAACCATTTGTTTCCTACATTTGGTAAATGAATTTGAAATGTTGCTTACACTGGTGAAAGAACCAAATACCTGAAAAATGCTGTTTCTTTTAAGGGTAAAAGTTAATTGTTCCCATTATTCACTTCAGCAGAAAATGCACCTAATAATAGCAGACTAAATCAAAGAAAATTCCTGCTTCACCATTTATCCCTGCTCAGCCATTATAATATTTATTAAAATGGATTAGGTATGCCTGAAAACATTAATGGGGTTTAAAATGCAATTATTGCTTAAACAGAAGTAAGTTTTTGTTCTTACTTGCTTTTAAAGGAAATTGATAAATGTTTCTATTAACTTATTACCCAAGAATCAACAGACTTATAAAACTGGTTTATTCTGCCTTGAAAATTAGGCAATCCATCAAGAATGATTTATTCAAGTTTCAGCGGCAAATAACAGACTAAAACTTTGAAACTAATAAGAATCTGTTAAGAATTCAGTAAAGCAAGGCAACATGTTATTCTATGAGCCTTTCTTGAGATTACTTCTTTGCTAAAATGTATTTATGTAAATTCATTTATTTTAGAAAAAAATGTGGTCATATACTTAGCATGCAGATTAGATAAACACATAAATACATTTTTTCATGCACATTAATTCACTGCTGTAACTCTTGTCTTTCTCTCTGTCCTGATGTTTCTGTCAGTCTGCATGAACATTTGTTTACCCTGCTAGTTTTCTGTATCTCATGCCAAGAAATATTCGCTGTTTGTGTGTCTGTGCTGTCAGATTTCTGTAGTAAGGAAATGCAACTTGCATTCTTTATTAAATAAATAAATGAATAAATAAAATTGTGGTGTGGTTTAGAGACAATAAAGTAAATCTAGCCTAATATAAGCCACAGAAAAACATTTATCCATTTACTATTTCCTTTGTATTTAAATCATTAACATACGAAGACAGGCCTCTTTTATAAAAGTGGGATTGTGAGGACAGGGTTGTTTAAAAAAGTCCATCAAAGTGAAATAAGAATAAAGGTCTTTGAATAAAACAACATAAGAAGATTGAAATGTTAACATGTTTATAGCATAAACCCAAGATCAAGCTGTCAGAAATTTGTTATCAGTCACTTGTGCTCAATTAGAGGTCTGGGAACAAGGGAGTTTGCTATGTGGACTTAAAAGACAACCTTTCAATTGTTGGATAATCTGTGAATGTATAATATTTTGTGGCTGAGTTGAGTAGCAGAAGCAATGTAATGACAGCCACCTTCCCCATACATACTAGATGGTGGCACAAAGACATGCCTCAGGGCTTAATTGTTAGATTGCATATTTTACAAATTCAAGGGACTGTAGATGTGTTATTTCAGTGCAGTTGCCAGATGTGGGCTTGAATGTATACAGTGGAGAGAGACAAAGTTTCTTATGACTTGCAGTCAGCACCATGCTTCTCAACTGTCCAGATTTTTGCAGAATGTCCCATCTTTACCCTCATAGCATGGTTTGTTCCTCATAAAATTTGTGTTTTTCTGGCAAATCTCTGAAGACTGAAGTCATTAAATAGTGGCATATACTTTCAGACTACATATCCTTCAGAAAATGTATGCTAATGCAAACAGTATTATTCTGATAACTTTCTAAGTTTGTAGGAGCAAAATTTAAATGAGGTACTTTATTTTAGGCCTTTGTTCCCCCCATTATTTTTAGTTTTGTCCAGATTTCTTGTACTTAGAGGTTGACAGGTATGATCAGCAACCCCAGATACAAACAATTATCTCTTCATTTACCTGGGGTTGGTTTTATTTTTCAGAATCGTTTGATTTCCTTTACCACTTCTGAATACCCAAGCTTCTTCCCCGAGAGCCTTTCGGTAAACCATCACATGCTATTGGGAATATTTGTCTTCCAGTAACTGCCATATTTTATTACAAGCCTGCTAACTAATGTCACAGACAGAGGCTGCCTCCCATCACAGACAGAGGCTTCCTCCCATCACTGTGCTGACTTATTTTCAAAGTATTCAAAAATCTTAATGTAAAGGGAACGGACATTAAATATGTGCTCATAAAGTTGGCATTTTCACCAATTCTTTTTAAACATTCCACTATATAAGTTATATAAATGAAGATTATTAGTAATAACTAAAATAATTCCTATTTTACACCAAACATGAATTCTCAAAGCAAATAATAAATCCATTTAGCTGGAGAAATAACATTTTGGCCCAGGTATAAAAACATAAAAAAATACCGAACATCTTAGATAGTCTGAAAATTGATCATCTTATAAGAATGGAGTTGGATTATTGAAATCTGTGAAGCATACTCAACTGCACTTAGAAGCTAAATGCAAAGACATAATTCTGGAAGTTTTTAATTATTTTTGGACCTTGTCTTAGATAACCACCTCAAGAACTCTTTTCCATCACATCATTACTGATTTACCAAGAGTGATTTGATTTGTTTTTGCTTCACATAACTGACTTTTTACATCTAACTGGACTATGTCTATGTGATAATAATTTAACAATGGCATGTTTCAAAGGTCACCACTGACTTAACACCTATGTATCTTCATTTTAGGCATGGTTTTAATCATGATGTTTTGTGTGCTTATTGTCACTCTGAAGTCAGAGCTGACGGATTTACCATGACAAGCAGGTGGAAGTATGGGGTTACTACATTAGTATGCTGAGCATTCATAGATGTCTGGTACTGGAACTTTCACTCTAGGGTATTTGATGCTGTAAAGCAAGGTTGTCTAACGTTTTGGCTCAAAGGCAACTTAACAAAGAGTTCAGGAACCACTTACTATACTTGGGAAGGTTTGGGGGGCATAATACCATGTCTAACATGCATCTGTTTGTTCAAAACAATTTGCTATAGGGCATGCCAAGGGCCAGATAAAATGCTTTTGGTGTGCTGGATTGTGGCCCTAAGGCCACCAGTTGGACACCCCTGCTTTAGAGTCATTAACTTGGGAGGGAGAGGTTATGCATTATTTTTTGTATTTTACAGAAAGAAAATAAATAAAGTTGTCTTAATACAAATATTGGTCATTAGTAAGCAATAAATATAATCCTTAGGGTCTTCAACTAGAATATGTGGTTTCTGGGAGACTTTGCAGCAACCAATGTGAATGGTAAGAGGAACTGGTGTTATACTTAAAGGACTTATTTTGAAGGAAATTATGTTTACTTTAAATTATACAATGAAAGATTACACAGACTGGAAAAGTAGAAATGGTGCAAATGGCACCCATTTTATTATTAGCTAATGTAAATGCATTTTTCTTCGGGTTACTAAACTAATTTAATCCACAGTGACCTCTTCAGTATCAGGCCATTTAAAATGCATGCATGCTAGGTGTAACACTTCATTCTATTTCTGATGGGCAAGCAGAAAGCCAAATCACTTGCATAATCCAGGATGTCTTCTTGTCTCTTTATTATACCAGGATACATAGTTACCTCATAAAATCTCATGTAACCTTGTCTTGCATCTCTAGTTTGTCAAATGTCCAACACAAGATACACATCACCTAAAGAATGAGACATATGCACAACCAAAAAATCATCAGCCAGTAGCAAAATAATATCATTCTTATTTTGAATAATATGCATTTTTTAATAAGTCTGGTATAAATTAATATATACAGATAACTTTTACCTGTACTTGTATGAAACCATCACTTTCATTTATATGCATTCATTAGGTTTTTCGAGCAATTCAGCAGTATAAATTACCCAGTTATGTTACAAAATAGCTTCCCTTCCTAGCAGTAAGGAACAAACAAATCAGCAAATTTTAGCTGTGAATGAGACCTCAAGGGTAAATGACAAAACCTTTGTTGTCACACATCTGGTGAGGTGGCAAAAAAGCACGAGTTTCATGTGGCACAAGAATGTTAAGGAATGCTGTTTACTTCATATCTGGTTATACCAGTTCTATGCTGCTTAGATACTCAATGCATTACATTACAATGAGTACATTTTTTAATACTTGTAGCCATCTAGCTTTCCTATTTTTATCTAACCACTGTGGAGCTTGTCTAAAGTTAAAGGTTTGCAAGTTTTACACTACTGTAACACTATGTAACTGTAAGGTCATTGTTTAACTGCTTAGCTATTAATGAATTTCCTCAGATTGGATGAGGCCTGTGTTAAAGTTTAGCAAAAAAGTGGAGAAACTTTTACATTTCTCAGACTATAACTAGCAGTTTTATCACATTGATGATCTCATCTGTTGATGAATTTTATATATTTTGTGCTACATCCAATATGGTTTCAAACTCATAATGCATGTAGTCGGTATCAGTTATGAGATAAATATTTATTTGAGCTTACAGCCTTGATAATTATATGTTTACAGCTTTGCAATCATTTTGAATAAACCATTTTCAAAAATAAGTTCTTTGAACTATGCCATCAAGTACAAGCCCTAAACTATGACAGTGATGTATTAGCTGCATGGCTGGATGCCATCGTTATTAGCAAGTAGAAAAGGAGCTAAGGCAGAATATTATTCCTTAAGAAAATAAAATGAAGCATGGTATTCAAGTTGTTTTAATGTTGCTCATGTAATTGAAGTAGCCTGAGGGGAAACTGCATTACACCTTAAATGCATCAACAGAAAATAAATATCTTGTTGCTTAGTAACATGATTGTCTTAGTCACACTTTTTGATAGAGGTGTAGTTAGTGTTTAATCATCACTGTTGTTTCTAAGATGCACTACATTCTTATGTAAGGTAATTATGGCATGTTTATTTATGTGTACTTGAACTGATTCTAGGTGAAATGTGAACGAATTACTGAAATGGACTGACTTTTAATTTAACTTAAGTCTGTGGTAACACACCATGAAAGTTATTTGATTTTTCTATTTCATGTCTGTAACAAAAAAGTTGATATAAATTAAATTATTTAATTCTTGCACTCAGATGTGAAACAATCTTTTGCTACTTTTTCGAGTATATAGGCAAACATTTCTGCATTTCAAAAGTAGTCAAGGTTTGGCAGTAAATTACCACAGTGAGCTTCCTGTACCTTTGTCCATATTTTAAGTACACAATAACTTTTTTGATAATTTCCACATATATCGACAAGGTGCATATGCAATTCAGGTAAAGTACTTGTGGCAGGGAGCCTTGTACATAGTTCAATTTCAGTTAAAAGTGGTATTGTATTCTGGACTGAATGACAATGAAAACTCTGAACATTTTGGGAAATATTTAACTCTACAATTAAGTGAAGAGGGTCATAATATGCTTTTGTGATACTATTTGCAACTTAAATTTATATCTAGTCAAGCAAGTGGTATCTCAGAAGGCTCTAGTTGAGTTAAGAGGGTGTTTTTCCTAGGCACAAATTGCAGAATATTATCTTATCAGTTCTCTACCAGCAGACTGTTTAGAGAATCACATGATCTTTTTCATGATCTGAAAAACAAACCTGTAATGAAACGGATGAGGTATATAGAAGATAATTTCATAGAGTTCATATAAGTCACATATGGCAACACTCCCCTAGTAGGCTTCAAAAGAGAAGATGGATAAATCACAATTTATGTTGAAGATGTAAAACTCAAAAAATAAATTAATTTCACAAGATATGGGAATGCTCCCTAATTAAAGCCCTCTTGAATGCGATATTCTACAATGCTGCCTGTGCTTCTAGAAGATCTATTCCAGGGATGAATAATGTTGTATTTTGGAATGTAGATGATAAATCACATGGTATTGGAGTTTATGAACATTTATTTTGCTGGATCAGAGAATCAGTGACAGTAATCTTAGCAATTACTTTTGGATGTTGCAAAACATTGCATGAGAAATACTCATCTAAAATCAAGATTTTTATCAATCATTATAGCTTTACATAGGTCAAAAAATAAAAAAAAATAACAGAATTTATTCCTAAATTTGTTGGATAATCTTTTTAATAGTACATGTAATAAGATTATACATTTGAATACATAGCTAGATGTCACTCATACATAGGTCCTATATTAAAACCAGCTTCATACTCGTGTGCCTAAGTATATAGGTATTATTTCTGTTAAATGTATTTCTATTTTTAGTTTGACCATAATCACACAAGACATTAATATTTTTTTTTTTTTCTTCCTTATTTTGTTAACGTTTATATCATGTCAATGGCTATTATGCTTTTTATCCTTCTGTTTTGTGACAAAGCTGTACAACGTTATTGCCTTATGTATGCTGCTTATTCCCGAATTTGTTTAGTCATTTTTTTGTGTTACAATGAAGGCTGCCTTAATGCTCATAAAGCACTTCTCATTAGTAAAATCCTCTCATCATAACCAATGACAGCAATATATGATATCATGACAACAGTTTGGCATTTAATATGGGGTTAAGGGCATGCTGCCAAAGGAAAGGAACTCAGGGTGTCTGTTACCCAAGAAAAAGATATGTACCCAGCTTGAGTGTCATTCTCCTGGTAGGCTTAACCTCATATTCTGTAGTAAGTATAAGTAGAAACAGGACATTTTCCATTTTCTCAGTGTATTTTTGGACCTATTCAGATGCCCTGCCCCTTCCCCAAATAGTCAAATTGGTTCCATTAAATTCTGGAATTCACCAGATAAAGTAGATGACTTTGAAGCTTCTTGGTGGATTCCTATATCTGTAGTTTTAAACAAATATGCATAAATATCCAACATTCATAGCATATACTACACAGCATATGTTCTTTCATTAATGTCTATCCTAAAAGGAAGGTGGCAGTGTCCTAATCTTTGTGAAAGAACACCTAAAAGATGCAGGAAGACAACTCAAGATTACAAATTCTTTACAAGATAATTAATATCAATAGTATAGAATATAAAATATACAAAGCTACTTACTATACACTACCTTTGTTCTATGTGGAACATAAGCATTTATAAATTAGACTCTAAGATGCAAAAATGAATGACAACACACTCCATTTATGGTATTTTTATTAACTAAACATTGACTAGTAAACTATTCAATGGCAAATACATATGCTCAGAAGTTTATTTCATAATAACAAAAGACCATATTAGTGAAGACGAGAAGGCCAATATGAGATGTCCAAAACTTCTTAATAACGAATGACCAGATAGCCAAAATGTTTCCAACAGTAAGTAACCATTGGGTCAACAAATGAGGTCTGCACCCACCACCCCCCCAAATAAATATACCAACTCTGGGATCACACTACAGTGGGGAAAATGGCAAATTTCCCCTTGTTGGCCAACTGGTTACTTACCT
>NC_056731.1:1233875831-1233968331 GCF_019279795.1 Protopterus annectens | reverse complement strand
CTACAAAGTTAGCTGTGATAACAGAATTGGAGCACATAGTAAAGACAACCACAGGGCATCAGTTATGTAATGAATCTCCATGGTAATACCTCAAATTGTTCTGAGCTACTAGACAATGGTACCTCCCAGACTGGGGCAACAAATAATGCCAATATACTGGCAGGCATCTTGAGTGCAAACATTAGCCCTCACCCCCCCAAAGGACCAATCACAATACTAGTACATCACCAGACAACAAGTATTACTGCAGTACAAGTTAAAGTACCACTTTCCAAGGCCAACAGCTTCTATGGGACCTGAGAATATCCCTGGCTCTGTTCTACATGAACTGCAGAGTGACCTGGCACCTTACATGTGTGCCCTGTTCAAGCACAGCCTTACCTCAGGCTTTGTCCCTACTGAATTATGCACTGCTACAGTCAACCCCCTCCACAAACAAGGTGTAACTACAGACCCTGGGTAATACCACCCCAACTGCCTGACAAGTCTGTTATGCAAAGCTATTGAATGTATCATCATGCACCTAATAAACAGGGATATGGGAATCTGCAGACTCCGGATCCCACCCAGTTTACCTTTGTGAAGGGTAGGTCATACCTGCTCATTCAACCTGGTCAACTTTTTGCTGTCAGTCACCTGAGCTGTGGATGACGGCAAGGTGACACATACAGCCTACGTTAATCTGGCCAAAGCCTTTGATAACATTCCCCACTCACTAAGCTCAGCATCAACTCCTATATCACTAGATGGGAACAGAGGCACAAACACAAGAGTAGATTGGACATACTGCTGTCATACACTGAGACAGTTGCAGATGTCACTGGGTTTGTTGTAACATCCTTTATGAGGAGTATGATGTTGATAATACCAATAGATCTGAGTATTTACTGACTGCATTCCCCAGAGTCCACAACTGATTTACCAAGGACACCAACTGTCTGGTGAACACAAAAAACATAACAGGCAGACATGTGGCCAGTCTCTGGACAGTGTGCCAGTGGAGAGGTATGTCAGAGACATATCACTGTGAGTCATGACATCACATACTAAATGCATGTCCACACAAACCCTGTCAATCTATCAATCCACCATGTGTATAACAGCACTGATGACATAGAATCTGTTCACAAATCTGGGAATATGTCCCCCATGTTAGTTGGCTGTCTCCACATGTCCTGTCCTGTGACATATTGCCACCCACTGCATGTGAATCTGTAGTCCACCACCTCTGTAATGTCCCTCACAAAGGCAAGGAAATGGGGCAAGGCCCACATTAAGGAATGTCCCATATGTCAGAACTAGCAGCAGTGTCCAGGCTCACAGCACAATACAATGTGGGCACCTACACAGTAGTATGGCCGTAGCAATACCTGAAGTCTGCATGTCTGTACAGAGTACAGACAGAATGTAGACAGCCAACAGGTTATGCATTAGGATGAATGTTTTGAAAGATACACATCTGAAACTGAAAGGTTTGCCATTATTACAAGACAGCAGTCCTCAATGACATGTCCAAAAAACATAGTAGTCTACAGCTAATATCAACATAACAGATCAATATCCAATAGGAGATACATATACAAATACAGCTCAAACACCAAGAACAACATACTCAGTACTCAGAGTCCAGCTTTGCATGCAGGGGTTTATGGTTCCAGTACTACAATCTGCAATCTACTCTTACTTGAAAAAGCACTGTTAAAAGTACTAATGTAATGATACCATATGTCTTAAACTATTTCTGTCAAGCAGTGCACTGCAGCTGGTGTAACATGCAAGTGTGACTGCATATAACCTGGAATACTACCCATGTATGAAACAAATCTAAAGAGAAAAGATTTGGGTAGTACCCATGTATACCCAGGTGTCCCATAGAGTATACTCATACCCCTTGCTACTGTAATGAAAGCACATAGAAGCATGTTATGTACAAGAAATTAAATACACTTATTAAAGATGTCATTAACCTGCTATTTTATCAGACTGGAATGTGATTACTGGTTACCAGGGCTAAGCTATGCTTAGCAGGTGTAAGCATTGCTTAAATGTAAATGCTAAGCCGATTTGTGCACTGGTAAGCAAAGCCTACACAGTGTAACCGCCTTTTCATTTAACCATGCATTAGCGCCACTTACCATCACCAAACCCATGCAAACATGCTCAAAGCTGCTCAAAACTGTTTTAACCACTCTGTATCCAGCAGTCCTTGTGCTGTCTAGCAACAAAATAAACAGTCCTTGCAGGTATTTAACCCAGGACGCTGCACACCATATCCTATGCAATTTACCAGTAAGCCACCTCAACTGTATTGTTTAAGGATGTTTTCTCAAACATACCCTTCTTTACAGCCAGTTTACAATAGGGAACAGACAAGTGTGCATTTAGGAAGCATTGGTATCTATAAATATATATATATATCTGAATAGAAACTTACATAGAGAGAGAGTGAGATATGTAGGGAGATCCGTCACTGCTTGATGATGAGAGCTTTTCTCCCGGCCTCTGTGAAAATGGGTGGTTGTTTGGAGGGTGGCATAATGGTTGAGGTGTTATTTTAGGCTTAAAATGGCTTGCAAGGGCAGTTAGTCTAGTACTAACCTATGAACCTATGAACCTATCCATATATGTGTACAACAATATATAGATATATTAACAATAAATACTGAGGTGTATATATATATATATATATATATATATATATATATATATATATATATATATATATATATATATTTATATATATATATATATATATATATATATATATATATATATAAATATATATATATATATATATATATATATATATATATATATATATATATATATATATATATATATATATATATATATATATATATATATACAAACATAAATACATATACAGATATATATATATTTTTATTTATTTTATTTTTATTTTACATTTGTTGACCGGGCTAGTCTAACTGGATATAAGTCCATTTTCAGTAGAGGCCCGGGGAGAAAAGCTCCAATCATCAGCAGTGACAAAGAATACAATATACAGTAATAGTCAAGTGAATTACAGTAAATTAGCTACATAGGTCAGAACAAAAGTTTTACAGAGTAATTTAGTAGGTTTAAGCTAAGATTAAATACAGAGAGCAAAATACATGAAATTAATTTTTTTTTTTCATATATATATATATATATATATATATATATATATATATATATATATATACATACATGTCCCAAAATGCCCATACAAACATATGCTGCTGATAGACCACCGACCACCCACAACTGGGTAGCATGCACATTTCACTACAAAAGCAACTGTGACACTCACATCTGCCCCCTCTACAGTCCAAATAAATAAGTGAACAGTACACTTTTACAAAATCAAGATAGGCCATACATAATGGCCAGACATACAACAATCTTTTAGCAAAACAAATACAATGTCTGAACATAGCAAAGAAAAATACAACCAGCCAGTAATTCACACATGTTTATTATATTATCATGTCTTGGCCAAAGCCTTCAAGGAGTAAACATTACCAGAAATACATGCCTTAATCACCTAATTACATAATTGAATACACAGCCTCCAATTACACTCGACATTTAACCGCCTACTATATCACAGTTAATATTAATAGCGTGAGTTTGTACATAACAATTGTCCTTTTATGAATGTTTCATCACACTGAGGAACAGACGTTTTCAGAAACAGTACCTTGAGACCCATTACTGTCCTCATGGTGTGACTTATTCAGATGTACAACTATAGAACTGACATATTTCTTATCAGTAATACATCTGACATGTTCTAACAGCCTAGTTTTAAAGCCAACTTCATGCTTCTTAAGACAGAAGTGATGAACTTCATGACACTCAGGCAAATGGACAATATAGTTACAACTGCTGAATCCTACACAAATGCACTCTATAAGCACTTACATGAGTGCTTGGATGGTGCTATCCCAAACAGAACCAAGACACTATTCTCCAAAATAGTCCCCTACCATAAACAAACTGTACAACAGAAGGAAGAAACTGTTGCAAAAGAGAGTAAAATCCCATGAGTGGAGGAGTTCCCTAGTCAGCCTCAGTAAGAAGCTGAGATCCCTTATAAGATCTTCCAAAGCTAGCTATGAAAACAAAATCACCATTAATTCTAAGGACAACCACAAAGAATTCTATAGCTATGTCAAGAATCTCGATGGCAGCACCCAGATCTGCTCTGAGTTACAGCACAAAGGCACAAAAATAACAGAACCAGCTGATATTGCCAACATCCTGGCAGATAGGTTCAGTGCTAACTTTACCCCCCCCCACCCCCTAAATAGCCCATATCTCTATAGGAAGAATACAGAGTCCCTGTAATCACAACTACGCAGGTAAAAGCTGCACTCTTTAAAGCCAAAAACACAGCATCCATGGGACCAGACAACATCCCAGGCTGCGTTTTACATGAACTTCAGAACGAACTGGCTCTCCACTTAAGCACTATGTTCAATAATAGCCTTGCATCAGGCTTTGTGCCCACTGAATGGCACACAGCAACAGTTATCCCACTCGACAAAGGGGGAGCCACCACTGATCCTGGGAACTATCAACCTATTAGCCTGATGAGCCTGGTCTGCAAGGCCGTGGAACGCATCATCATGGAACTCATAAACAAAGACATTGGTAACCTTCAAACTCTGGATCCTACCCAGTTCAGGTTTGTGAAAGGCAGATCATGCCTCCTGAACCTGATCAACTTCTTTGAGGCAGTCACCAAAGCCGTAGATGAGGGTAAGGTGGTTCGCACAACCTATCTTGACCTCACCAAGGCTTTCAACACCATCCCCCATTCTGGAATTATAGCTAAACTCACTAAACTAGGTATAAATTCCTACATCACAAGATGGGTTGCCAACTGGCTCACTGACAGAACCCACACTGTAAAAGTTGCAGACTCCAAATCTGACCTCCAAGCAGTGAAAAGTGCAGTACCACAGGGTTCCGTCCTGGGACCTCTCCTGTTTGGTATCTACTTCTCTGAAGTACAGGCTAACAAAGAAGGCATCTGGCTAATGGATTTCTCAGATGACTGCAAACTAGGAGCCATAGTCAAGCCCCCAAATGATGTGGACATCCTACAGAAGGGCCTCGCTGAGACAGATGCCTGGTGTCAGAGCCATGGCCTCAATCTCACTGCCAAAAAGTGCAGTGTCTTCCCTTTTGGTAAAAACTCTGTACCCATGAACTACTACATAAGCAGCAATCTACTTAACACCGAATGTGTGATAAGAGACCTTGGGACCCAGGTGGACAGTAGTCTCTCCTTTGATAGTCACATCACCACAGTAGTCAGGAAGTCCTTCTCCATGGCACACCTCATCATAAAAGGGTTCTCATCCAGAAAAAAAAGGTCATTGTTCCCCTCTACTCGACACTCATTAGACCCATGATAGAGTACAACATCCCTTTTGGAATGTACCTCACAAGACATCTGCAGCAGCTGGAAAGGCCACAGAAGTACCTCACAAAGAGGATTACTGGCCTCAAACAAATGTCCTACACTGACTGCCTCAAAAATTTCCAGATTTACACCATAGCATATCGTTTACTCCAAAGTGATCTCTGCCTAACATATAAAGCTATGTCAAACCTAAAGCTGTTGAACATGCTACACCTAAAGAAATCCCAATCCCGCTGAGCTACACGCTCTAGGGACCTAAACCTTGTCACCACAATAAACAGGACATGCTGGAGGGATAGATTCCTGTCCCAGAGACTTTCCATACTCTGGAACAGGCTATCCATCTATGTCAAGCAAAGTTCTTCATTAGCACTCTTCAAAAAAAGTCGTGATGAGTGGATGGAAAATAGGAAATACACCCCAGGAATCACTTCTGTGTCTCTGCTTGACAGTCGCACAGGAAAATAACTTTCTTGGGTGGCGTAAGCCATGGAACCTTGTTGGCTAGGCTTACATAGACCCTTGGGCCGATAGCCTAGTACCTGCCTATGAACCTATGAATCTATGTGTTACTGTCCCCTACATAAAATATGTTACAAGGTCATGTAAGAGCATTCTCTATACACCTACCTCTTGAATGTATAGACTTCAACATGTTTTCCAGCCATTCCCTTCAGCAGGAATTACAGCATTAAATAATGATAGAACAGTATACCTATCCACCTGCATACTGCATTTTCTGGAGACAAGATAATTTTAATTTGTCAATTACTGGATTAGACATGGGGGAGTTTCTATTCAGTAGTCAGATTTTAAGCAATTTTGGAGTTTTTAGAATCCACTACAACATTTTTAAAGTTGATGGAAGCTTCTAACAAATGTGTTCATTTTCTGACGCCTCCTTAATGCTTAATGAACAAGGCACAGTTATTATGTCAGAACAATGATTCATTGAGGATAGAAGAATAGAGGCTACAATTGTGACTTAATCAGAACTATTAAAGATAGTGTTCTGAATCCCTTAGCAGTAGATACTCAAGTAGCCAAGAAGTTCACTTTGTCTAATTCAAAGTCAAGGAACAAAGTTATGAAAATTCCTTACATCACTAAATATACAAGTGATGTAAAATGTATAGAACATATTATATGTAACATCAGTAGCTAGTCTAGTAGGCAATCATCCCAGTTTCCTTTACAAAAATTGTCTGAATTTAAAACAGATTTTATGCAAGGACCATTTTATTATTTCCAAAAATCCTACTGGAAAATGTAATAGATGTAATTACATCTGTTCTGTCTTATCTTACACTCATCCTACTTTGAATTTTACTTTTTATTTTAATACTTTTGCTACTTGCTTTACAAAAAAATTAGTATACTTGGCCACTTGTACTAAATGTACTGCTTTTTACACTGGTCTTACTAAAAATGTTCAGACACTAATGCTGTAATAACTTTAAATCCTAGGGTAGTGATGCTGCTAACAATCCTAAATACCTCTTTATCCATCAAACCCATTTTGAATAATAGTTACTCATTCCATATACACAGTCATACAAAATTATTTATATACATTTTTTCAAATACTATTATGTATATAACATTTATTTTTATTTTTATGTACAATAGTGTTTTATATATATTTATTAGCTTATTATTATTTTCTATGCATTATTTCCATAATAGTTTTTAATTTTAGTTTAGCTTCAATTTCAGCCAATTTTAAACTGTCATATCCAGTAGATATCTCATTTTAAAAAACTTTTATTTATTACTATTTATTAATCATTTTTAAGCTTAATATCTAACTTATAATATTTCATCCGATTATTAAATACTATAGAGATTATTCATAAATCATTTATAAATTATTTAATAGTTGATTGGTTTTATATTTCTAATTCTATGAGTTTTTATAATATAAAGATAAATATAAATATAAATATAAATATAAATATTAGTCCATTATACTATTCTATTATTTAAATATTTTGACATAGTTCTATAGTATTATTCTTATACTCTTTAGTTTTTATTGTATGTTTTATAATTTTACAACAATACAAATTCAATGGTGACTAAGCCCTCAACATTCTTTTTTTTTTTTTTTTTTTTAGTTGAATGTATTTTTGTTTTATTGCAAGCCGTTGAATAACTTAATCTCTTAAGTGAAAATACTGTGGAGTTACATAGTTACTATAAGTTTCTGAATATTTGTCTCTACCATATCATAGAACAGTCAATGTGGTTGTTTTGAACCTTACTTATTTAAACTCAGCTTGTGGGAGAAATTGTTATCTGAAGAAATTTTAAAATAACGCTGCTATTTCTACTGGATTGTTTCAGTTTCTCTTTATACTCATACCTATCCACCTACTACTGTATGACATCTGGGCAAAGCCTGACATAATTGGTGGACAGAAGCCCAGATACATGGCCATACATGAAATATTGCTGTTATACACTGAGAAAGTTGCTGGTGTTACAGGGTTTGTTGTAACATATCTTTTCTGAGGGATATAAAGTCAGAAAAACAAATATATGTTACCATCTACATAATGCAATCACCAGAGTGTGCTACTGATTTGCCAAGGACAACATCTGTCTGGGGAACAGCCCATACATAGCAGCCTAACCTGTGGCCATTTTGTGGATTGCCCTACAGTTGAAAGCTATGCAGAGATAGAACTTTGTCAGACTGAACCGCATGCAGAAGTAGCATGTGCAGGCAAACCCTGTTAAACTAGCAGTATTCCAAAGATATAACAGCAATACTCACATTCTGGTCCTAAGTCTGAACATTCCCCACCATTTTGTTGGCTTGTCCCCACAAGTCTTGTTGTAAGAGGTAGTAGCTCACACAACTCCAGGATGTCTTCCTCACAAGTAAGGGAAAATGCCAATGCCCACATGGAGTACTCATTTATAGGAGTGTGTTGCCATGACATTGGCTATTGAAAAAACTACACAGCTGTTCTGCATGTGATTAGCAAGTGGGAAACCCCATTAGGTGCATGGGCCATCACCTGCTCATGAGCATCATATACAAAAGCCATGCTGCTACCTATTCAAACCAGCTCTATCCCTGTAGTGCACAGAGAAAGAGAGAGAGAAATAAATGAAACATAAAGTGGAAAAGAGAAGAAAGAAAAAAGGTAAGTGGAACATGTAAGCAAGTAATTGAATGTAGTATTTGGTCTGTAATAATGGGAAATATGATTTGGAGGAATATATGTCCTAACAAGACATGCTGTACTAATGTCCTGCTAAACAGCTGCTATGGCCATAACATCTGGCCCTCTCTGCAGTGGGAGATATCACAGACATACCTTTCAACTGTACAGATCTGCACAGAATGTCCATGTTTTACCATCATGTATTTTTGTCTGTTCCTCCTGAGATCTGTACTTTTCTGGCAAATAGCTGAGGATTGAAGTCATCAGGTAATGACAAACACTTGAGTTTAAGACTCCACATCCTTAAGAATATTCACCATAATGCTAAATGTATCATTCTACAAACTTCCTATGTTTGTAACAGGTATATTTAAAGTCTGTCCCTATTTATCCCCCCATCATTTTAGGCATTGTCCAGATGTGATGCTCTGAGCAGTTGTGAGGTGGGATCACAACTCAGGAGCCTGACTCACCTGGGTAAGGACAGCTCATATTTGACAACCACAGGGGTGTCTGTCAAACAGTTGTGACTGTGCCACTGCTAGGCCAGTTAATGGGATGTCTTCCATAACCATGCTACCTGGATTATGAGTATGACACATGTTTGCCTTGTAAAGCTAAGACATCTATAGAGGGTGTGTGCATAGTAGAGTACTGTTGCAGACATCTGTGTTGAACTGCATGTGATATATTGAATTAATAACATTCAACTGTACGGTGTTCTGCTAGACAATAAGCACATTTGTGACCGATATCTGTAGTCACATACACATATAGCTGTGTTATGTCAGCCAAACCATTGGCAGGTCTGTGAGCAATGGCATTGTAACATAATAGCCTACTAATGACTGTTGGGCATCTTCCAGGTTATCACAGTGATGTCAAATCCTACTGTGCAATCAACGTTGAGAAGTATGATTGAGCAGCAAGACTGTAACTACAATGTGCCATACTAACATACAACAGAAATGTATACCAGGTATCCCCTGAGCACATGTATGTATGCTTATGTTCAGCTGGAAGTCACAAAACTAAATCACATGAGTTTCAAGCATTCAGGTACATAGGTTGTGCATGTTGCACATGTGTAATATCAGTGTCAGTGCATACAGCAGACAGAAATGTGTACAGCTACTGGTTGTTGCAGTGCCCTGACACTGATATGGGTACTAGAGTAGGTATGATATTCAGTTATTAATCAGAGAACTGTCCACCTGTGTTATGACCCCCTCTCCATGCCTACCACTACCAGCTATATCCACACCTATATACAGTGGATATCACAAGTGTACACACCCCGTTAGAATGCCAGGTATGTGTGCTGTATGACAATCAGACCACAGAAGATCATTTCATAATGTTTATAATCTTTATGTGACCCCTACCTGTTACGATTCCATTGAAATACAATCAAATGTGTTTCTAGGAAGGTGACCAACTATTGCCAAGTGAAGATGTGCCATGATGTTAGAGTCCAGACTAGGATGGATGAATGCTGTAACCATCTCAAGTGGTGCATACACAACATATCAGTTTAAGGGTGTGCACACTCATTCATCTGGCTTATTGTACTGAGTATTATTTCCATATGTTTTCACAGACCCAGTTTTTATGTTTTCAATTGATTTGTACAGGCTATAGGTCACACTACGGGTGGGAGTTGTTATGAAATGAGTTAGTTATTGTGGTGTCATGTTCCAATTGCACAAATACCAGGCAGTGTATCAGGGGTATATACCCTTTATAGACACTGTAGCTATATGAACACAATGGTACCTAATCTATATATCCAACCTTCACCAAGGTACAGTAATCCCCTTTGGTGGACAGCAGCAATACGCAGATCACATAATAGGTTGCTACATTGGCTGTACAGGGGCATATAGGTGCCGGCAACAACTATGAAGCAAGTCCACCTATATCTGAGCAAGCATGTAAGTTCACAGGTGATGTCCTGTAAGGTTGACTATGACTACGAATCGGACATATCCACACCACCAAGGACAATTGCAACCATGTCTCCACATATGTTGTAAGTCTCAGATGAAACAACACAATTCACCCTGTACTGGGGGTAAAGAGCACCTCATATGCACATGCCATGGATATAGGCAACCTGAATCACACAGGTCAGGTAGGAACATCGCCACGCTGTCCACCCCAGTAGTACATGGAGATATGCACATCAACCACACTACTCCCTTCAGCAATGGTGAGCATGTACATATTGCCGACTGATGGCAACAACAGTATATCTCCTTGGGGCATAATAACATCCATGTCTGCCTCCTACATGAACTCAGGCATGTGTTCAGAGCTCTATCACATACCACAGTCAAACACAAACCTGCTACCATACACACACCATCCACATGGAAGATGACCAATGTCAACCCTCTACATAGAAATGAATGGAGGATAGAGGATTATGCAATCAAGTGTCCAACATTGGGGGAAATAAGATAACTCAGGGACAGGCATGTAATGCAAGCTGCGATAGCCATTATAGCTTAGAGGGTTCCAGTGTAGTCTGGATTCTTTGCAAGTAATATCCACTGTTGATGTGCATTTTGACACCCTATTGAGGTCATGTGACCTTTTCCTGTTTATGTTTTCCAGGTAACATGCAGAGTGCTCACCTACCAGCATTCTCTATTGGGAAAACAGACATCATCACCCAATATGTGAATGGACATTATGCCCTGTCATGTGAATGGAGAGCAGAAGATGTGCGGGAGAGGACTGCCCTGTGGAACAGTGTGGTCCACAGGGTAAATGATGCCGGCCTGCACAGCAGAACTTATGAGCATGTGCAGCATCGGGCCACTGACCTCAAATGCCATGCCCATCAATGGGTTGCTGCTGTAGCAAGGGACTGGCTAGCCACAGGTGGGGGCCCAGCCATCCAGCCCCCACTGACACCCACCAAGGAGCTCCTCACCACACTTGGGCCACACACTGAATGCACAAGCCATGACACTGAGGGAAGCATTGTGGAGGAGGGTTGCACACACACACACACACACACACACACACACACACACACACACACACACACACACACACACACACACACACACAGTAAGGGCCCCCAATGGGATTAGTACACTAATGTATTAGACATACATGTATCTGTATTGTATCTACATGCATGTTCAGTTGTGGATAGGGTTTTCTAATGCACACACACACACTGGATGAGGAGCATGCAGGTAAGGGCCCAGTGGGGATTAGTACACTAATGTATTAGACATACATGTATCTGTATTGTATCTACATGCATGTGTCAGGTCCGATTTCAGTTGTGGATAGGGTTTTCTAATGCACAGGGGTGCACATCTGTGGTGAGGACAGGACACTGTGGATTATTGCAGTTAGTACTGTAGATGTGCAGACATACTGGATCATCCTATACCAAGGCCACATGTGCGTCTGCTGACAATAACTCCCTCTCACAACTATCTAGGAGCCTCTGGTCTGCATATGGGACAGCAGCTTGAAGCTGGTGAGTATTACATTGTTCTGTTGTTGCCTGGTAATATCCCAGGCATGTGAAGCACATGCAATTTATCATGCACACAACCATCAATAATAGCTATATTACTTTATGTAATAGCTATATTGCTTGTTGTGCATGTTCACTTGTACTGGGGTTAACTGTATTGCATCACAGTGGTCACCACTGGGGCCTATCAGATGTGAATTCAACATTCCTGTAGAATACCTCACAACTTGTCAGTGCCAAGACATCTGGACAGAGGCCAGCAAATTGTGCTGGACAAATGGCCTAAGGTAAGGTCATGAGTGACACATTACTGGTATACAGTGGATATAAATTGGGTATACACCCCTGTTAAGATGCAAAGTGTTCCTGTTACATACTAATATGGACTACAATATGACAGTCCACCCTTTTTCCAGCCTTTAATGTGATCCATAACAGGCACAGTTCACTTGTAAAACCAAGCGTCTGTACTCATGTATAGCACCTACAAGGCAGGCCACCTGTGAGGGCAGCAGACGTCCTATCAGCATGATGTTTCAGTCAGATATGATACCTCATGTTGCCATATGTGTCAGTACACTCACTATGGCCTATTTGGCTATAATATCACATACATGGACATTGTTAAGGCACACAGACCACTTGCAACCATGTATAGGTTTCAAACATATGGCTATTCACACATCTGTACAGAGGACTGTACAATGGTTTAACCTGCTGCATGTGAGGCAGATGCTGTTGCCACACTATATAAAGTAATGGCAGTGGGAGATGGTTACCAGCCATGTATGGTATGTACATCAAAATGGTATAAGGCACACATGTTATGATCCTCACACACACACACACACACACACACACACACACACACACACACACACACACACACACACACACACACACACACGAAGTTGCCAGCATTAGGATTAGAACTCCTGCCTATCTAGGCATTCCTACTATGAGGGCTACGCAGTTATACATGCCACAGAACATATACATTTCCACCTCTTCCAAAGGTACTTCTAAGGTGGATGACATCAACAGGTCTACTAAATTGGAGTGAAGGGAAGTGTAAAGGGTAGTACACAGGTCAAAAATGGTATGAACGAGACAATATATGATTCACATACACATACATACACACACTTATCAGTAATGGGATTAGAACTCCTGCTTATCTAGGTATGTTTACTATGGTGTTACGCAGTTACGGCACATGCTACAGAGCTTAATGAAATTTCACATGGCTAAAGCTGCTGATACCTGCACAGCTGTGGTAAAATATTACAGGTGGCAGACAGTCTGCCTTCTGTACCACCTGTACATCATGCTAGTTCTTTCTATCTTGCACTTCAACTAGCATTATGGCTTGGCACTTCACCAGGTTATTGTCAGCAGTACTCGTTCATCACAGATGTCGCCCCAGTACTTACTAGTTATGTCCACCTCTCCTGGCATGTTTGAAGGGCAGTTATCTGTGTTTTCACCCATTAACCTGGTGCACTTGTCCATTCTGGGGCACTGTTGCAACTGCCACATGTACACAGACAACCCTCACCTCTAAACTCCCAAACACTCAGACCTGTGAGGGTTACCCATATATCATCCAATGTGGACATATGCACTCTCCAGCAAAGACTGGACTATCAGGTCAAGAGGATAAGATCAACACCTGCACCACACCAGAGGCACTCACTGGACATCTTCCCAAGCAGCACAGACCAGCAAGGCAGACACCCACTCAAACACTGTGACATGGCATATGTCAAGGGACACATATTTAACCTACACAGTGTGCCCCCAACCTAAGCCGCTAAAGCTAACCACCTTGCACAATACAGTGATCATGGTTAACTCAATACTGAGGCACACACATCCCACTCACTAAGTTGAATATGGAGCAGGTAACAGCCAAATATTAATCACATGCCAAAATCTAACACATGACACAGCCAGTCATGTCACTCCACAACAACTATAGGTATCACTCCATATCCATGTGGGTGTGAATGACTTGCGACACACCTCCCTGGACTACATGACAGGAGACATGGTTGAACTCTCTGTTTATTTGGTCCAGGCAGGTGTGACAATACCCCTGGGCAGTGTACCGCTGTCACCCAGAATGATGCTGCGATACTATCAACAGATGGTTGACTGCAACATTGGCTTATATGTTACGTGTCTTTCTCAGGGGATCCAGAACCTCACTGCTTGGGATGGCATGATTGACAGAACCCAATGACTTGCCATGCATGTCCTACATCTGTCACCGCTGTGTTGCCAGGTACTGGCTTAGTGTCTTGCCACCCCTATGGTGCCTTATTAAGCAGTGTTCTTAGTGTTATTACCACCATAACAGCTACACATGTATGCAATCTGAGGGTCATACTGCTCAATAGTGGACATCTAACTGTCAGGATCCAGTCACTCATAGCTGTCATTGGAGTGGAAGACACATGTATTCTGTAATGGAGTGGTGGTTCACAGCAGCAGACAGCAGACCTGCAGTATCAGACTATGACTCATTTCACAGCTGTCAGCCCCCAAACATGGACCACACCACACCTCCACAGGTGGTGTCGTCTCCATATTCATTATGGATAGGAACACCTCCAGACTAGTATCCCATCATTATGCATTGGAAATACTTCCAGTACAACTGCTTTGGGGTAATAGTGCAGTCCAGACCATAGCCTGCTATGGGTCCACATCTATGTCCCTAGACTGTCAATGCACATTCCTCAACACCCTGCCATCTACAATGGTCCAATGCAACACTGACATATTACGAGTCTTCAACTACCCCTCCATCACCTTGGGAATGTAGCCAAGCCCCAGTACAGTGACCCAAGCCTTCTGGTACTCATCATTTCCATTGGCCTAGACCAGCTCATACTGACCCTTGGTAGAGGATGCAACAACCTTGACCTGTGTTGACCACTTAGATATTGGACTGCTGCTCATCCCCAGATGTCAATCCCTGCATGGTGAGTTCCACACAGACTGTAATCATCATGGAACTCAACATGTCAGCCACACCCCCCACAAAGATAACCACCTGCAAAATCTGTCCAAAGCTGACTTTGCAGCCATGAAAACAGGTGTTGATGTCTTTACTGCACTCATTGCAATGAAACATAGCTGCATGACTATGGAATCATACACACAGGCACTGTACAAACAGGTACATGAATGAATGGTACTAGCCAGAGTGAGCAGAACCCAGACACTGTTCTACAAACACTGGGAAGACAATGTGATGGTCCCCTGCCATTACTAAAGTGTACATCAGAAGGAGGACACTGTTGCAGGGAAAGGTGGTGTCATCTATGGCAGCAGAGATGCAGCAGACACTGACGACAGTCACAGCAGCCTTTGATAATTACATCAACAACCTCCACAGCATTAAACACAAGTGCTGCGAGTTACTGCATAAAGCTAATTCCTATCCTGAGACAACAAATTTTGGCCATAGTCTTGGCAACACATTTAGTGCCAGCTTTACCCGTCTCTCCCCTCACAAGTGAAGTGCTGAGTGAATGTGTTCTCACATGCTGTATCTCATTTCCATTCTAGGCATCTGTGTGTCACCAGGATGTGGCCCTGCAGGAAGGCCACAGGGTATGGCAGTGTGGTGACACATCCACCATGTCATAGGCAGGGTACAGTATGTGCACGGTAATCCCCGGTCTGTAACACAGTGATTGCATATGGCTCACAGATTATAGAGCTGAGGGTTGTACATAGGTATATGTTGATGTACAACATCTGTTGTAGAATGGAGAATGGTACATGTTCTGGTTTGGACACATATCCTATTGCTAACAACCACAGCCACAGGGGATATTCATCAACCAAACACACTGGGATTACTATTCACACATACGCACACACACACACACACACACACACACACACACACACACACACACACACTTGCCAGTACTGAGATCCATAGGTTCATTGCTTCATAGGTGTGTAGTAGGTGAACAGGCCTAAAGACTCGACAAGGCTAGACCAAGGGAATACTCTGGCATCAAGCAACATGACAATAGTCCCCAGTGTGGCTCAGGAGTATAGTCACTGGGGTGGTCCCCAGGGTGGGTATTGTATTCCCCATCCACTCATCTAGATTTCTGTTGTGGGTGGCCAGTGATGTGCACTGCTTCCCATGTATGTGATCTATATTCCATAACATGGACAGTGTCTGTGTTGTTCACATGCACATGTCCCACATGCATGTTCTTTGACATGTGGAAGTGTGCTTGAAGTCTCTAGGGCATGTTACGTAGACAGATTGATATCATCTGATGTAGCATTTCTGACCTCATTTGGTGAGACCTGGCTATATAACTGAGGTCATAATTGCACCTACATTGACAGTATGATATGGGTAATTCAGTGAAGTTAGTGGAGTCTGTCTATACAGGGCATTTGTAGTAGGCATGGTATTCCCTTTGTGGGGGACGTTTGCATACTCTACAGTTGTTGCAGGCGTCCAGTGGGGAACATGGCAAAAGGGCAACTGTACACATTGATTGGGCTACTGAGGTGATGGAACAGGGTGCCATGTCCTTTTACTTGCTGGATAACACACACTCAGTCAGGAGATGTAACACATCAAATTACTTTCTGATGTCAGTGGCACTGTGGTGGTCAACAGGCATGTAGTCCACTGCAATCACACTGTGGGTACTATCTGTGAGGCAATATGCAGGGGAACTACCAATATAGTGGCTGTTGCCTAGATAAGTGTGCTTTTGTATGATACATGGGTGGAGATTGGTCTCTGAGTAATAGAAGGGTTCCCTATGTTGTTCACTAATCCATACTGTCACATAGTCATTGCACATGACACTAGACATTTAGGGCTGGGGATTGTCTACACCAACCTCTATGTTGTTTGACAACTGCTGGCATTGTAATGTGGGCATTGTGACATATACTAGGTCCTCAACATAATAATTTAGCAAAATCCACCCTCAATGGATCCTGTATTACACAATCACATGCCCCCCCCAACACAGGATACTGACAACACACACTTGCCACTACTGAGTTTCAAGCCCCTACCTAGCTATAATAGTGCTACTATAGTGTACAGCATTTATTGTACATGCCACAGAGGTTATAGGATGGAAGCTGTCCCAAGGTACTTCTAATGTGAGGAGCATCACCAGCCCTTGTAAATACTGATATTGGGTGAGAGATTCCAAAAAAGCATTTTACCCTACACACACACTTACATTTGCCAGGGGTGAGGTTCAAACCTCCATTTAACTATCTTTTCAGACCATTAGGCTATGCATTTACCACATGCACCACTACTCTTACATGGTTTAGGGTTGCCAACAGGTACTTCTATGGTGGATGTTATCTGCAGGACTGCTATAGACAGGTATTGAGATGTGTACTGGCTGTAAATGGGGCCAAAATCTTTGAAGTACGGACATACATACACTTGCCAGGGATGAGATTCAAACCTATAACTATGTAGTTAGTGTTACTACATTGTTCTGTATTTTTCACACATGTCATGGATCTTACATAGGTTCATAGGTAGGTACTAGGCTATTGGCCAAGGGCATGTATAAGCTTAGCCAAAAAGGTACCCTGGCTTTTGCCACCCAAGAAAATTATTTTCCTGTGCCCCTGTCAAGCAGAGCCACAGAAGTGATCCAGGGGTGAATTTCCTATCTCCCATCCAATCATCAAGATTTTTCTTGACGAGTGCTAATGAGGAGCTTTGTTTGATATAGATAGGTAGTTTGTTCCAGACTCTGGGAAGTCTCTGGGACAGGAATCTATCCCTCCAGCATGTTCTGTTTATTGGAGAGCTGTGCAAAGGTATATTTGAAGGTGAGTGACATCAGCAGCAGTGCTAAAGGAGGGGTAAGGGAAGTGTTGTAAGTGTGAATGACCACAAAATCAGGTATCTACAAGGATACACACACTCTCTCACACAAACACTCATATTTACACAGTTGCCAGGATTAGGATTGGAACTTCTACCTAACTAGATTGCTACACTATAGCATTACACAGTTATTGCAAGCACCATAGAGCTTATATGTTGGAGAACTGTCCAAAGGTATCTTTGAAGGTGAGTGACATCAGCAGCAGTGCTGAAAAAAAGGTACAAGAGGTTTAGTGAGTGTCAATGGCCTCAACCACATTCATCTAGAAACACACACACACACACACTCACACACAACTTTACATTTGACAGGACTGAGATTACAACTGCTACTTGGCTACCTATTTGTACTGTAGTGTTACACAGTTATCACAACCACCACTGACACTATAGGGCTGAGGGCTAACCAAAGATATTTCTACAGTGAATGACATCAGCACATCATGTGATATAGGCCAATGGGACGTGTAGTGGGTGGGACAGGCCTCATAATGGGAATCTCTGTCGCTGTCTGTCTTTCTCTTCCCCACCTCTGTGTGTGTGTATTTTTGGCATATTATATTATGTTGGCCTTAGATATGTGTGTATATTCCTATCCAATGTTTGTGTGAGAAGTATCAATGGTGTACAATTTGGTTGTGCACAGACAGCTGCAAATAACCAATATCTATCGTCCACTGTGTTATGAGACATGGGCTTCATTTCTCTAAGTGTAGGAACATGCCCAGTATGACCTTCTATATTGAGTGTGTGCATCCATTCCAGGGAGGGTCGGACTCCAGTTCAGGGTTTTGTGTACTACAGCTACACCTAGCAAACTGTTTCTGCAGGATATCTGTAGATAGGTTGCCAATATGGAGACACAATGGGCTTAACATACAGGGGATACTGTAACTATTGCTGTCTGTGCTGCTTGTGTGACATGCTTGGTTGTAGCATAGATATTCTGACATATGTACTGTTTTGCACTGTGATGTGTCATGTTATCAACTACTGACAGTTATCATTCTTTGCTCACAGTTATTTACAGAGAAATACAAGATGAATGAAACTGAGACCAATAGTCTGAATCATATAGACTACACATTCTGGCACACACCTGCCATTGTGGAGGGGTAGCTACAGACAATAGACTGCTGGTTCTGTGTAAATGGTGCAGCACCTTGTTAGTATGCTGGCTGGGATTCCCCTCCTTGTGCTTTTATCAACTTCATGGAATAGCCATATCCTGCTGGGGCCATACCTCTCAGCTGTACAGATGCACCCAGGTTATCCAGAGGCAGGACTCATATATCTGGTCAGTTTACGTTCACATTGAGGTTTACAAGCATTTTTGTGGCTATTCATTCATGGGTTTGCAGTCGGGAGTAGTATGGGCAGACATTAGCATTTCATACTTCACACACTCCATTAAATCCATGCTTTTACACCCCCCCCCCTGTTATTCTCTCCTCCACCTAACATTATGTAAGCGATATCTCAGAGGTATCCCTATAGTTGGGCCTTTATCCCAGTAGTATTTATGGCTTCATCCACAGTCCTTGGAGTAGGATATGGGGAGGCATGCTACTGGCATTTGTCAACATGGCCTTGCATTTGTTTTCTGTTTGCTGTGTTAAGTTGTTAGTTGGGACCCCCTGACATTCCATGCATTGGCACTATGCATGAGGCATGGACCTTTGCCAGAGGACTGTAGGCCATATGAGAGTGCAGCAGGCCATCTGTTACTGCATTTCTACATGGGATTGTAGGGGTGGAGTGCACACCTGCAGACTTTAACATTTGAAATGACTGCACTGGTATTTTGGTTACTCTGTTGGCTTCCATTTCATATTGTATTGTGACCTATCATGCAGACAGGAGGCATATCAGTAGAGTGGTGTTTGCATAGTTTATATTAGTGTGCAGGGCTGCTGCATGTGTAATTGGCTGATTCTGATACAGTCCACCTGCCAGCTATGCTAGTTCTCCTTGATTTACTTCCTACTGTTGTTTCCCCGCCCCAGTTCCTCCCTGTTTAAGCCCTAAGATGCACCATGCATACCCAGTGCTCATATGTAAACAGTGCTCACATTTCCCCCCTTTTTTTTTTTTAAATCACAGTGCGCAGCATGCACACCCATTTAGGCTATATACACAGTGCTCAGGCACATCTGACACACACCCTTCCTTAGCTCTGCTTAGCTAAGGGTAAATACGGACCACAGAGCTCCAATGAGCTTACAGCAAGCATTACACAACCCCTTATGAAGTCATTCAGCTCTTATACTTGAACTGTTGTATTCCTTCACCTACATGGTTAGGGACAAGCTGACACTTTGAGGAAATTTGTGATTCAGTATAATTCCCCTCATTTGCATATCCCAGTGTGTAGGTCATTAGTTACTGCACTAACACAGACCCTTTTCCTTTGACAACCAGTGCTCCCAGGTATTGTTTACAGTATGCATGCCATTGACTATAATGGCAAAATGCAGAATTACCTTAAAATTTATTTTCTCATTTTTTTTTTATTTTCAGCACGATCCCATTTGCATGCCGTTGCCCTATGCTTAAATGTCCGTGATCGGCTAAAAAAAAAGTTTAATTTTATAAAAAAATAAACTGTTATTAATGCCAATGGCCTTATATTTGACCATTGGCATGTGTGTTTGACTGTAATACATGCTTTCCATGAGCTGTCCTGCCTCCGTTTGTTCACAAGCAGAAATGTATTCAGTTACTAACTGAATACATTTCTGCTCTGACATTGTTCCTGCATGGAATCTGGCCCACATCGTGGATCGCAAAATCACCTCATTTGCATGGCTTTTACCAGCAAATGTGATTTGCATCCCAGACAGCTTTCTGTGCAGGAATAGCACTGGTGCACGTGATAACGTCACTTTCCTGGATCGCTCGGTGGCCATTTTCCATGCAGGAGCTCCTACACTGTTCCTGCACGGAAATCAGCTGTTCATGAATAATGGGGACAGTATTTACCTTGACTTATAAAATTCAGTTTAAGAACTAGAACCTAAAGAATACTACTACTATAAAAAGAGTTTGTGCTGAAGAGTTTGCCGTTTATACTTATTTCATAACCCCAATGTTTACAGAGATATGAACATCTGTTTGAAATGTGAGGATAGAATTTGATTCTGTCAAAAGGCTTAAGCTCTGCCCATTGGAAGTTACAGTGCAAACTTCCTGAGCTCCATTAGATTGAATGAGTAGTTCATTTTCCTGATTCTGACCATCAGTTTTCTTCTTTTATTATAAGCTCTGTTTAGCTGAGGATTCCACCAGTGGGGTTGTTTTTTAAAGTTTGCTTTTGGTTTATTTCTGGTAGGTACTGCAGTCCCTGTGCAGCCATTCACATGTTTGTAGAGTGGCTCTGAATAATTCTGCCTAGGTAGCTGTGATCTCAGGGTTGGGGGAAGTCTTGCATTTTGACAAGCTGTTGCCTAATAGGGTGCAGTTTACCTTTGACTAGTTCGTAACTGTTACTACATTAGCTGGATTTTCTGGGTTGATTTCTACCTCAAATGAGACAGCTTTTTGATCTGCCCTCACTAGTGAGGAAGTATAACATTGGGGGGAAACATGATTTAGGTTCATAGGTTAATACTACGCTAGCTGCCCTTTCAGGTCATTTTAAGTCTAGCCAGTTTTCCCTTTAAAGGTGAGAAACAAACCCTGTATCTTGTGTGTGTGAGCTGAACACCTTAACCATCATCCCAGCCCCTGATTAATGTTGTGGTGTATCAAATACCCCTGTTCTTTTGTGAGTAGATCCAGTCTATGTGAATGTTGTTGTTGTTGTTGTGTCTTTCGGGTTTTCCCGGTTAGGGGTCGCCACAGCGGAACTCCGGTCCGCTAATGATTGGCAGTATATTTTTACGTGCCGAGTTGCCAGCCCTGACACACAACCTTCAACGAAGGTATGCCCATTCACGCATGTCTCCACTCAGAAGACACTCTAGCTGAGAATCGAACCGGACAGCGTCTTACTGTGAGGTGACAACGCTACCGCAGCACCAGATCCAGTCTATGTGAATGCTTGTGGTAATTGCCCTTGCCATTTCCAAAAAAAGGGAGAACCATGGTTGCCTTGGATAGAAGGGAGCCACAACAATGATCCTTGGTGATTCCTTCTGAATCTTCAGAAATACCCTGAATATTAGTGGAAAGGGTAGAAAAGCATATAGGAACATTCGTGTTCAAGGAAAAGAAAAGCATCTGTCTCCCAGGCCTTCTTGCATGAATCCTGGAACAGAATCTTGCCAGTTAATTTTTCAGGAGGTGGAAAATAAATCTACTTGAGGAGCTCCCCACAAATAGATTAAATCTTGTCAGACCTGTATATTTAATTTCCATTCATGGAGGTCTGCCCTGGTCCTGCTCAGCTTTTCTGCCACACAATTTTGCTTTGACAGAATATAGGATACCTTTAGCGTGAGACTGTGCTGTGAAGCTATATCCATAGCTAACATGACTAATCTGCAAAGTGGGCACAACCTGATTCCCTCTTGCTTGTCAATGTACCACATGATTGTGGTTTTGTCTGTAACCACTTGAAGAGATACTGGGGACCAAGAAAGGTTCAGATAGTTGAGTACCTTGGTCAGGGCAAGAATCTCCTTGTTATTTTTGTGCTTGCATCTGCTCTTGGTGTCCTGCACTTCCTGCATATTTATATCTTCTGAAACTGCTTCACAAGCAAAGTCTGAAGAATCTGTGACGACTGACTACTTTTGAACAAGGAGGGAGAAGGGGAGTTCTGAATTTAAGGATATCTGTTTTTTCCCCCAAAAGACTTCTCTTCTGACAACTCCTAGCACTGGTATTTGAAAAGATAAAGGGTGTTGATACTGGAATCAAAGGGATTTCAGACACCACTGTATCTTTCTTATGTAGAGTCTTGGCAGGGTATCATAAGAATCATGGATGTCATGAGACCCAAAATCCTGAGGTATCCCCTCACAGTGACTGAAGTTTGAATGGAAAACCTTAGAAACAGATCTAGAGGTGTCTAGCTTAAATCCCAGGGACAGAATCCTGTGTAAAGGTTTTAAGAAAGACTTTTGAATATTCTCTTGGAATCCCAACTTGTGTAAGAGATCTCTTGCCCAAGAGTGAGATTCCTGGCGCTTTGAAAAAGACTCTAGAAAGATAAGGAAATTGCCACTTTGTGAACACACTTGGTGTAGTGGATTGTCCAGGGGGTAAGGCAGAGGACTGATAATGTGATACAAACACGCAAACCTAAAGAAAAGTTTGAAGTTTGGATGAATAAACTTGCTGCCAGGAAACTTGAAAGAGAAAGATGTGGTAACAGGTTGTGAAGTGACATCATTTTGAATTAGGGCACTATCACAACAGATTTACAAAAGAAAGATGCAGAACTGGTCTCCAAAGAATTTTCTTTCTCTGGCATTAGAAACATCCTTGATTGAATAAAAACCCTGCCCCACCTAGGAAGGAGGAACTAATTCTATCACTACTTGGGACAACAGGTTATGAAAAACAGTGGAAACAAAAGAATCTGATCCGGATGAGGAATGATCCCCTGGAAAGGAAGAATTTTTTCTGACTGCCATCTGTGACCTTGATAAATGATATTCAGAGCCTATTTGTCTGAAACTGTCTGTTCCCAAGGAGAAAAATGGAGATTCAGACTTTCTGAAAGAGAAAATGGGTCAGGGTGATGGAGATTCACAAGGTTTCTTTAATAGTCATTCAGACTAATTCGACTGTCATTACTTTTGATAGGTTCTAAATTCTTTTTGAAGCCCCCTAACCATTTCCTCTTAAATGTCTGTTTACCTTGTTGAGACTGCTTATTCTTTTTTTTTTTTTTCCAAAATTAGATGAGGAACTAGAGAATCCCTTGGAAAATTTGGAAAAAGATTGCTGAAAATTTTTACAGATTTCCCTGGACCAGCATGAACCTTTCTTCACACTTTTTGATCACCTCTGCAGCAGAGGGGCCAAACACTAAATCTCTATCCAATGGAGAATTTAAAATCTCATTTTTAACATCATCTGGGATGTTCTGAGAATGCAAGCCATGAAAACCTCCTCAAAACCGTAACAGAGCAATATTTTTGGAAGAAGAATCAGCAGAGATATACTCTCTATAAACAATAAGTAAACTAAGTTAGTTAAATTCGATTTTTCCTCACAAAAAGAAATTGTAGATAAAACATTCCTCATAGTTTGTCAGAACATATAAACCTGACAATTCAAAATTCTGAAATCAAACTTGCAGAAGTATATACTTTTCCCCATACCTATCAATAATGTGTCCATCCTTATCAAAAAATCAGGATTGGAATTAATTAAGTGCTTAGCAGCAGTGGGATCAACTTGTGTTAGGTTTGGGAATAGTGTATAACAATTTAAAAGTCTGAGGAACTTTATATATCCTATCTGTCTATTTTAGGGACACCTGACTGACTATCACGAAAATAGCAGGCAGTAATACACACATCATCTAAAGCAGACAGACCATGAGGAATGGGTGTAGATTCTAGAAAATCCTCCTATAACAAGTTATAGTATTTTCTGAGGGACTGTAAAACACAGTGTTCTCTCACTGAAAACAGAGATATTCTAGCAATAGTCTCAGAGAAAGAAAACCTTCAAAGGGAGAAATGAACTCTCCCCTGGGTCTGAATCAGAAATCTGAGGGGGAAAAAACTATATCCATCCTTGCATATTCCTGTTCAGATTCAGAATCTCAGATCTCTTCAGGAAAAGAGGAGTCCCTCTTTCTTTTACCAGAAACTATGTTACAAGTAGAATCAATAGCCTGAATTAAACCCTGAGCCAGACCCAGTAATCTACTCCTATCATAAAAATTTGAGGAGTAAATACATGTTTGGTTTTGTGTTTCTTTTTGACAGGAAAAATGGGGCCAACAGCATTACCAATGGCAGCAGCTGCTTCCCCAGGGATGGTCAGAGTATTCTTTCAAAACAGGAAAACCTTCCCTGTTCCTTCTCCCATGACCAACAAGAGTAGCTCTCTCTTGCCCACAGAAGGGACCACAACAGCTGCAGAGGATGTGGCTAACTACTAATCCATAGTAACTGTAGATGCTATACCAGAGAGATATGGGTTAAAAGATGAGTGTTCTGAGGTACAACAAATGAACATAACAGAGTCACCCACCTGTGGTTGAGGCAAATTGATAGCCTGCTAGGGTGGTGAAGGTTGTTTGCTTCTTTCTTTTTTTTTTTTTTTTTGTAGCTGGAAAAAGGACTGACTATGAAAAAGGCAATCTGTTCCATGGTCAAGGCAAAAATGATGACTCTTTTTCCAGGGAAGACAAGCAGCAATTGCAGGTAAACACTACCAGTCCTCAAAAGTAACTTTTGACAGAAAAAACTCAAAATACTATGCCAACCCCATAAAAGTAAAATAAACACAATTTCTTCACTGAAAAAAAATGTTTTCAGTTACTTTACACCACTTTCAAACTGACAGAAAAAAAAGAGTGATGTAGTTTTGAGATAGTCTATTAAAACATGACAGTCCAAGCTTTAAAATGACTTTTCTGAAGTAGAAAGTAATAAAACATCAACAAAATTAAGAAAATGGAAGTTTTTTCTCCCCAAAGGGAACATATCTGCCCAGAAAACTAAAGCACAAGTTGACCATTGATCCTCACAATCTCAGAGGAGCATACTCCTCAGTGGCAGTAAAGCTCTGATGGGCTTTGCACCTAGACTTGTCTTTTAATCAGTTCAGCTCAAGTTGCCTGACAGTTTGGGTGCATGGAATGTACCCTGAAGCTTTGGAAGCTGGCTGGCTTTATATCGGTAGAATATAATCCACATAGATAAGGCTACTGCAGCAGTGATCAATATGATGAAAATCTGTGAGTTCTGCAGTAACAGCCATGGCTCAAAGACAGCAGTATGATTGTTTAAGGTTATTAGTGCATAGGCATATGCCTTCTGCCATATATGTGAACAAATGGACGAGGATGTTAAGGGTGTGACCCCACATTATGGGGATGCCTATGCATGAAATATATTTCTCTTTCTCTTCATACTGACTACAGCAATAGATAAGGGAATTATGTATGATTAACATTTTTGGTTTGGTGGACATCTTTGTTGTTACAGTTCTTTCCTTTGCTTATAACCTAAGTGGAATGTTAATTTGGAGCAGCATAGTTTCTTTGTATATGTACATTTCTTTTAGACAAAAAAACACATGTTGATTTCAAAGCAGTTCATTATGTTAATCCTTTATCAGTCAGAATGCAGGTGATGATGGCTGTTAATTCAGGTTCCTCTCTCAGCTGTGTACTAAAATCCTTGTTAAATGGAGGAGAGTTTTTGGTCCTTCAAGTATATTATGTTTGAGTGGATTATAGTCAAAATATGTCAGCTTCTGATTTTATTTGTACTTCTCTCTACTGTCTCTCTCTGCCCTGCTCCCTTTGTGAATATTCTATTACGTACATTTATTCCATATAATATTTTGTTTTTCACAAAAATTATTACACCTTTCCAGCCTCCATCCTCTTCATTCTTTTATTGCTCACTTTCTGTTCTATCTTCTGCGTGTTTCTTCTTTTCATTTCCTTCCTGTATTAACATTTCCAACTTTTAATCTGATCAAAATTAGATAAACACACTTCACACGTGACCATGTAGGGCTTCCAAATCACGTATCATTTGTGATTGTCTTTGCACAACGGGTCATGAAGAGCATTGTCAATAAACATATAAAATTAATCAGGACTGGCACTGTTCAATGTATAACAGAAATTAAGTGCAACCATTTCCATATACTGCATATATTTGCCTCAGCTGGCATTGGGTATGCAAATAAGTTAATCATTGTCACGTGGCAGTGTGCACAAAAAACATAGGGTAAAGCTGACACCTTTCATGTGACTGTTTCTGCAGCTAAGGCTGTCAAAGTTGGCTCCAGCACTAGGCAACCTGGACAGATGCTTAGGTGCTGGCTAGATGACCTGGCATGGGCTTTAAAAAATAAAAATGTGCTGCTCAAAAAGAAAAAATCAACTGTTCTTTAAAGGCAGATGATTTCTGGAAGTGAGTGTAACAAATGTCAGCATGTATGATTTGCATCAGCAGAAACATCAGTGAGAGCAGTGTGGACATCGATGCATATTACTAGATGTCATGTGGGAGATTTGATATGTGGCAGGTACAGTGAGGAGTGAAATTGTCATCCCCGCGCAATTTGATTTGCAGCAGGGGCTAGACTGATATAACAGAAATAGAATGGATATGAATCAAGTCAAAGTGATATGTGTGCGCGCGCGCGTGTGTGTGTGTGTGTGGGTGTGTGTATGAAGCCCCAGCTTGGTGGGCATTGTCTAGTTAAGGGACTTGTTCAGTGTCAAGTCCTGATACTTTTTTATGGGTGGCAAGAGCCTTAATTCTCCAAGCCAAATGCCATGCTTCATTCACATTTTTGTGTAAATCCCTGAGGATTGCAGCCTTCAGTCATAGAGTTACAGGGATTGGGCTGCAGTTTGTCTTGTATGTAGTGCAGGTGAGTAAGGTTTTGAACTGCTAAAGACCTGCTTCCTATAATACATGATGTGATTTCCTCAGCCTTTATTTTGTCTTCTGTGTTACACTGATGACTTTACTTCACTAGACAGTATTCCCATCTGCTCCTGATAAGAGACATTGTGTACCATGGGCTGTCCCAGGCTATTTGCAAATGCATTATATATTTGACTTTTGAATTTTTGCACCCTTCATATATATGCTAATTAGTACTTCACTATACGCCATTTGAGTATGAATCCCAGCACATCTCTTGTAATTTACTTGGTTCTATTTTTACTAAATGTGAGTTTCAAGGGAAGAGAATGTTAATGTTTTTCATGCTGAGTCTCGTTTCAAACTGAGTGTTTTGATTTACTTAAAAAATAGCTGTTAGTGTTTTTTTCTGTAAAACTTGGAATAAAAGTTTTAAATGGAATCCAAATCTCTGTGATAACTGTAATAGTAAAAACAAGACCGTATGTATATTTGGCTGGTAGTTGGTGGATCAAGGTTGTAAGCTTAATTTCATGTGCTACAGGGTTTGAGTCCCTCCCTTATTGCTTACCTACTGTGTGATTTTGAGCACTCAGCCATTGCTCCTGGTTCACCCCTGAAAAGGAACTGTGTCCAATGGGCCTATATGTTTAACAGATATTAAGATTATTACAATGGTAATTGAAGAGAGACAGCCAAGTAATGGGATATTAGTATGGCTGGCAAGGGCCTGATTTTTTATCTTGTGTAAGAGTCCATTTGTCCACCGTCAAGATCTGTTGACTCTGGAGTTGTATACTGCAACAATACAGTATTATTAGCCATTCAAAGAAAAGTCAGTCCTGTACTGCATTATGTCAGGTGGGAAAGCTTTTCTTAATGATACAGATGATGTCGTGAGCTCAAAAATGAGATTTAGGCATCCTGTGAGCATGTAAGACCTCCATAAAAAATAATATATTGTATGCACTAATATTTCTGATTTTTGTGCGACTTCTGGATTATTGAACAAAAACTGCTGAAGTATTTATATTGTCATCAATTATTTTGCTTCATTCATTGCACCAAAGTATGAATTCATTTATTAATTAGACTGGATTATGTAATGCAATGTAAATGTTGCATTTTAGTAATATATTTTTGCAGTATCTTCTTTACAGACTCCAACAACCACAAAAGGGTTGACATTTGTTAGGTCATATAGTCTGCATAACCTGGAGTGATGATCAGAACCATCTGGTCTTCATCATCTGTTATGTATTCATTGTTTGCATATTATGTGATAGTCTTTGCTCTAGGTTAGACTGTGAAAGATTTCGGCATTTAGTTAAAAACTGTTATGCAGGAAGTTAACACAGAGCACTACAACTCTGTCTTGCTAATGAGCTGTGTCCTGTCATAAGGGTGCAGTCCTTGAATATTTCCTCCTTCATTTACCTACTGTGTGACACTGAGTAACTCAATAAATCAGACAGTGCCTTGGAGCAACTGGGAATTTGTGCTAGCTTCTTTAATGGCCTCCAGGAGTGCATGCCTAGTAACTATGAATCTGTTGTTGTTGTTTAACAGCAAAAAACCAAAGCGATACCAAACTACTGAAGGTTGCTCACATTATAAGTGCACAGTAAATAAAAACAAAATGTGAGCACACTAACACAACCACAAGAAATATACACAATACACACGAATTACCACATAGGTGGCAGCCCCCTTAATACAGACGAGGTAATAAGAGATCTAGGGACCCAGGTAGATAGTAATCTCTCCTTTGACAATCATATTGCCAAAGTAGTTAGGAAATCCTTCTATGTGGCCATCTAATTACTAAAGGGTTTGCATCTAGAAATAAAGAGGTTACAGTGCCCCTCTACTCGTCACTCATTAGACCCATCATGGAGTACAATGCCCCATTTGAGATGTACCTCACAAGATGCTTCCAACAGCTGGAAAGACCACAAAAGTACCTCACCAAGAGGATTACTGGCCTCAAACATATGTCCTATGCAGCCCGACTGAAAAAACTCCGGCTGTACTCAGTGGCATATCGCTTACTCAGAGGTGATCTCTGCCTGACTTACAAAGCCATGTCCAACTCAGAATTGATGGACATGCTCCACCTAAAGAAATCCAAGTCACTGCGAGCCACGCACTCTAGTAAGCTAAACTTCGCCACAACAATAAATAGAACATGCTGGAGGGATAGATTCCTGTCACAGAGACTCCCCATGCTTTGGAACAAAATTCAAAATTACATCAGTCAGAGCCCCTCACTAACACTCTTCAAGAGAAACCTTGACGAGTGGACAGGTAACATAAAATACACCCCTGGGATCACTTCATTGGCTCTGCTTGACAGAGGATCAGTTAATTAATCAATGGGGCAGCAAAAGCCAACACACTTTGGCTAAGCTTATAAATGCCCTTGGGTAGATAGCCTAGTACCTGCCTATGAATCTATGAACAATAAGAAGATTTATTAACAAGGATTTGCACTTTTGAAGGGTTATCACTTTATCAGATCCAAGTAAAAGAATAAAATCAACACAAGACACACTGAATATAAAAGAGGTTGTAACCAATCAATGACTGTTAACAATACAATAATTGTATCAATTAAGCAAAAATCATCGCCTTCTGTTTAAGGTGGGTCTAAGAGGAATACCAGAGTTTAAACCTGAAAACTGGTGTGCTTGTAAAGAAACAATCCATTTACCGCAAGCATTTTTACTTGATTACTAATATCACCCTTTCTGTTAGTGGGTGGAATTAGTTGTAGAACTCTAAAATAAAAAACATTATGTCCTGATGAATTTGCATGATTAGCTAGGGCATTGGTGAGAGTTTTATTATGAATATTGCCTAGATGGTCTAGTATGCATTCTCTTAGCTGGCATGTAGTCTTACCTACATAAAAACATTCACATGTACCACATGTTGCTAAATAAACTAGGGTATTGCTCCTACAAGTCGCCATAAACCTAGGTGAGAAAACACATCCGGTCACTGGATGAATAAATTGAGCACCTACGGCAATGGAAGAACAGGCTTTACAATTATTACATGGAAAAGTGCCCATTCTCATTGCTGGCTCAGAGACAGGGGTTTTAGGTCCATAACCTAATAACCTTTACATGTTCATGTTATTCCTGAAGATAAAGTCAGGACGCTCACCAACAATATTCCCTTCTTTGCTGTCAGCTAGCAAAATGTGCCAATTCCTTTTAATAACATCACAAAATTGGAGTATGCTACTAGAAAAGGTAAAACATACATTAGGTCTACTGATCCGACACTTGGAGTGATTATGTTGAACATGTCAATACACATCAGAAAAATATGAGACTCCTCCCCCATTTTTCCTCTGTAGAACTACTTCAGAGTGTATATGATCTACCTGTTCTCCCTGGTAGCCTCTGTTCAAAAACCCCTTACAGAGATTGCCCATTGTCTCATCCATCGTGTCATCATTCATACAAAGACGGGATACCCTTAAAGACTGGCCCTTGACTATATTTGGAAAAATATGGGAGGGATGCATACTAGAATGATGCAATACACTGTTTTTACAACAGTTTCCTATAGAGCTTTGTTTCCAAGCCACCTTGTGCATTCTTGTATAAAGTAACATCTAGAAAATCAATGATGGTCAAAAAATAATTCACAGTAAACTTCAAAAAACACAGAAGTAACTTCTAGGTAGGAAAAACAGCTAAACAACTCCAAAGAACAAAGTAAAAGTGAAAAAGCAGCAAACCAAAGACCAGGAAGGAACCGGACCACAAAACTTATAAGCTTTTGTTTGTTTAATAAAACACCACAAACTTCATTAGAAGTTCATCAGAATTCTGATGAAGTTTGTGGTGTTTTATTAAATGAATGAAAGCTTATAAGTTTTGTGGTCTGGTTCCTTCCTGGTCTTTGGTTTGCTGCTTTTTCACTTCTAGGTAGGAAACATATTCAAGAATTTTATCGACTTCACCTGCTCATAACATAAAAACATCATCCACAAATCTCACATAATGTTTAATAAACTCATTGAAAGGTTGTTGTTAAAAACATGGTCATCCTCCCATTGCGCCAACACCAAGTTGGCATAACTGTTGGCACAAAGGGTGCCCCATAGCCACTCCTAGTTTCTGCAAATAATATTGATATTCAAACAAAAATATATTATTATTATTCAGAATTAAATCTAACAGTGTATATATTAATGTAATTACACTGTGACTATATCTACTACAGTGAGCCAAAAATATCCTGATGCCATCAAACCCTTCAGAATTAGGAATCACTGTAAACAAAGTTTTAATCTCTAAAGTAACTAACATAACATCTGAAAGATCTAATCCATCAAATGAATTAAAAAATTAGAGAGAAAATGCTGTGTGTCCCCGAGGACTGAAGGGGCTTTCAACAACAAAGGCTTTAATTTATCCTCCACAAAAACAGAGAGGTGCTCAGTTATCCACCCTTGCCCTGAAACAATCGGGGGCATCGGTGGACATTGTAAACTACATCGACAACTAGTTCCACCAACTAACAGAAGGGATGATATTAATAATTAAGTGGAAATGCTTGAGGTAAAATAGATTGTATCTGTACAAGCACACAGGTTTCCAGGTTTAAACTCTGGTATTCCCCTTAGATATGCCTTAAATAGGAGGCGATGATTTTTGCTTAATTGATATAATAATTTAATTGTTAACAGTTGTTGATTGGTTACAACCACTTTTATATTCAATGTGTCTTCTGCTGATTTTATTCTTTTACTTAGATCTGATGAAGTGGTAAACCTGCAAAAGCACTAATCCTTGTCAATAAATCTTTTTGTTGCATATATTTCTGGTTGCTGCGTTGGTGTGCTCACATTTTGTTTTTATTTGTTATTGTTGTTTAGGTTCATAGGTTCATAGGTAAGTACTAGGCTATCTGCCCAAAGGTACTTATAAGCTTTGCCAGAATGTGCTGGCTTTCGCTGCCCCCTTAGATTAGTTCCCTGTGCCTCTGTCCAGCAGAGCCACTGAAGTGATCCCCGGGGTAAACTTCCTGTTTCCCATCCACTCATCAAGGTTCCTCTTGAAGAGTGTGAGTGAGGAGCTCTGCCTAATGTAGATTGGAATCTTGTTCCAGAGCATGGGAAGTCTCTGGGACAGGAATCTATCCCTCCAGCACATCCTATTTATTGCTGTGGTGAGGTTTAGATCCCTAGAGCATGTGGCTCGAGGGGATATGGTTTTCTTTAGGTGGAGCATATCCATCAATTCTGGATTGGACTTGACCTTGTATGTCAGGCAGAGATCACCTCTGAGTAGGGGGTATGCAACCGAGTACAGCAGGAGTTTCTTCAGTTGACCTGCATAGGGCATCTGTTTGAGGCCAGTGATCCTCTTGGTGAGGTATTTCTGTAGTCTTTCCAGTTGTTGCAGGTGTCTTGTAAGGTACATCCCAAATGGGGCGTTGTACTCTATGATGGGTCTGATGAGTGATGTGTAGAGGGGCACAATGACCTCTTTTGATCTGGATGCAAACCCTTTTGTGATTAGGTGGGCCACATAGAAGGATTTTCTAACTATTTTGGCAAGGTGATTATCAAAGGTCCCCAGATCCCTTATTTTGTCTTCCATATTTAGTGGGCTACTACCTATGTGGTAATTTGTGGGTACTTTGTTTTTTCCAAAGGGGATGACTATGTACTTTTTGGCATTTAGCTTGAGGCCATGGTTATGACACCAGGTATCTGTCTCAGTGAGACCCTTTTGGAGGATGTCTCTGTCAGCTGGAGAGTCAATTATAGCCCCAAGTTTGCAGTCATCTGCAAACTTGGTCAGCCATAGTCTTCCTGTGCTTGCCTGTACCTCTGAGAAGTATATGCCGAACAGGAAGGGTCCTAGGACTGAGCCCTGGGGAACACTACTTGTAGCCGGTTTAGAGTCAGACCTAGCTCCCACAACTCTTACCATGTGGGTTCTGTCTGTGAGCCAGTTGGCAACCCATCTTGTGATGTAGGGGTTTATGTTCAGGCTGGTGAGCTTGTCTATAATACCAGAATGAGGAATGGTGTTGAAGGCCTTTGCGAGGTCTAGGTAGGCTATGTGAACCACCTTTCCCTCATCTATAGCCTTGGTGACTGTCTCAAAGAAGTCCACCAGGTTTAGGAGGCATGATCTGCCCTTAACAAAGACAAACTGGGTAGGGTCCAGTGTTTGGAGGTTCCCAATGTCTCTGTTAATGAGATCAATGATGATGCGCTCCATAGCCTTGCAGGCCAAGCTAGTCAGGCTTATAAGGCGATAGTTCCTGGGGTCTGTTGTGGCTCCACCTTTGTGGAGTGGAATAACCGTTGCTGTGTGCCACTCTATGGGCACGTAGTCTGTGGAGAGGCTGAGTTTGAACAATGTGTTTAGGTGAGGGCTTAGTCCATCTTTGAGCTCATGTAGGATGCAGCCTGGGACACCACCCGGTCCTACTGATGCTGTGTTTTTGGCTTTGGAGAGGGCTGTTTTAACCTGAGTGTCTGTGATATCAGGGGCACTACATTCTTCTGGTATGGATATGGGCCCTTTTTGGGGTGAGAGGGGGGGGGTGAAGTTTGCACTGAACCTGTCTGTCAGGATGTTGGCGATATCAGTCGGTTCAGTGTATTTTGTGCCATTCTGCACTAACTCCGAGCAGATCTGGGAATTGCCACTTAGATTCTTGACATAGCTATACATTGCCTTGTGGTTATCTTTGGAATCCTGGGCAATTTTTCTTTCAAAGCTAGCCTTGGATGATTTTATGAGGGATCGTAGTTTCTTGCTGATACTGATCAGGGATGTCTTCCCCTCTTGGTATTTTACTCTTGTCTGTACTAGTTTCTTCCTTCTATTGTATAGCTTGTTTATGGCAGGGGTCCACCAGACTGGTTTTCTTTTCTTGGAGGAGTGAGTCTTGGTTTTACTTAGGATAGCATGATCCAGGTGCATGTAGAGTGCATTAGTAAAGGATTTTGCAGCTTGGGCAGTGTTATCCTTTAACATGGGGGATTTGAAACTTTCCAGCTCGGTCTTAAGTAACATGAAGTTTGCTTTTGAAAAGTTTTTCTCAATGGTTTCTTTGACCGAGGGTGGGGGCAGAATGTGGATATCCAGAGTGATTAGTTTATGGTCAGCTCTAACCAGTGAGGGGTTGATCTCCGGTGTGGAACATTGGTCGCTCATGTTGGTGATGACCAGGTACAATATGTTGTCACCTCTGGTGGGGGTGTTGACCAGTTGATCCAGGGTGTTTGAGTTTATAAATTCTAGGAAATGTTGGGCAAGGGAGTCAGTACTTGAGTAGTTCTCCCAGTTAATGTTTGGGTAATTGAAATCACCCAATATCAGGGTGTTTGGTAGGACCTTTATGTTTCCCAGTGTTTCCAGAAATGCGGAATGGGGGTCCTGGGACATGGCGGGTGATCTGTAGCAAGCTACAATTTGAATTGCAGTTCTGCCCATTGTTAGTTGCACGTGGATGATCTCTGAAGCATCGTGGTGTGCCACTAACCTGGAGGTGTGGGTATCCTTGATGAATATGGATACGCCCCCACCTTTTGTATTTTGGTCTTGGTTTTGTGGCTGAAATGTATGGTATGAGTTGTAGCCTGGTAGTGCTGGGGTGCTCTCTCGAGCCTTAAACCATGTTTCTGTTACTGCACATATATCGATTTTCTCCACACTGAGGAGTGCCTTGAGTGCATGCATTTTGAGGTTTAGACTTCTGGCATTGAGTAGCATTACCCTCAGTTTTTTGTTACTTGTGCTATTTATGGCAGTGGGTTTGTCTTTTGAGCCTTGCCTAAAAAAGGCACTATGGGGGTGGCAAGAGCCTTGGCCAGTATTCAAAAGCCTAAGGGTGACAGGTGCAAGCCATCTCTAGTGAAGCAGCGTGGCTTGTCGCGCATGTCATCCCAGGATGACAGACACTGGATCCCCTTTGAATGACACCAGAAGCTTAGCCAATTGTTGAAATTGATAATCTTTTCTTTATACCATGGTATCATTCTTGGTGAGGGCAGGATGCTACTCAGGGTCAGGGTCATACTGGCCTGGGCTACATGATCAGAGAGCTCTTTCATGTCTCTTTTCATGTAGTCCAGGGAGGTACGACTCAGGTCATTCACACCAACATGGACAATGACAGAGTCATATTTGTACTTGTTCTGGAGTGACCGGAGTGCTTGTGTTATGTGGCGGATTCTGGCACCCAACAGGCAGCTAACAGTAACCTTCCCCTTGTTCAGCCTAGTGAGTGGGATGTCAGTGTACCTGACTATCGAGTCACCTATTACTAGTGTGTTGGGTATGTTATTTTGCCTTAAGGGCTGTGATTGCATGGCACACTGGTTTTGTGAACTATGTGTTTCATGGTTTGTGTTGGGGGGTGGAGGTTGCTTGGATGTCTGCTTTGGAGGTCTCTGTTGCTTTTGCAGATTTTTATTTAGAGCCCCGCGAGTATGTTTTTGTATATTTATGTGTGTTTTTTGCCGGTGCTGGTTTCATAGGTCTGTGGTGAGACTGGTGGTATGATGCAAATAATTCCCTTCTCTTCTTGACTGTCTGGTCCAGTCTTGGGTTGAGGGAGCTTAACCTCCAGTTTGGCTGTATAATTGCATCTCTTGCATGTATTAGTGTTTAGTGGTAGGAAGAGAGGGTTGTCTGTGTACATGAGGCAGTTGTAACATTGCCTAAAAATGCCCTGATTCACCAGTTGAACCAGAGAGTACACCTGAAAATGCCCTTTGGACATGCCTGGATAGGTACAGTGAGCTGTTTTACTGATTGTCTGGTAAGGTCAAATAGAGAGTCATGTCCTTCTCTACAGTATGAGAGGGGGTCTAGTGCTAAGGTTTATTAGTGTTTGCTATGAGTTTTGAGCAAGTGCCGGGCGGAGAAGTGAATGGTTTGAGTGCTTAAGTTGAAAGCTTGTTGAATTCCAAGGGAAAAATTGAAGAGTAGACTTTGTGGAGCCGGGAATAGTTATACCCTAGCTAACCGGCGCTGCCCAGCGCTCAAAACTGTGCTAATACAGGTTTTATAGCAGGGAAATGAAAGAGATAGAAATTAGCCCAAAATGGCCAATAAACTACTAATTTCTGGGCTGAAACCACTCTTGTAACACAGCCATGAATTCAGCACTAACCTGAAAACTGGACTATACTAGCTTAGAAAGGTGGGAAAACAAGTATATATATATATTTTTTTTTCAGAAAATAAAGTAGATACAACCAAAAAACACTTTAAATGCACAGAAATGGGTATCACACTTGAATGTGTAGCCTACAACAGTTAAACAGGTAATTTAAACACAAAAACGGCTTTGTTAAAGTGCAGGCAGTAAAATAAGTACAATATGTAGCTGAAACAAGCTTTTTAAATCACAGAAACTCTAAAAAAATGGTGTTTTAGGAAGAATTAGCTAAAGGCAGCAAGAAAATGCAGAAAATTGATACTTAATCTCTCCAAAGTCTCTCTTTTGTCTCTGCTGCTGTAGAACTCTGCAGGGCACCAGGCAGGAGCTTGCTGAGCTGTATACAAGCATAAAAAATGCGGGTTTTATAGCAGGGAAATGAAAATGATAGAAATTAGCCCAAAATGGCCAATAAACTACTAATTTCTGGGCTGAAACCACTCCTCCAGGGACAGATAGGCTGCTCAAAGCTCCCTCTCTCACAGTGAATAGAGAAACTTCCTTCTATCCAAGTAAGGTATGGGCAAACACAGAAACTTGTAACACAGCCCTGAACTCAGCACTAACCTGAAAACTGGACTATGCTAGCTTAGAAAGGTGGGAAAACAAGTATTTTTTTTTTTTTCCAGAAAATAAAGCAGATACAATCAAAAAACACTTTAAATGCACAGAAATGGCTATCACACTTGAGTGTGTAGCCAGCAACAGTTAAAACAGGTAATTTAAACACACAAATAACTTTGTTAAAGTGCAGACAGTCATCCCCTACTGGATAGCGGATCTAGTTCAGGAAATGTTATGGCAATATTACCGGCACAAAGTCTTTTTAAGCTAAGCTAGGCAACTTATTCTTTAAGGGCAGCAAGCACTGCACTTGTAGATGAAGCACTGAAATGCATTGTTCTGTGATAGCAGCAACCTCTGCATTAGCCATAGTTTTCTTTATTGTGGAATTATTCAGATACATTTTAGTTCTGCAGAACTATCACCCCACTACCCTTCCTAAGGCCTCATTTGGCCACGGTCCAGCTCTGAAACTAGTAAGTCAAGTACTTTGCACAGAATAAGTGAAGAATGCTGTGGTTTAAGTCCTTTAAGGTATATACGCTTTTTTTTTTCTTTTACCATTTCAGTCTGCAAGCATATAACAATAACTGGATATTTGCTTCACTGACACCATTTAGTGTAATTGCTCCTGCAGCTCAGCCTGTAAATAAAGTATTTTGTAGAGTGCAAGTGGGGACAGTTGCAGATTTAAATCCCACAGGGCTTTAATGCTTTTTGTCGCTTTTATTCTTCCATGACGCAAGTGTATAACAATCACCTGCTATGAGCTTCACTGACACATTTTCCACAGCTGGTTCTGTAGATCAGCCAGTAAATGAAGCTTTATGTTATGTAAGCTAGCAGTGTTGTCAGCTCAAGTCTCAAAGGGGTTTATACTTTTTGTCTCTTTCACTTTGCAAGTGTGTAACATTCACAAGCTATGGTTTTCAATGAGCCCTTATGGGTGACTACTTAATAGATCAGCCTGTAAGCAAAGTGCTTTGTACACTGTAAGTGGGGAGTTTATGTGTTCATGACATATAGGGGTTGTGTGTAAGCACATTCTTGATCGAGTAGGGCTATTGTTTCCTGACATTTGCATTATAGTAGAGTTACAGTGGTCAGACTTTGGTTTCATAACTGCTTTTGGTCAATATATTGATATATTTCTCTACCCTACCCATTATGTGTTGTTTTCTTTTTTATCTTCTGTTACTTGACATTGACATCTGTGCATTTCCTACCTCTTTATCCATTGTCCTCCACATCCTTGATTGTGTCACCACACCCCTTTGCTCTCTTTTCTGAGAAATGTGTTAGTTCATGTGTCCCTACTGCCTTCTGTATAATCCAACCTTAATCATACACCCATCATTAACTTCCATAAGTATCCAGTCTGCATATATGCATCTTTTGTTAAAAACTATATCAGCACACAAGCCTTACGACTAAGCTGAATGACCACAAATCTTCTTTCTCTTGCCACATCTGTGTGCACAAGATCACACTCAGTACATTCAAGGCTCATCTCAACGGGTGAATGATACAGCTGCTTGTACTTCCATTTGGCATCATCATGATCTTCCCACGAGTCCCTGCTACAACCTCAATAATGATCTTTCTTGAGAGGCTCATGCACACTTGCATGGCCACAATCATTGCTAATGAACATCGAAGCTCATCCCACAAACACAATAAACAAAGGAGAGCCAGTCATGATCATGGGTGTAATATTTATGAATCCCATGTTTAATGTTTATTAATAAACAGTGTAGCAGTGCACCAGGGCCTGGGCCCAATTTCCATCATTTGTACATCCTTATATATTTTTTTTCCCATTTTTCTTCTTGTATGATTTGCACATCTCAGGATAATATAATTAAATCACGCAATAATTTCATCTTTTATACACATCTAATATAACTCATTTTAAAAATTAGTTTATTATATTTTTATTTTTTCGATACAATATTGAGTATTTCTCCTATAATGAAATGCATCTTTCATTATTTGCTCAAGAGATTTAACTGTTGTTCTCAAGACTAGTTATGCATATCTTCAGATCTATTTGCATGCTCTTAAAAGCCCTGTATTGCATAAAATGTTTACAGCTACAGCAGGCACAGATGTTAATGACTGCATGTGGGATTCACTGTTGCTCTTCATACTGCATAACAAATGTAGTACATTTGCCATTTTATCCACACTAAAGACAAATACATCAACCGGTATTAGAAGTGCCCATCTTCCACCTGTCAGCAGCTACTCTTTGTGGTGCATTTGGAAATGAATGGTGCTCTGAGCAACATTCAGTGAGTAGCTTGATTCAATATCTATGAGGACTTCTAGATTTGGCACAACGAGAAGAGAGGTACTGGCTAGGAAGCACAGCAAAATGCACTGAGCACAAGATAAGGTTTAAGGATGAAATGTATTTGTAGAGGTTGGGTTACTTGATTATTTCACTCCCATTCAAACAATGTTATTAGTTTTCCAGGGGTAGCCCACACTTATTTCATGGAAGGTCCAAACAACTTGGAAATACAAAATGCAGCATGCTTATAAAATTAGATGTGCAATTTTAATGTTATATGAGATCATGCAAATGAAAAAGGATAGTTGTTAATGACTGTTTGTACCTGACGGGAAATAAATAATATAACAGGAATGTACTAACCCAGTTCATACTTTTAGAAAATGTGTGCATGTAGGCATGTCTGGGTTTGTGCATGCTTGTGTGTGTGTGTGTGTGTGTGTGTGTGTGTGTGTGTGTGTGTGTGTGTGTGTGTGTGTGTGTGTGTGTGTGTGTGTGTGTGTTTCAACAGGATTCCTTGCAAATAAAAAGATACACAGCTTTAGGATTTATGTTATGTACAACTTCTGCAGCCCTACTTTACATCTGCCTTTATATTAGAAGTCAGACTGTCCTCTTCACACTTCAGCAAACTAAATATATGCAGTGTTGCCATCAAGCAGTATTTTGTAAATTGTATCTAGATAGCCTCTATCTCCTATTGCCTGCTTTGCCAAGCCAAATAAAACCTTGAACCAGACTAAACGTTTTGGGGCATATCTAAAAAAGACATTTCCCTGTAGTGAGTCTTACCAGTTGGAAATCAAATGAAAACTTAATATGCAAGCATATAGAATGCTTCTACAATGCACAGTTTTCAGATGACTCTAGAAAACAATAGGTATTCAATATTTCTACTTTTTCTGTGGGAAATACTGATCAAAGGATCATATTTGCAATGCAAAGCATAATAGCCCTGCTTAACCTAGAACAAGTACTATAGTTAGTGTTAAATACCAAAAACCCAAAGCTGCCTTGCAAGGCTTAAACAATCATGTCAGCAATGCAGTTTAGCAGGTCTTCAAACGTAAGTATTTTCAGTTACATGTAAATACTTATGAGATTAGAAGGGTATAATTTGACCAATTATTCTTCATTCCAACAATAAGAAAATAAAAAGATGAAAAAGCTTGTCCTTAATGACTGGGGAAGGCAAGATATGTTCTATGAATGCCTCGGGCTCCACCCATTGTGAAAGTACTAAGGTGTATTTATATTCTGAAGAAACTTGCCACTGAAGTCATACAATTATGCCAGCAATTAAAATATATTTGTTATTAAAGTTTACAGTATTCCATTCTGTTGTTTACTATGAAGGCGATCACAGGATTTTCATAATGAAGGATGATGTTCGCTATAGTTTTAAAATTGGTAAATGAAATGCTGCAGGCTAGTCATTGCAGTTCTCACAACAGAGCTCTCAAAGAGCAAAATATACATACCCCAAATCATAAGAGGAGTAAAAAAACATACATAATCAACCTACAAAGTAACTACTGATGATCTGTTTTTTTGCTTGCATTTATATAGCCATGATACTCGAAAGGTAAGGTGAAGCTAATTTCATGCACAGTCTGAACAAGATGAGGTGTCATACAAGCAACTATAAGATAATATTATTTATAAAGCAATGTGCTATAAACCTAAATAATATTTTTTAAGGGTTGAGAGTTTAACATAAAAAGCTAATTGCTAAGTTTAACAAGTGCATTAACATGCTGCATCTCAAATTGCACGTTGTGTCATAGCTACAATTTTTATCAGTCAATTTGGTCTAAGATTGACATGTTGCTGGTTTAACACTTAAACAATGAAAAGCTGAAAAACAATGAACAATAAACATATAACATGGTTCATCCAGTAACTTACAAAGCTTATATTATGTTTTGCTCATGTTTTTTCAACTTTCACTGATAGCATCTCTTAATATGATATCATCAAATGTTGAGTAATGTCACTTTCTTTGCATTGCCCTCTCCACATGATATGTTACTACATCTGTTTTCCCCTAATATGGTTCTCTTCAAAATTAAAGGTAATTACCTTTATCATGTACACCGGTTTTCCTTAAGCTATTCTGATTTCTATTCTATTAATAATCTATTCATTCCTTTCAGCAGTGGTGTGAATGTTCTAGGTATATCCCACAATACAAAGAATCATGAGGAATAGAAGTTCCATGGAAACTAAGTCAGACATGTTTATTCTCAGTCAAATCATCATATAAATATGGGGCTATTTTGTTTCAGTCAATGAATTATGAGACTACTAAAATAAATAAATAAATTCATGTTTATCACCTTTTTTTAAATTGCCTTGTTCTTCAAACTCTCTTCTTATACATAACATTTCAGACCCTACATCATGTGCAATGCCTATAGAGGAAGTCTTCTATGTTTTCTTTTGTATAGATTGGGCCTCAGGATTAATAGCCTCCAGACGGTGCACTGCAAACTGTGCAACCAAGTGGATAGCATAATTTGGGTTCTTAGCTTGGAGTGCATTTCTATTTTCATTCTTGTATCCCCATGTGCATTGCATTTATTTTAGATATTACTTGTCACCACAGAATGACAACTGACAGGTCTAGTTTAGACAATCAGTTTGGGGAGAATAACACTGACTTGACAAGATGTTCAATACACACCTGTAGGAGTGTTGTCAAATTATGAGGTAGAATGTATGTGTGAAGGAGGCCACATTTTTTCCCTCTTCCCATGACATACTTAAAATAGTTGACAGCTCCAGCCTTTATGTCAGTAAACTCAGTGAAATGGGACAAGGAATGATAATTCCACTCCTAATCTCATTAATTTTATATCATTGAATTATATAATGCACAAGGATTAGTACCCACAAGATGCAGACTGAAATTGTCACCTAACCAGTCTCCATAACAAAGACTAAGTTAGCATCCTACAGCAGGTGTGAAATAATACAAGGATTTTGCAGATTATCTTTTTAGCTTTCACAGATTATCTTTTTATTAGAATGCAGTGACCATAAAGGGTCCACTGTTACCAGGTCCTAATTATCTCTTACTTTGTTTATCTAATCAATTCCCTGTGTACTTCCTGCAAGATATAAATTCTGTCTGTGTGGCATTTGATATCAGGTTGTCATTAAAACAATCTGTGTGCTTAAGAGATCATAATCCCTTGCAACAACTTGGCTCCAGAACACATCATGCTCTGCTTTAGAGTATGAAGTGGCAAGCAATAAGACAACTGACCAAAGGAAGGCAATAGGTGCATAAAGTCCTATGATCTCAGTAAAATATAAGTATCCAATAAAATCATTCACAAACTGATTTCAGAGTAGCAAATGTTAAATGGACTTTCAAGACTGATATAACTATTTTTTGCACTTGCTCTAACTGTCTCAGTGCTATTTAACACTTTGCTGCATTTACTGACTTGTTTGAAATTATCATGTTTTTCACCTGTACTTGTTAAAGAAATGACATCTGTTTGTTACTGTACTGCTCTTTTGTTATTTTAACAGCATTCTAATATTTTCTAACCAGTAGTGTAGCTATAGTTTGTGCCACCAGGGGCTGCCTTTGAGTTTGCTGCCCCTTCATCCTCACAAAATCATGGTCAAATGGGCTCCCCCATACACAGCCTCTCATAGCCATTCCAGTGTCCCATTACTTGGTTATTTCTCTGCATTTGCCATAAACACTGTAATGTGCATGTTGTTTTATGCTTTACTTCTGCAATGATTACTTGGATTTAATTTAAAACTTTTATTTTAAATTTTATATCACAAAAACTGATACACATCTGCTAAACTAAGCAATACCAGCTCACGATGAAAACAGACTTAGCATTAAAACTTCTCTGCCCTTAAAACTCACATTCATTGAAACAGCATTTAAACCCACATTCAAAGAAAATGCATCTGGCCACTGGAGGCTAAAGTTTACCTTTGGGCTGTTTTCAAATAATAGGCCCTTGCACAACTTCTTTGATTCACCTTCCTGATTGTATTAAATTATATCCCTTTGTACAATACAGCATACTTGTTAGATCATGTTTTAAATGTATTGCTCTGAACATTTTTCCAGAAAGCAGTGAAACAAAATGTATAAGTTCATAGGTTCATAGGTGTGTTCTAGGCTAATGGCCTTGGAACCTTTACAAGCCTAGCCCATAGGATTAACCTGGCATCGTGCCACCTGACCTTAGTTCCCAGTGCCTCTGTCGAGTAGAGCCACTGGAGTGATCCCCGGCATGAATTTTCTATTTCCCATTCACTCATCAAGATTTTTCTTGAAGAGGGCCAGTGAGGTGCTCTGTTCGACATGTATGGGAAGTCTATTCCAGAGAATGGGCAGTCTCTGTGTTATGAACTTGTCCCTCCAAAATGTTCTGTTGATTGTGGTAATCAGGTTGAGATCTGTGGAGCATTTAGTGCAGAGGGATTGGGATTTCTTTAGATGTAGCATTTCTAGCAGAGCTGGGTCAGACATGGCTTTGTAAGTCAAGCAGAGATTGCCTCTAAGTAGGCGATATGAGACAGAGAATAGTTGGAGTTTTTTGAGTCTGTCCATATAGGACAAGTGTTTAAAGCCTAGGATCCTCTTTGTGAGGTACTTTTGCAGCCTCTCCAGTTGTTGCAGGTGTCTAGTGAGGTACATGCCAAATAGGGCATTGTACTCAAAGATTGGCCTAATGTGGGAAGAGTAGAGGGAGACAATGACCTCTTTCTTCCTGGATGCAAAACCCTTAATAATGAGATGTGCCATATAGACGGACTTTCTGACCATAGTGGCAATGTGGTGGCCAAAAGAGAGGATGCTGTCAACCTGTGTTCCCAGATCTCTCATAACTCGTTCTGTGTTCAGTGGACTACCATTGATGTGGTAATTCATTGGAACTGGGTTTTTCTCAAAACCATTGACGACACATTTTTTGTCATTCAGCTTAAGGCCATGGTTCTGACACCAATCATTGGTCTCATAGAGACCTTTCTGTAGAATGTCAGCATCACTTGGGGAGTTAATAATAGCTCCCAACTTGCAATTGTCTGCGAACCTTGTCAGCCAGTGTCCCTTCATGTTGGCCTGGACTTCAGAGAAGTTGATACCAAACAGGAGAGGACCCAGGACTGAACCCTGTGGGACTCCACTCATGACTGGTCAGCAATCTGACTTGCAGTCAGCTACTTTCACCCTGTGGGTTCTATCTGTGGGCCAGTTTGCAACCCACCTGGTGATATAGGGGTTGACGCCTAGCTTAGTGAGTTTTTCTATGATTCCTGAGTGGGGAATGGTATCAAAGGCCTTGGCCAGATCAAGGCAGGCTGTATGAACCAATAATGAAAAACCTTTCCAATTCAGAACATTTCCATCATAAAGTCTACTCTAACTTCTGTCACTACAATCCACCAATATTAGTAAATATGCACAATCCATCCAGAAGTAAAAGTCATCTAAATAATTACACATTAAAGAGACCTGTAACTAATGAAGAATTTGCTACTAGCAAACAACTTTATATTTCATTGTTTCATCAACAAATAAAGTGCCTGTTATCCTTGAAAAAGTAAATTGCCTATGTCACATTAAAAAATGATAAGCTGGTAATATTGTAATAGGGAATGGGTGGCAAACTGATAACAGATTTATAGTTACTAGGTATCTCCTCCAAATGAGAACATACATAGAACTGCAGCATCCACCCCCTTTAAAGTACAAAACCGTACAGTAGCAGCAATCCATCTACAGCCTTTAGCATCAAAAGGTAAGTGTGCTACTACCTGTTGTGCTACTAACAAGGCTTTGAAATACTTTAACACAGTAGTGATATAATTTTCTAAACAACTGTTGACTTCACAAATATACTTTGCATAAGCAGCATTAAACTTTTCCCCTGAAGTTCTCAGCTCCTTGTAAAATGCATTTGAACTCAACTATATCTCTCTATATAGCAGCACATGAAATCTGGAAAAAGCCAAAATTTATCGGGGGGGGGGGGAGCAAAGTCCCAAAACCAGGGATGCATTTTAAACATTGCTTGTATAATCTTAGGAATTTGAGAGAATAAAATGTTTAGTGTTAACATGCATTTCCTGAAAGATAGGAAGACTGAAACTTAAATGACTGTCATTATTTAATGAATTCAATCCTCTCTGATGTACCGGAAAACCACAAATTTTAAGAGGAACAAACCAAAAGTATGAGACAAAAATCAGCTCTGGACCCAGCTTCTTAAGTGGTGATAGAGGGAAAGAACTCAGGCTCTTGTTCCTTGTACTGTAAGGTACAGGGTTTGAGCCTAAGTAATACTAACCACCAGGTATCACTACACACACACACACACACACACACACACACACACACACACACACACACACACACACACACACACACACACACACACCTTGTGACTTGCAGAGGCCTGCTGAATGCACAGTGAATCAAATCAAGCAGAGGAACCTCAGAGGCAGCTATGAAATCTCGGACACTTACTTGCAGCAGAGGCATCACACATACATCTTGTGACTTAAATAGGCAGTCTGCAGAACACTTACACACCAAACCTTGTGTGAATCAATTGAACAGAGGAACCTGCAATTAAATAGGATGAAGCAGCAGTGAAATCTTGAACTCTACTTGCAGAGGCAGCACAGCAATGAACAGGTTTCTTTTCCATGACCGTTACATTTTGCGCACTGGTGAAGGAAGGACATCTTGTGTGATAACGCACAGATGTGATAGAACAAAATGCCTTAAAAACACAGTATATTTTTTTTAAAGTCCCTCAGCAAAACTGCCACCCAGGGTGGCCCCGCCCCTCTCACCATTCCCTAGCTACACCACTGTTCCTAACTTCCTCTGGTACTGCAAAAACTGTTCTGAGCTTGCCAAAGTTCTGTTGAGTCTGCCAAAATATTTCTAAGTTTTGCAAAGTTTTTCTGTGTTGTTCTCTTAAGATGAGCACTTTTTTATGTATTTTGTTTAACATTTCTCAGGGTTAGTGAACTCCAAGAATTCTACTCAACAGAAGAAGAATACCCTCCACAGCTTGAACAAGCAAATCAGATATCTTGTAAAGTCCTCTAAATCTAGTTATGAAGCTAAATTAGTATCCCTAGCCAAGGATAATAAGGCATTATTTAGCTGTGTCCGAAATCTAAAAGAGAGTGCCTATCTTTGTGCTGAACTTATAGTTGATGGCACCTCTCATACTGAACCTGAGGAAATTACCAACCTGCTAGCTAACAGATTTGGTGCAAACTTGTCCCCACCAGCCATACCCCAAAGCATAGAGAAAACATGGCATGATGTGCTGTTACTGAATAAATTATCCTTATCACTGTGTATACATTAATGTATTATTTGTGTTTTATGCAGTCAGAAAATGAGGTCTGCTCATAGTTAGCCATACCTGTATATGACCCCACATGACTTCAGCATTGCCAAAACATGGCAGACAACAACACATCATGCCAGTTGGACAGCATGACAACTTTCATCTAACACATGGGAAATGACATGTCCTTCTGTTGTATATACAAGATATGGTAATACACAAATCTTAACCATAATACAGTGGTTGTACTGGACTATGGACAACATCTATTATCTATTTCCCCTCAGTAAAAAACATGTTTATAAGGTAAATGTTGTAGCATTAGCTGCTGGTTGACAGACACAATAAATGGACAGTGAATGTGTGAGAAAAGTGCAATGTGTTAATGTGTGTCATGCACACACTGAAACATAATTAAATGTCACATGATGTAACACGTACGCATGGCAGCTTCATGATATGAATGCAAAATAGTGCATTATATAGACAAATCAATTATATGGCATTCACCATGTTGGCAGCATAACACAACTGGAGCATACAAACAATACTTACAAACCTGATGGACTAGCCTGATGGGGATGAACCTCATGAATGATCTTTTGGGCTATCTTCCTGAACAAGAAATGCATAGCCTGTGCCATGTCTGGAAAAACATTTCACATCACGTTCCTTCGCTGTATTCAAAACACATCGGACACAACCGCCCAGAACTCCTCTTAAGAGGTGTCTTTCTGGCATCATCTCCTCCAGGGTGCAGCAGGGATGATGGGACTTGTAGGTGTGGGTCCAGCTTCCCTGCTGGTGTTGTAGTCATCATCTGAGGACTCTGGCAGTGGCCTGCCATGTGATCTTTTTCTACATCTGATTGGTGATAATCCACGGATCCCATGCTCTTTCAAGATGAATTGTAACACAGGACATAAATTACTTACACATATCTGATACTACTTGTCTGCATAACATACCCACTGTGACACAATGAAGAGGCTGAGAAGATTCCTCATGAATTATGACCATAGTCCAGTGTATCACCATATGCAATGTATGCCTCTAGTCAAAACTATAACAACGAAAAGCAAATGTCTATCATGCCATACATTCCAATGAAGATCATAGTTGACCTTAAAAGGAAACTGATGTGCACATCTGCAATCTACATACATTAATTAATATCTCATCAACGTGTGAATTCTGCAAATACAAGTATTGAGACTGAAAGCATAGTAGCATACATAGAATATCTTATTTAAAACATGATTCAGTTTGAAATGATGCAAACATTAGCAAGTAGCACAATTATAATCAGCAGAATTGCTGCTAGTGAATGGCTCCTAATGCATGCAACACCTTTCCTATGTCACTCTATCTATATTTTGGACTTGTCCAATAACAGAACATGTCACTGAGAATGTACCCATTAACAGTGTGAGCAGTTCAATCAAGGCCATGCAATGATTTGCTTAACATAGCTTACCAGTGGAAATCATGACATGACCTGAACATTTTATTGTTGGCTAACATGAAGCATGGCAAGCATACACAAAGCAAACACGTATCATATACTGTCATTTAAAATGGAAACATGCCTGACACTGCCTCGTGCCACAGTGACATAACTGAAATTTGACTTAATAAAAACCTTTTAAACATCAAAATAATATTATTATTGGGACTTGCACTGTTTAATAATGCTGTCTGCCTCAGTAAATTGTCTAGCTGAGTGCCTGGCAGCATGTCATTATTTCCATTCCTTTTCCCTGAGCTGTTATGCCTATGTGTGAATGTAAGTTGTAGTCTCTGTATGCTTGAGTCATATGAACAGCCACCAAGTGACATTGTCAAAATGAATACAAAGTGAGATGACAATACTGTGGAAACTATGCAAGCCATATGACAAATATCTTAGCCATGCAGCATGGTAATTGGCTGACCCCACATCAATATAAGGAATACAACACTAACAAATAGTTATAATGTTCAGTCATAAACACAGTCACAGCCTGTAGCACATGGCAATCTACTATATGTTTTTCAAAGGCATGAACTACCTACTATTATTAGAAATCAGCAGGGGCAGCTCGTGGCATCGGACTGCCGGAGTGCAGCCCCCTCAGCTAAATAGTAGTAATTGTTTATGTTTTAAAAAATAATGTAAAAAAAAAACAAACCTTTTTTTTGTACTTTAAAAACAAATTTCGAGTCCGCGACTCGGAAGTACGCGCATGCGCATTGCGCACTTTAACCGCCTCGAGCTGCGGCGGTTTTAAACAGCTTTTTTTTTTTTGTTTTCATTGCAGCCCGGAGGAGTAATGAAGGCATCATTGTGATGCCCAGAAGTCTATGTGATTCCAAACCGCATAGAATTGGAAGGGGCTTGGACAGCGACGTCCGCAGGCACGTCATGACGTGCTTGCTGGGCTAAATGCTGCTGATTGGTTGTCGCTCTCTTCCCGGGCTTTATGTGCTGGGAAAAGAGCGAGAATCAGTCAGTCAGTTGTCGGCTAGTTTGTGGATTGACCTTTTTGGCTTTTTTAATAATTTTTTTTTTGTTTTGGCATTAATTGGATTGGAATCGGACGGGATTTTACTTATTTGGGTGTGCTAGAGAGTGAAGGAAGAACAGAAGAACAAGAAGAAAGAAGAAGAAAAAAGAAAGAAAAGAAGAAAAGAACAGAGTGAAGGTGCAGAATTAAAGTAAGTATATATTGTGCTATTCGTGTCCGGTCAGAGTGATATCACTACAGTGTTGATGTTGAATCTGTTAACTTATTTGCACTAGTAATCAACTCTCCTCTGCTCTCTGATGTGATTGATGCAGTGAAATCTGACTTTGAAGTGCCCACCATGTCATCAGCATCAGCTATATGACATCATCCACAAACAGTTACTACAAAGCAAAGTCTATAATATAAAACAAACTGCAATGCCCACGATGCACAAATAAGTGATACAAAACTATTTACAATAAGCACAGATGGAAGGGAAGTCGTGAACTTCATAGAGATTCTTCTTGTAGCTAAAAAGCACTGTAGTGTGATAATAAGCTGGCACTCCTGCACAGTTTAACTGGAAATAATTTCCCATGTTTTATGTCCACAGCAGGCAGCATTTCTCAGTTGTCACATAAAGTAAAAATTTAGCTCATGAAAGAGTTCATACTTCCATGAACAAGGAGAGGAACTGACTCTGAAGATGTTTAAAAATAACAAAACCAGTAGTTACTTCACTGTTAGCTTTGCTTTAAGTCAGTCACATGCAGCCTGGAAGATTAATTACCTAACACAATTACAAATGAAATCCTGCATATAAGATCACCACGCACATTTGGGATAAAGTAGTGTTGGCCTAAGTGACTAGTAAATCGCAATATGTTTTTAAACATTTTCCACTGTTGAAGTGATTATGTCACAAATTAAAGACACAATGAAGAAAGAATGAAGATTGCGTGAGCTAAAACAGGTGTGAAAAGTTGTTAAAAGCCAGTTGGTGCCTACAGTACGACAGCCATATAAACTGTGTATTACATGGTGGAGGTGGATAGAGAATAAGGCTTGAACCCTGTACCTTAGGCCCATGTGGCAAGAGCTTGAATTCCCTACCCACCACCATTTGTAAAACATTTGCAGATTTTTGCCTCATATTTGTTTGTTCTGTCCTCATAAAGTCTGTGGTTTCTGTAGTTTTGTTACTTAACACAGCCAGTAGTGCAATGGTAGTATTATTGCCTGACAGTTACAGGTTGTCTGGTTTGATTCTTGGCTGTGGTGCCTTCTGTGTGGAGTCTGCATGTCCTCCCTGTGTTTGTGTGGGTTTGCTCTGGTGTCCTCAATGGATATTTGTCCCTATTGTTGGACTGTATTCCCCCATTATTGGCTTCGTCCAGGTTTTTTGTGTCAAGGTTGAGAGCTATGGTGATAACTGAACTCACTGAATATGTTTGGGGGCTGTATTCCCCCATTATTGGCTTTATTCAGTTGTTTTGTGCTAAGATGTTGACATCTATGGTGAGAACTGAATTCACTAAATGGTAGCCCTTTAAGTTTCAGTCTTCCTTTATTTCATAAAGCAGATGATTTGGCATAGTGGTACATTCCTATGACTGTTTTGCACAGGGTCCTGGGTTCAATACTTGGCAGTGAAATGTATGGTGGCAACACAGCATTTTATTCTAACAACTTTCCAACATTATACAAGCAATGTTTAAAATGTGTCCCTGTTTTTTGGTCTTCTGCCTCCAGATTTCTTGTGCTGCAAAGTTCAGAGATGCAACTGAGTGTCAAGTAGATTTTACAAGGGGAACAAAAATTTAGTGCTGCTTATGCCAAAGTCTGCTTGCATTGTTAATAGCACAATAGGTAGTGTACTTGCTTTTGGTGCAGAAGGCTGTGGGTTCTACTCCTAGAGTAGGTAGATGCATTGCTGATACTTTACTGTATTGTAAAGGGGGTGGATGCTGCAGTCTTTTTTGGTGAAGATACCTAGTAACTACGAACCTGTTATCAGTTTGCCATTCATTCCCTAATGCAATATTACTAGCTTATCATTTTTTAATGCAACTTAGGCAATTTATTCCTCAAGGGCAACAGGCACTTTATTCTTAGATGAAACAATGAAATATAAAGTTGTTTGCTAGCAGCAACCTCTTCATTAGTTACAGATTTCTTTAATGTGGAATTATTTAGATGACTTTTACTTCTTCAGAGATTGTGCATATTTACTGATACTGGTGGACTGTAGAAGTTTGAGTAGACTTTTATGATAGATATGTTCTGAATTGGGCAGTTTTGTCATTATTGGTGCATGCATTTTGTTTCATTGTTTACTGGAAAAATGTTCAAAACAAATTTAAAATGCCCTCTAACAACTGTGCTATATTGTGCAAGGAATATAATTTAATACCATCAGGAATGTGTATCAAAGACCACGTGTATGTTTCGTGTGCAAGGGGCCTATGATTTGAAAACAGCCAAAAGTTAATCTTTATCTGCCACTGGCAAAATGTATTTTCTTTGAATGTGGGTTTCAATGCTGTTTCAATGAATGTGAGTTTCAAGGGCAGAGAAGTTTTAATTCTAAGTCTGTTTTCAATATGAGACTGCATTGCTTTGTTTAGTAGATGTCTTAGTGTCTGTGCTGTAAAATGCAAAATAAAACTTTCAGATGAAGTCCAAATCATCGTAGAAGTAAAGCATTATGCACATTAGTGTTTATGGTAAATGGGGTGAAATAGCCAAGTAATGGTTCATTGGAGTGGCTGCAGGTAGGAGGCTCCATTCGACCATGATTTTGGAGGGGGGAAGGGCGGCAAACTCAAAGACAGCCCCGGCTGAACTATACCTCTCAACTGTCCAGATTTTCACAGAATGAATAGATTTTTTTCTTCTTGTTTTTGGTTTGTTCCTCATAAAATGTGTGGCTTTATGGCAAATAATTTAGGAATTAAGTCACTAAATAATGACAAACACTGGGTTTCAGACTTCATAACCTTCAGAAAAATGCATGCTAAAGCAAGACCTGTTATTCTATCAATTGTCTCAGTTTATACAACAATTTATAGTACTGTTTATATGTTCCCCCAGTATATTTGGCCTTGTCCAGATTTCCTGCATTAACAGGTTGACAGGCACATGCAAATAAATTGCTTTATAGAATTAGGCATATCCAAACCTCTCAACTGTCCCCAATTTTGGTTCAAAATGTTGTTCTTCCCCTAATAATCCCACCGCAAAATGGCAATTTTGGAAGAAAACGTGGAGGGCTTACAATTAAGAAATAACTGTAATAATCAGAGTTATAGATTACTTTTATTTCAGAAATGCATGCAGATTATTTTATTTTGTCAGCTGCACAGGTTAGCCTTACTAATATTAAAAAAAATGTCCCTTCTTTGACAGGTTTCCAGCTGTATTGTGTGGCTATTTTATATTTTTGCATCACATTTTTGGCCCATTTTTCATAAAATCATGTTTTTTGGCAAATTAGTGGCAAATCATTAAAGACTGAAGTTAGAAAATAATGACAGACATTTGAGTTTCAGATTTCATACCTTTCAGAAAATTCATACTAATGCAAGACCTACTATTATCTTTCTAAGTTTATAAGAGCAATATTTAAAAATTGTCCTTATTTTTTAGCCTTTGTCCAACTTCTATGTATGACTCTGTCCATATTTCTTGTTCTGAGGTTGAGAGGTATGACAAATATGTCAGGCCCATCAAAGTCAGCTAGAGACATTTCAAATTGTGACATACTTGTTGCACCCCACTCCCCCATGTAGTGAGTCTGGATGTGTCCAACCAAGGCAAGGAGCAGTTATGCAGTGTAAATGTGCAGAGTATCCCCCCCCCCATCCAAGGTAGACACAAGTGCTACTTTTATTCTATCCTTGATTTTGCAGAATGTTCTGGTTTTGGTCATATTTTGTTACTGTTGATTTATGCTTATTATTACTCAGAAAGTGCCTGTTGCTCTGTGTTTAAGTAGCAATGCTTTAATGACCATCAGGCAAGCTTGTCTGAGATTGTAAGATGCAATTAAGCTTTAATAAGCATACTGTTAAAGAATTGTCAACACTGAAAGCCTTTCTGTTGTTGGCATGCAGATAATACTTACATAACTAGATAATGTATAAGCCTTGGGTATTGAAATGCATATGACAGAATTTGTAATAAAGTACAGGATTACATTATTTTAAGAAGCTCATTATATTAGTTGGAGACTTGCAATCATCTTTGCAGGGTTTACCTGTAAACCAAACAGATGCCAGTCTAGAATGGGTGGTCCATTACCTGTACAGTAATCCTTTAAGCAATGTATTTTGAGCTTGTTTCTTGTTTGCTTTTCATTTTTTACTTTCATCATGGTTTTCCCATGAAACAAGTAGATAGTTGTCAGGCAGCAGGTCTTTTTTGGATAAGAAGCATTTTTACAAGTGGGGGTATCACAGAGATTGCTACTTTCAGCATGTTACTTGGTACTTTTATAAAGCTGAATATAAATTCTAATTAGAACTGGAGTCCAAAGAGAAGTGGCTTGAGTTGAGTGCTGCTTGTTTTTCTTATACTTGACTTTGACTGTCATTCCAGTAATGTATTTAAAAAGTAATTTCTTTTTTCATGCCTCACAACCTTTTTGTTTCCATCTAGATATTAAGTAAGCTGTATTTCATATTTTTGCATCACATTTGGTCCATTTTTCATAAAATTGTGTTTTTTGGCAAATTAGTAACAAATCACTAAAGACTGAAGTTAGAAAATAATGACAGACATTTGAGTTTCAGATTTTATACCCTTCAGAAAAGTCATACTAATGCAAGACCTATTCTATTATCTTTCTAAGTTTATTAGAGCAATATTTAACAATTGTCCTTATTTTTGGGCCTTTGTCCCACTTCTGTGTATGGCTTTGTCCAGATTTCTTGCTCTGAGGTTGAGAGGTATGACAAATGTGTCAGGGCCATCACAGTCAGCCAGAGACATTTCAAATTGTGACATACTTGTTGCACCCCACTCCACCATGTAGTGACTCTGGATGTGTCCAAGCAAGGCAAGGAGTAGTTATGCAGTGTAAATGTGCAGTGTGCCCCCCATCCAAGGTAGACACAAGTACTACAGTGGCTTTTCATCTGTCCTTGATTTTGCAGAACGGTCTGGTTTCTGTCATATTTTTGTACTGTTGATTTATGCTTATTATTATGCTTATTACTCAAAGTGCCTGTTGCTCTGTGTTTAAGTAGCAATGCTTTAATGACCATAAGGTAAGCTTGTCTGAGATCGTAAGATGCAAGTAAGCTTTAATAAGCATACTGTTAAAGAATTGCCAACATTGAAAGCCTTTCTGTTGTTGCCATGCAGAGAATACTTGACTAGATAATGTATAAGCCTTGGGTATTAAAGGACAGGATTCCATTATTTTAAAAAGCTCATTACACTTGTTGGAGACTTCCAGTCATCTCTACAGACTTTACCCGTAAACTAAACAGAATGCCAATCATGTGTGGTCCATAACCTGTAAAGTAATCCTTTAAGCAATGTATCTTGAGCTTGTTTCTTGTTTGCTTTTCATTTTTTACTTTCATGTTTTCCCCATGAAACAAGTAGATAGTTGTCAGGCAGCAGGTCTTTTTTGGATAAGAAACATTTTTACAAGTGGGGGCATCACAGAGATTTCTACTTTCAGCATGTTACTTGGTACTTTAATAAAGCTGAATATAAATTATAATTAGAACTGCAGTGCAAGGAGAAGTGGTTTGAGTTGAGTGCTTCTGGTTTTTCTTATACTTGATTTTGACTGGCATTCCAGCAATGTATTTAAAAAGTAATTTATTTTTTCATGCCTCACAACCATTTGTTTCCATCTAGATATTAAGTAAGCTGTCATGCAGCCAATGCATTGAAATATTTTTATTCTTCTACACTTATTTTTGTCTTGATTGGACTCTCATAATGATGGTTTGCCACCCAGGGCAGCGTATTTAATTAAAGTTAGTTTTTGTGGTTCTGAGCATAGCTCCTCCCCTTTCTAGTTGACCACACCCCTTACCATTGACCCCACCCATTCAGCTGTCTCCTGCAGCCCCCCTTTGATTTGCAGTCACCAGCCGCCACTGGAAATCAATAGTCTACAAAACACTAATCTCCTGATAATGCTTGCTGATTATGAAATGTTGCAAAGAAATGCCTATCTGTATAAGTATCCACAAACACAGCATACAAATATATTATAACAGAGACATGCAAAGTGCTGTAGACAGATGCAATACCAATGCTGAACTGAAGTCAAAAACTATATTCAAAAAATATAGTTTGGTGATAAATGATATTTCAACATTTTTTTTTATTTCAGTCATTTGTGTAAGCGCAGGTATTCTGTAAATATTGCACTTAATTTACTGATGCATGATGGGTACTCCTGCATTCTAAGCAGTATACACAGTAGTCTAAAAATATGGGCCTGTAACAAGGGTAGATTTTATTTAAAAAACAAAAAAATTAAGCAGCATAACTCTCTGCCTCTACTGTTCTTCAAGCCTGTGCATCTTCTTGATGCACACAGCATGATTTAGGGTCCTGTCCTTATCTCTTGAAGAAAGAAAAGAGCAACTATTAATGATGTAGTCGTTAAATAACAGGGTTATACATTGCTCACATCAGGTTTCAAAATGTTTACTTTTGAAGAACATCAGAAAATCACCATATGCATTTTGCAATGTTGCACCCACAGACTTTTATATCTTTGAACACAGATTAGAGAACATGTGATTCAAACCTACAACTGCAATCTATGTCCACACTCTAACCCTGGCACCTACAGTAGCTGCCTACCTAATCCATCTTCCCTGAGAATGTGTGTTCTGAATACAGGGTTATGAATTTGTAGGGATGGGCTACTAATATGGATCATGGCTTAGGATTTCATAAAAAGGACCATGTGCTAGGCATGTAGGTAAATAATATATAAGAATGAATTTATGTCAGCACTGTGGTCATGACCAGTAACAGCAACTGAAAACCTTCATCCCACAGACAGTGGGACAGTGTAATGTATCACAAAGCTTCAGTTAACAGAGCTATGAAAGGTGTTGTACATCTGGGACACAATAAGACATATGGGAGGACTACATGTACAGATATTCCTTGCAAATGTATCCTTCATATCCTCCATTTCAGCTGTAAATTTGACCATCTGACTCAAAACCTAAGATGCGGTTGTTGAAGTGAATGTAAGAATGAATGAGAAAACACTCAATAGCATCTTTGAAAATAATACCATATTGCACAAAAGTGTTTGTCAGACATATAACAGTCTGTTGCAAGCTTTACACATAATTCTGCAGATAAAGAGATGCAGAACATTATGGATTATGAAAATATTCATAGGAATTATACAGATCATTATTTGTAACCATGCACAACATAAACATTAATATCAATAAGCACTTATGTAGAGAGGAATATTCAACAAAGTATAGAATAAGCATAGATAACAATATAATGAAATGTTTCTCCTGTGTAGAGTTGAACCCACAGCACACCAAAATATAGGCATGCTGGCTTGTTTTTTTACAGCCAAGCTAACAGGCAGCATATATCTCTTCTTAACAAACAGGTACTGTGTGTGTTTATCTATATTCCTGTGGATAATGGATGAATACAAACACTTCCAACACTTATTGACCATTATAATGTAAAGAAATAAGTTATTAACACATAACTGGAACACGTGTAAGCAGTTGGACAGGCATTCCTTTTGCTTAAACAAACCAGACTGTTGTAAGAATGTGTGATACTTTTATAGTTTAATGAATACCAACAAAATGCATTATCATCATTGGCCTAGGCACTATAGGCTTCAGTGATACAAGACTATAGTGTATGTGTGAAATGATGTCATTATATGCTGGAAAACAGATGTACAAGTACAATGTTCAGTATTATGTATATTATAAACATTAATAAATAAATTAACAGCATGAGAATAGAACTCATACTTATACTGAGAGCAGTAACCATGTCTTCATAATTACAGAGATGAGCTAATTGTCATAACAGCTACTCAATGGTTATAAAAGTCAAGTATCTGATATAGTTGGGGCACAGATATATCTTTAAACTGCATGAGAATACTCAGGTATACATAGGATTGTGACACTTACTGTAGGCATCCCCTGGCTCTCTCTGTACCTTAGTAGCCCTCTGATGATGCTCCTCTGTATCTCTCCAATATTGGTTACCATAACGGTAGTGAAACTGCATTCCAGTTCAGTAGATCTCAGTAAGTCTTTGATGCTCCCTCACAATCTAGTTTCAAATGTTGATCAGTGTGAAATTCCATGGCCTGGCCATAATCCGATCCCCACTCCAGCATAGATGGTCGGCATGTGGGTACTCTCCTCCTTCGTCCAATTGGGTGCCCAGACACTTGAAAGCCTCTTGGAAGTAGCCATGACAGTAATATCAATATTCCAATGAAAAATGTAATACAATTTGAGAAATGCTCACTGAGGTCCCACTCAGTTGACAGGTAGCAATGGTCTGATCTGTAAATGTATGAAAATCAGTATTTAAAAGTGGTGTTTATGTCATATTATCAGATCATTGGAAGAGAATGGGTACGTGCTACACATGGTACCATTTATCAATACCAATCGGGTACTTGTGTGGAGCACCTTCCTGATATGCAGAGCTATTGGTTAATGTGCCAAATTTCAAGAACTTACACAGATGTTTACAAATGGAATTCCAAAACCTGACATTTTAATGCACATCATTAATTATGTATGGTACAAATGATTCTTAAAGATGGGTGCACATTAAGTGCTCTTACTTTCAGTCATGCCTGAGTCATAGGTAACAGATAAGGTAAATTGATTTCTAGTAGAATTTCTGTTTTGAGGAATATAACCTCTTTAAAATTACTTATTCTCAAATGTATCTGTTTAGATGTATTTTTATGAAAAATGAGTACACTAAAAGAAATATTTGTAACTTATTAGAGGGTGTTTGATTTACCTGTATGCATACAGCTGTTGCCATCTGCATTAAGGACATGCATCAATTTCCCATATGCAGTTTTATAGACAGGGTTACACAGCAAAACTGAGCAGTACATAGAGACGGATTTATGGATTATCCATATGACTTGCAGGAGACTCGATATACTATGTGGTATATGGATTCCAACAGTGTTCATATGTACTATGTCTTTTTGCTGTTACAGATATTTATTGATTGATGGTTCTTAACACAATGCTTATAACTACTGCTTTAATATAAAAGGATTCATAATCTCTGTGGTCTGCTTATGGATACTAAGGTTTTCCAATATGTTCTGTAAGTTATTGAACTGATAATTTGTATAGTATTTTAATATGAAATGCATGCAGACTCCTGTGGCATGATGCTGTTGTCACTGGACCTCCATTCAATAGATATATAACATAAGGGGTGTGAATCACACAGACAATCTCTACAGATGTCATAAGTTATGTTGATTTTACAACTGTTATGTATGTAGGCATTGTTGTAAGCTTTTGTATGTCACATTACTATATGTCACAGTGAGTGTTGCATAGAAATTTGCATTGCACAGGGAAGTGTAGTGTTTACAGTGCTATAAGCTGTCCATATAATCATCTCTATAAATGGGTCCCCACATGAATATGAGCACATGCTTATCACTGTCTTTCAGATGGCAAACACAAACCTAGTGGTGACAATTTCTCCACACAGGAAAATTAGATTATAATAGATGCCTTGTGACAACAAGGATAGAGACTCCATGGAAGGGTTGGGAATACAGTATGTAGGAATGAAGTGTGGGTAAGCATCATCAACATGATTAATGCAGCTGAAAGTCACAATAGATCTAATGAGACATGTCGCTGACGCTGCTCGGACATTATTCTCTGTGCAGTCAACAGGTTCTGATGGTATGAGAGATCGTGGGATGTCACTGGTGGTGGCCCACCATTGACTCCTGATGAGATCACAATATGTCCCTGCATACGGTGAGTGGGGAGTAAATCATGCCAGAGGGTGCGATATATGCAGGAGTTTCAGGCTGAACATGTATGTGTTACCTTACATGGCATGGATGGCTGTAGAGTAAATCATTGCATATTGCTGTTGCTTGCATATTCATGTATTGTAATTTTTGATTTTTCAGCAGCAGAATTGAATCATGCAAAGAGATCCACACAGATGGATGAGGATCAAAGTATGTGTAATGACATGTAGCCTTACAACTGCAGTACAGACCGAACAGTGAAATCAACATGTACAATCCTGTCTGCATTAATGTCCACAGGTCCATCTACTTCAGCACAACACCAGAACCTGGCAGATGAGTTCCCCCCATACAGTGTTACTGTGACCACTACCTGTTATTGCCTCAGCCTCATGTCATGGTACTGCAGTTTACTGTCATATTTGTATCTCCCTAGCATTATACACTGCAGGTATATCCAGGGGGGGCCCACGCCTTGCAGGTGCAAGTACAGACATACCAAGTAGGTTACCACAACAGGTTCATATTTGTAACAGTGTGTAGCAGATCTGTGATACATGACACAGTGTCACTGTTTTTCTACACAGAGACATCTGGCCAACAAATGCAATGGCCATCATGTGAGAATCCGCAGCCCCTGTTACTGTGTCATATATGTCATTCCGTCAGTATTCTGGTGCCTGCATACATGACTGTACTGTCAGTCTCTTTACTTTATCACTGCAGGATCTGCCATTACATAACTTTCATACATGACATCACTGTTACTCCTGTTGTTGTCCTCCAGTAATACTGTGCCTCTCTATCCATTCATAGGACCGACTGTATCATTACCAAGTGCACAAACAAGTAATATGTCTACAAGATATCTACTGTATGTTTTAACACTATTAGAATGGTTTATGCTGGCAATGATGTGATTAATAATGTTGGCATTTTTCCCTGCTATAGTTGAAGTGCATTCCTCTTCTACCACACCATCTTCCAAGGTGAACTTGCCAGGTGTATGCAATGTTTGTATTCATTATATTATGTCATGTATGTTGGATATGTAACCTAATTGTTAACTCCCTGTTATGTAGATTTTGCGATCCATACACAGACAAGACTGAATGGTTCATAAGTTCATAGGTTCATAGGTAAGTACTAGGCTATCTGCCCATGGGCATTTATAAGCCTAGCCACAGAGTGATGACTTTCACCTCCCCATTAGATTAGTAACCTGGGCCTCTGTCAACAGGGCTCCTGAAGTGATCCCAAGGTAGAACTTACGATTACCCATCCACTCATCAAGATTTCTCTTGAAGAGGGTCAGAGAGGAGCTCTGTCAAATATGGATTGGGATTCTATTCCAGAGTGAGGGGAGTCGCTGGGACAGGAATCTATCCCTCCAGCATGTCCTGTTTATTGTTGTACATAGGTTCAAGCCGGTAGAACGAGTGGTTCTGAGGGATCTCATTTTTTGAGGTGAAGCATGGTAAGCCATTATAATCTGTAACATTGTATTGAGATACATGTATCATATGTCTTTAATGATATGCAGCATGTGACATAAGCATGTTACTCTGATCTGTGTCATCTGTCTGTTCTTTTAGCACATCAGCTACCTGTATCCTCCATTATCCCATTCACTGCTCATGATATGGGATCTGATTTGTCTCATTATGATAGCATGGCTCCTGGCACACCAGACAGTGACATGGTAATGCAGTTTGGCCAAGATGGTGACAGTCATGCAGGTGTAGCTGTAGCCTCAGAGGTGGAGAGAAACTTATTCAGACATTCTCATTATGAGGAGACATCCGATGGTGGACAGAATGAGGCATGTTAACAACAGAGGCATGTTGAGACTGCTGCTGATGTTGACAGTCAAGTCGTAGTCATGCTCTATTACCACCACATGCTGGCATAACCCCATTAGTCTCCTCTGTGAAGAAACCTGGACCAAGTGTTTCCATACATGGTAGGGGCAGACCAGATCACAGTGTGAGCCATCAGTGTGGGTGCCCTAGCCTACCTTAGAATAACACAGACAGTTGATCCACTCTCTCTGGTAGTGTCATTCTCATCCATGGAAATGATAATTGCTGTGCAGAACACTGACAATGTCATCTGTCTAAGTTTGTTGACAAGTCTGATGTCACGGGAGTCCAACAGTTTTCCTAAACAAAGTTTATTCCATTTATTACATTACTTCATCCATAACTTACAGTGATATACTTGGTTTGTGATATTAACAACAGCTTGGCATTATGTCCTTTGTTGTTACCTTTTTGCAGCTTTTTGTAGTAGACAGATAGGAATGTGTTGCACTGTTGTGTGTCCCTTATTGTGTGCCATACACAGTTACAACAACATCGTGAGTCTTTATGCATGCCTGTGCCAGTTGTGCTCTGAGTTGATGATCCCTGTTGTGATAGATTTATAAATGTTCATAATGATATATGTTATGATTATGTTGTCTGATGCTCAGCATGTACATTTAGTGAGTGATAGACATTAGATGAAATCCCTGTTGCTTTGGTGGAGCGACAACTAAACATCAATGTTTAATGGGTGCACTTCTGTATGTTCAGCTTGTCATGACTTAAAGTTGTCGGTCAGCCACTGCTGTATTGCCTAGTCCTGCAATTGTGGTCACACCCTACATTGCCTACACCTGCCTCTTCTGCCCTCTATGTCCTCCTGCTCCTCATCTGTTACCTGTTGGATGTCCTCTTCAGATGTCTGGGGGTCTTGGGATAGGTCACTCATACCTGCAGCTAGAAGATCTCCATGTGCTGTTGTTAGCCTATTGGGCAGCATGGTGCACCCCTTTATCATCTGTGCAGCTTTCTCAAGTGTATATTGCAGTACAACCCCAGATGTGTCTAGACATCTGAACCTAGCTTTCAGTACACTGAACATACTGTCTATGGTATTTCTGCTTGTTGTGTTCCCTCTGTTGAAGGCATCCTCTGCTAGGTGGGATGGTTCATGGTATGAGATCATTAGCCATGGCTCAAGTAGAAAACCACAGTCACCTATTGTGGGGAATAAACACACATGTTGTCAGAATGGATATTGTTGGGAGGGATATCTTTAGCTTACCTCCTAGCTGTGTTTCTGTGCTTACCCAGTAGTAGTCCCCTTGGTATTTCACCTTGCTGGAATGCAGCCTTCAAACCACTTTCCCTTCATATGTCAGGATCATGGACACTTCCAGGGTGTGTTGCCATGAGGTTTGTTACATTGTCATCTGCTGCACACATGAACTGGCAGTTCAGGGATGGTTAGCACTTCTTGTTTATATATTACTTTGCTTCTGGATGTACTGGGGTCTTGATAGGCATGGATGTTTACAACCTATTGCACCAAGTACATGGGAGAAGTTTGTATTGTTCTAGAACTGGTGCTTAACAGTTCTATGCTCCATGGTGTTGGATGGAAAGTGTATGTAGTCATCCACACTGCTGCCAGCCATTTTACCAGGATAAGATTGGTACCTGTGACACTTCCACAACATCCTCCATGTTTCTTTGCAATGTTATAGATGCAAGTACAATCAGGCTGAGTCACATTTTGATTTCAAGGGGGATGGGTTTCCTCACAGGGTCTGCACAGACGTGTGGTGCACACATGTTGTAGATAGCCTGTACCAGCTGTCTGAATAGGCAATACCTGTCAATTATTTGTTGGTCTGACAACTGATTAACTGCAGCCTTACTCTCACTCTAGCTGGCTGTCGTCTAGGGCACACAGTCACATCCTCACTCATGGCTTCTATTTCTACATCCTGCTATAGCTCAGTCACTGCAGGTTGCAATTTTTATTTTCTTCTTTTTTTCGGTATTCTTATGGGGTCTGATAGAATGCATTACAGTAGCTTCCGTTCCTTGTAAGCCTTTATAGCATATGCCAAGGATTTTGTAAACACAGTCATCATTGCAGTTTGCTGTATTTTAGTTGCATTGGGAGCATGCAATGTGTTTTACAATCAGACTGGGGAAGCCTGCCCATAATCTGTAATTATCCTACTGTGAATAAGCTAAGTACCCAGACTGCTATCAGCGTGTCTTCTGAAATCGCATCTGCAGCTGTGCACTGAAGTTTTCCTTTGGTGTACTGCACTGTAAATAAATAGCTTTTGGAATCCTGCCCTATGTAAATATTGCAATGTGTTATTCATTCTGTATAGAGTGCAATGTATCTGTTGTGTTTATCCTGGGCTGAGACAGAAATAGGTCCAACGGGATCAGAGAAATATTGCAGCTGCAAGATTTCTCTGAAATGAATGCAAAACTGTAAAGTAAAGTAAGCAGAAAGATAAAATATATATAAATTATTATATAGGGGTCTGTTTTGTGTTATAAATGAGACATCTCATTTTTTGACTTCTGATACGATAATGAATTGTATTCTCTTAAACATGTAGCAGACACATATATTCATTATATCACATCTTTGACCTTAACATCTTTCAAATAGAAGTGAATCAGAGGACAGATATTTTATTTATTATTGCTATGTCCCATCAAACCTTTATAACCACTCTGCACACATGATCAATCATTTAGTAATATTATACCCATATCACCCCATCTCAGTCTATGTAACATTAACACCCAAAAATTGACCACTTCACACACTGTATATATGACAACATTTGCATCATCTTGAATGACAGCATTTCTATAAGTGGGTGGTAAGGCAAATGATGACAGGGGAATAGTTTGCAGACATAACATCAACATTTCTGAACATGCATCAAGTTATCATGCAGAAAAAGAGGTTCCCTATTAGAAGACCGAAGATGCATTATTTCAAATACATCTTGATCGAACTCAAAAGCCTGAAATGGCAAAATATCAAAGTGGCTTTTAGGCAAATTCTTTCCCTGGGAAAGAATTTGCTTGGCCGCTTTGTTAATTTGCTGTTTTCGGCACTGTAGTACGGTCTCAGAGTTGGTATATTTAAGTAGGGGGGTGTAAGGGGGTGAAGCCCCCCACTTAATGTAATGTTTAAAGTGGTTTTTTTTTTGTTTGTTTTTTTTTTTGGAACAGCAATTTTTTCCCCTAGGAAAAAAATTGCTGTTCTGACAGTTCGAAATTGTATGCTTTCATTTACATAGGGGCGATAATCACCATTCACTTTTTTAAGCTTTCGGTGATCTAATATTGACCCGAAAAAGAGAGGTTTTTGAATGCTTATTATAACGGGTAAAATTAGCTTTTGTGCATTTTTCTTCTTTCATGTGATTTTATAAACACACAGCTGATTTAGTCATCCCGGAAAGAAACAAATAAAAGCAAGTAGCAAAATATGTTTTCTTCTAAGGCACTGTTGTATTTAATCTTACTTTATCAGGCCATCTTTCAACATGTCCAGTGATGGCTATGTTTCAGGTCCACTGTAGATGTCTGTCATCCTGAAAGAGACAATATTTTTCTTCTGTCTCCCTGTATTATATGCACTAAAGAAATGAAAGTGTAAAAAGCATATTTAGCTGAAGGGACATCTACAGTTTCTTTAAAGGTATTGGTTATATAATCTGTTCAGAAATGCAGTGGTTGCTCTTCTTCAAGACTCAGCTAGGAATGTAGTTAGAAGAACGCCTCATGAAACAGTGAACAAAAATAATCAGTAACTCTCTAAACAGTGATCAGTTTAGAGTGAACATTCATTTGAGTGAATGCTCAAAAAAAAGGAACAACTATTACTTACTATTTTTTTGTTCCCCCTACAACCCCTACTTATTATATATACTAATCGTGAGAGCAAGCTTTGTGCCTATTAAAATGTTTGCATCCATGTCTTTCTGGTTGAACACTTCCTTTTTTCTTTATCTTTTTTATTTTCAAAATACTGGCATTGATGGTTTGTGTTTCATTACTTTTGCATTTCAAGTTGTTGTTTTTCTTTCGGCTTTTCCCGGTTAGGGGTCGCCACAGCGGAACTCCTGTCCACTAATGATTGGCAGTAGACTTTTTATGGATGCCGAGGTGCCAGCTCGATGTCCATCCTTCAGCAAAGGCATGCCCATTCTACGCATGTCTTTCGAACGCCACTCGACCACAGGGAGGACATACAGACTCCACACAGAAGGTGCTCCAGCTGAGAATCGAACGGGAGAACCTCTTGCTGTGAGGCAACGCTACCGCTGCACCACCGCGGCATAGTCTGCTTTTGCATTTCAAGCCTTTGCCATAAACCTCATTAATCATAGTAAAAATTCCGTAAATTCAAAGATATGGTCCTGTACAAGTCTTGCTGAAATGTCTTCTAGTTCTAGAAATGTACTAAACCACTTTCTAGTACCAGATATTTACTTTAAAAACATACAGTTTTTACTTTTTTATGAACCTGTGCATTATAAAAATGACGTGCAGCTGAATGCAATGAGACATTAATACCACCTGTAATCCTTAAAGCTTCTCCTCAGTGTAACTTCCTTATCATTTAAACTATGTTGGTTTACTGATGTTTAGCTGGAAAGGAGGAAGAATTCAAGTTCACACCTTGGTGTGCTTCTAATTGTACTGCATATGACCAGACAACAGTATGTACGTGAATACAACTAATCTCACTCCACTGGAAATAACACACAACTGGTTCCTTCTTGTCAAAATGAAACAAAAACATTTGGTAAGTTAGCTGGTTGGATGCTTCTGGTAATATAAAAAATACATCATGTGAGAGGTGGGAGGGGTGGAGATGCCATTAATGCTGTCTGAGCTGTTGTTATCTAGGTAGGAAAATTACAATGGAGTGATTTCTTTCTATCTAGTTTGGTTCCAAAAACAAAGATAATTTTATAGGATTTTGAAATGTATGTCAGCTAGTGATGATATGCTGGTTTAACCTGAAACAGTCTGACATGAAATGAAAAGTTTAATGAGATGGTAAGTAAGGAAAGTAAATATTGTGGGAAGAAATAGCCATGGAATTGTTATGGCTAGGCTTGTATAGGCCCTAGGGCCGATAGCCTAGTACCAACCTATGAACCTATGAACATCTTCAATATTTCAGATTTCACCTCTGTCATTTGACAAGATCCTTGCTAATACTTTAGCCTAAAGTCAGATTTGTGTTTGTCATACTCAGCTCAATGAATGTCACTTGAAATAGTTGGAGTAATGCTTGACAATTAACCCAGGCATATACAAAAATGTAACTTGTTATGTGCACTGCCACCTAATTGTCCTCATTGTTTTTTAAGTATTTATATTGAATTTTGAAATAACAATGTCATTATTTTACTTATATATTTTTTTATTTTTCTAGAAGTTTCTTCCTTCTTTCTACTTGTTTACTGAGTTTCTATTTTGCTTTGAAGTTTGCTACCATCTTTTTCCTCCACATTAGGAACTAAGAAAAGCTGAGTATTTTCTCCTGATTCTGTGAATGATGCTTTGCAGAGGACAGAGTTATGCAGAAAGTTACTGACCTGTTTTGCATAACAGAATAAAAAATAAAAAAAGTAGATAAATATAATCTCTGTACCCATGTGCCTTGCACATTCATATGCCAGTTCTATTTTTATTGTGGTAGGCTTAAATGTGATGACAAATAATTTGATATAGATACTATCAACAGACCATTTGCAGTGGAATAACTAAACAGAGCTCATTGTCCTCACATCTCAAATTAGCTGGTGGCGTATCTGTTTTGCAAATCAAGTTTGTTAGTGGCTAAAATGGGGGGGGGGTTGCGAGTATGTGCAGGAACACCATGGCTCAATCCATAGCTCCATGATGATACACTAGAATATCTAATAATAAAATGAATAGCTTGCACCCTATCTGGCCAGGATAAAAAGCCTTGTGAGCTGAGGAGAGTGGTTTAATAAATGCAACAAATTTACATTTAGTGACTGAATTGCAATATTATCACTATCTGAAAGTAAGATGATTTAGAGCAGAGATATTCATGGTGGCAGAACCTGAGTATTTGCTGCATGAGGACATCAAGGTCCTCCTTTGAAAACATTATAGTACTCCTTCATTCCACAGTGCTGATGTAGGACAGATTAAAAAATGATGCCCTAACCATGAACAACCACAGACTACAATTTAACAAAGCATCCAAAGGAACAGCAACTTGCAGTAATCACTAATACGAAAAATATGCTATACTTGCAAACTCACACACTTCAGTTGGAATCAGAAATTAATGAAATGGTAAATTGAGCCTTACAGAACATCCTATGGGTGTTAGTACTCCCTGAGCATGTGAATGGGTTAAACGCTGTGTCCTTTATTACTCAGGAACTTAAAAAGTCGTTGGAAGTTGCTTTCACATATATAATTGAAAGAACCCATAGAAATCAGACTAAGCAAGTTAAAGCACTCTTCCAAGGCATTTTATTTTCAAATGCCTAAAAAATCTTGAGATTGAGAAAGCCAAAGGAATTGGACATGGACCTCAAAACTGCAGGACACTTAGTCAAAACATTTCAATTCTTGACAGCAGTAGATGTAGAAGGCTTCCTTAGGGAATAGTAAACTACCAACAAGAATCAGTCATATGCAAAAGTAACTATGGCGGGAACCACAGAAGCCAAGGGACAAATAATAGAACCTTCACTGAGTTGCCTTGGAGCTAACATAGGGAAAGCTGTGCATAACACAATATCCAGGCCAGCAAACCATGATGGAGTCTGCCAAAAATGATTTGCTTCGGCAAATATTGATGAAGAACTGGATAAATGGATGCTAATGAGTAGAACAGAGGAAGGCATAATGGAATTTAATTAGTGACATGTTTCTCCAAAGGCGTAACAAGAAGTAGAGACAAGCTGGCTTAATGGACAAGCCAACCCTCCTGACAATAATGTGGCTAGAGAACTTAATGCATCATAAGCAGGGACTCACTTGATGTAAAACTAAGTATTCTGTTAAATGCATTAAAAAATCTAACTCTGTATAGCTGTAATAGTTATAAAGGCGAGGGGGTGTAATAATGAGGAGTTTTTTTTTTGAGAAACCAAAACTACCTTACATGACTAATACTTGATTTCACTTTTATTGGGTACCAATCTCTAAGTATGGTGTGAAATGAAAGAAGATAAAAGTGTTTTTGTATACCATATAAAACTCCTATCATGTCTCCTTCATCAGAGAAAAGTCGTATCTATGGATCATCATTTTTATTTAGTTGAGTAGCCTGTTATAACAACCGTAGAGAATTCCCAGCATACTTGCTCCCCCACCCACCCCCAGCTTTTGTTATTTGCTCTGTGAGACTTTATAGTCTGTTTGGCTTAGTTGCATGTAAACAAGAGAATGTGAGGCTGTGATGATGCCTTCTCTCTGACATGGTATATGACCATTGGGTAGTGGCGAATATTAGATTGTGGACTATACCTGGGAATGATTCTCCATCTGTCAAGCTATAACCAGGCAGGGTGGGTTGAAAGAAACAGCAGGACTGTGAGGCCACCGAGGATCAGGAAAAGCTGTAGAACTAGGAAATATCAGTGGCAGGAATACCAAACAGAATAAAAAGTAGATAGTAGAACATATCCAAGATGCACCTAGTAGTGTCCTATCTATCTTTGCAAGCTTATTTGTACACTGATCAAACAACAAACAGTGTTATTCTTGAGGAGTCTTATAAACATGTTGGACGAAAAGTGAACCATCTAAATGGGAAGGATATAGTGTCTCTTAGGTTGTCACCAATAAATGTGTAGGGTATCTCTACATGCTACAAAGCAAAGGCAGTTATTGAATGGCTCAATAATTATAAAACACACATAGCACTATTACAGGAAACTGAAATGAAGAAAAACATAAAACGATGTTAATCCAGAGATGAAGGGAAAGGGTAATGTGCAGTGCAATGAATGCAACTAAATGCTGGGTAGCTATATTATCTGTATACTCCTTTAAAGGGAGTGCAAGTTGTACATGAAGATAAATGAGGAATGTGCATAATGACAAACATCACATGACTCAAATCAAAATTCTGGCCTGTAAATATGCATGGCCCAACTGATAATATTGTGACATCGACAGCATTAATTAACAAAGTGTGACAACTGATAAAACCCCAAAGTTGGATGGTGATGGGATAGATTTTAATACTATATTTGATATATATTTGTGGTGAATATGCATTTTAGGAAGAGGGAGGAGCATAGGGTAATGTACAAGAGTGGAGGAAGATGCACACAGGTGGAATATATCCTATGCAGGAGGGCCAGTCTGAAGGAGATTGGAGACTGCAACGTGGTGACAGGGGAAAGCATAGTTAGACAGCATAGAATGGTGGTCTGTAGGATGATGCTGGTGATCAAGAAGAGGAGGAGGCATGTGAGAGCAATGTCTAGGATCAAATGGTGGAAGTTGAAAAAGGGTGATTATGAGGTGGAGCTCAGGGAAGAATTGAAACAGGTACTGGGTGGCAGTGAAGAGTTACCGAATAGCTGGGTAACTACAGCAGAGTTAGTAAGGGAGATGGCTAGAAACGTGCTTGGTGTGACATCTGGACAGAGGAAGGATGACAAGTAGAACTGGTGGTGGAATGAGAAAGTACAGGAAAGTATACAGAGGAAGAGGTTGGCAAAGAAGAAGTGGGATTGTCAGAGAGATGAAGAAAGTAGACAGCAGTTTAAGGAGATGAGACGCCTGGCAAAGAGAGAGGTGGTGAAGGCTAAGGGTAAGGCATATGGAGAATTGTATGAAAGGTCAGACAATAAAGAGGGAGAAAAGGACCTGTACTGGTTGGGTAGACAGAGGGATTGAGCTGGGAAAGATGTGCAGCAGGTAATGGAAATAAAGGATAATGAGGGAAATGTACTCACAAGTGAAGAGAGTGTGTTGAGCAGATGGTAAAAGTACTTTGAGAGGCTGATGAATGAAGATAATGAAAGAGAGTGAGAAGGTTGGATGATGTGGTGATAGTGAATCAGGAAGTGCAGCAGATTAGCAAGAAGGAAGTAAGGGCAGCTATGAAGAGGATGAAGAATGGAAAGGCTGTTGGTCCAGATGACATACCAGTGGAAGCATAAAGGTGCTTAGGAGAAATGGCAGTGGAGTTTTTAACCAGATTGTTTAATGAAATCTTGGAAAGTGAGAGGATGCCTGAAGAGTGGAGAAAACTTGTTTTGGTACTGATTTTTAAGAATAAGGGAGATGTGCAGAGCTGTAGCACCTACAGAGGAATAAAACTGATCACTCACAGCATGAAGTTATGGGAAAGAGTGGTGGAAGCTAGGTTAAGAAGGGAGGTGAGGATTAGTGATCAGCAGTATGGTTTCATGCCAGGAAATAGCACTACAAGTGCAATGTTTGCTCTGAGAGTGTTGATGCAGAAGCACAGAGAAGATCAGAAGGAGTTGCACTGTGTCTTTGTGGACTTAGAGAAAGCATATGACAGAGTGCCTAGATAGGAGTTGTGGTACTGTATGAGTAAGTCTGTAGTGGCAGAGAAGTATGTAAGAGTGGTACAGGATATGTACAAGGGTAGTGTGACATTGGTGAGGTCTGTAGTGGGAGTGACTGATGTGTTTAAGGTTGAGATGGGATTATGTCAAGGATCAGCTCTGAACCCTTTCTTATTTGCAATGGTAATTGACAGGTTGACAGATGAGATCAGACAGAAGGCCTTATGACTATGATGTTTGTAGATGATATTGTGGTCTGTATTGACAGTAGGGACCAGGTTGAGGAGACCCTGTAGAGGTGGAGATATGCTCTAGAGAGGAGAGGAATGAAGGTCAGTAGGAATAAGACAGAATATATGTGTGTGAATGAGAGGGAGGACAGAAGAATGGTGAGGATTCAATGAGTAGAGCTGGCGAAGGTGGATGAGTTTAAATACTTGGGATCAACAATTCTGCATGACTAAGTTGTTAAAGTGCAAAGGAATCTAATAGGAGCAACTGCACAGACAAGTTTAAGCTACACAGGCTAAGTTCTTTGAGAAAGTAGTACAAAGAACTCACCAACAGCATTACATATAGGCAATAGGAGAGGTACAAATTATTTTAATGGGAAAAAAAACAAAATTCCCCAAAAAGTCTGGTTAGAAAGAACAAAGTAAGAAGCCAGGAACAAAATATACCCCATTTGCAAACACCAACAGGACAAATTGTCACAGATTATAATGGCATGAGTTATGACTTTTTGTAAGAACTGTTTCATAAATTATTTCTAACAAGGTGACTTGGCAGGGATAAAGTCAGACAATATAGGAACTTACCTGGGTTGAAATTGTTCAACAAAGAAATCATAATGAAGCTAAATCAACCTTTTACAGCACAGGAAGTGCAACAGGCAGTAAACTGGAGAAGGCACTGCATCTTATGGATGAGATAATGCACTAATGCCTCTTTATAAGGTAACAGAAATAGAATTTTTTGAGAAAATTTGAATGAAATGAAGATCATGCTCTTCCCTAAACCAAATAGAGATAGTCTAGAACCAAAAAATGTCAGGCCCATTTCACAAATTAATACAGAAATCAGACTATGCTCAAAATCTAGCAAACATAGCAGAACCCCTTATGCAAACTTTTATAGCAAAAAAGCATCAGGACTTTATCACGTGTGGGGATGGGGCACACAGAACTAACCAAGTCATGGCTGAATTTGCAAACCTTAAGTCAAAAGCAGAAACTCCCGCAATAACATTTATCACAGACTTACATAAAGCCTTCAACAACATTAAATGGAACTTTCTTTGGAAGATCAGGGATGCATATGGATTCTCTATGCATTTATAAAGAAATGTAAACTGTTGCATTATAGTACCACAGCGAGGATTGACAGTAATAAGGTTCTCTGTGAATCAGAAAATCTTATCAGAGGCACTAGTCAGGGATATACACTGTAACATTATCTCTTCATATTTGTTCTTAATGCCCTGGACATGGATCTCCATAATAAATTTGGATCCTATGGCATAACTACAGGAAAGAATGAAACAATACTCATTTTGTGGTTTGAGAATGATGAAATCTTATAGTTAACATCCCCCAGATGGACATTAAATTCCATATTAAATAGAATAAAATGTTTTCTGAAATGTCAAGCCCATTTGTGAAGTATACAAAATCCAATATCTTCCCTCTCTCAAAATCAGCCCAAAATCAATCTTGAGGCATGGACAAAGTGTCTGTTACCTAAAGTGTAGCAATGCAGTTATATGAGAATTAGCATGCTATAAAGATATGAGCAAACTAGAAAAGCTGTAAAGTACTTCTCTTTGTTAAAAATTAGCAAATACAATGATGGAAACACCAGGGTCTGCTATGCCTGCTAAGAACAGAGGTCATTAAATTATTTCTATGTCCACAAATCTAATTTGTGCTGAGGTATCTTCCACATGAAGTATGATCTAACTCAGTGAGAATGGCACAAAAAATTATTTGACCACCTCTGGCAAGGACAAAGGCCTAGGATCTCCAGAAAAAAAAAAATCATCATCTAAGAGAGGGCGTGTGGGGATGCCTAATAGGACATCACAACATGCTAGCTAGAACAGTGTGGCAACCTATTTGGTTTCATGCAGAGATTCAAAGCATATTATTAGCTAGTATGAAGAATAACAACATCTCACATGAGGTCTGGGATCCTGGAGGACTTCAGGAGTGGTATGAATGCAGTTACTGCCTGATCCACAGTATCAGTAGGAAAACCAATGGAATCTGGCCGGGCACAATGTTATGGGCTAACAAGAAAATTATTATTGATGCCAAGGAAAATAAGGAAAGCTATTTATTATGTTAAATATATATGGGATATGACAACGAATGATATTCTCCTACTATGTCAATACAGAAGATAGGTGATCAGGCACAGATAATATCATAGTGGCACTATCTGCAACTTTGGTCGATAATACTGGCCAGCTTACAGGAGGTGAGTGATATACATGTTAAGTGGTTATCCAGAGTGTAGTGTTCTTTGGATGCAAAAATACACATAGATCATGTTCCAGAGGTTCGACAGCTATATGAGTGGATGGGTAAAACTCAAAAATCCCCTTTGCAAGATGTTAAAGAAAAATGTGAATTATTGATGCACTTCAGACTTCAGGGATCTGAATGGCAAAGTGCTCTCCATACGTATGCAGACCCTGAGGTTCCATTCATATCAAAGACAGTATATATGAAGATGCTCCATATGTGCCATCTCAAACCAGGTACTTACAGGAGACATGAGAGGAACCAACATGGCATATGTTGGCACTGCCAAAACTCCCCATACATTTTTGCATATGATTTGGAAATGCAAGATGGTTCAATAATTATGGGAATGGGGAAATGGAAAAATTAGAGAGGCCACTCTGGATGGAGTCAATCTATCACTAAGTAAAGACTTCTATTACTGACTACCCTGACTCCTGCCTGATACAGTGCATCTCAACTCTACACTACAAAAATGGATTAGAATAATGACATCAGTAATATAACTACCATTTTTAATAATCGGAAAACTGTCACCAGGGAATGGAAGAGGCAGTTTATGAGGATACTGAATAATCTAAGCAGTTTGCCTAATAGATGGATTGACATGCACTGCCGGTCTGAGCTTACCTCTCTTTTTCTGTTTCTATCTACAGATGTACAATGTTTCATCTTTGTGGGCTATAAGGGAGCAAGATGGATTTGGAAATACACTATTAATGATAATATCTGAGTTTAATAATTGGCAAATGAAACAAACTCCTGGAATGTAGATAAAGATTTCTACCCAAAAGATGAAACAGGTATAGAACTGCTATATGAAGTTATCAGTATATTGTGTTTGAATTATGAATATATTGGCTCAATAGTACAGAGTGTTACCCTAATCATATCATATGTTATGGCCTTTATGAATGTTGGAAGAGTGACTAAAATTTATAAAGGTGGAAGCCTGTTATCAGCTTCCCAATAAAGATATTGTGTTCTAAAAATGCTAAAAAATGCAATAAAAATAAAGTTTATTAGCAAAATAGAATTTTCTGGATAAGAAACTCATTGAAAGTGTAGGTGACTAAATTAAATTTAAAATAACATTTTAAATTAAGCAAAGGATGAGTATACAATCCAAAAGTAAGAAATCATGGGAGTGGTTCAGTGCAGTGACTTGTAGAATAAATCTACTTTAAAATATTTTTGAGAATGTGTTTTCCCATGCACAGAAGTGTCTTTGCTGCATGAGAAGGCATTTTCTCCTAGACAGTATTGACCTCTTTACCCATTGGGGACCGCTAACACCACTGTGCACAAGAGGTTGTAAGACTGAGAAGCAGAAATTCAGCAAACTCTGAAATTGTCAGGATTGAAGAATAAGAGTATGGTGCTGCATTCTTACCGCACCATAATACCTATATTGTTATGGAATGGACAGAGTCCACCTATAGAAAAACAACTAGTGGAGTCTAAGATGGGTTGCAAACTGGCTGAGTGACAGAACCCACAGGGTCAGAGTTGCTGGCGCCATGTCAGACTCAAAGCCTGTCACAAGTGGTGTACCACAGGGCTCAGTCCTGGGCCCACTCTTGTTTGGCATCTACTTTTCCGAAGTACAAGCAAACACAGGAGGGTTATGGCTGACAAAGTTTGCAGATGACTGCAAACTGGGCGCCATAGTAGAAAACACATCTGACACAGATATCCTTCAGAAGGGTCTCACAGAAACGGATAACTGGTGCCAGAGCCATGGCCTAAAGTTAAATGCCAAAAAATGCATAGTCATACCCTTCGGGAAAAACAAGGTTACCCCTAGCTACCAAATAGGTGGCAATCCACTGAGTACAGAAGAAGTTATCAGGGACCTGGGGACCCAGGTTGATAGTAGTCTGTCATTCGACACCCATGTAGCTAAAGTAGTTAGGAAGACCTTCTACATTGCCCACCTTATCATGAAGGGATTCTCATCTAGATCAAGGGAGGTCATAGTCTCCCTATACTCATCACTCATCAGACCAATGATTGAGTACAATGCCCCATTCGGAATGTATCTGACCCGACACTTGCAGCAGCTGGAGAGGCCACAAAAGTTCCTCACCAAAAGGATAAAGGGTCTCAAACATCTGTCCTATGCTGCCCGACTGAAAGAACTCCAGCTCTATTCAGTCGCTTACCGCTTGCTCAGAGGTGACCTTTGCCTAACATACAAGACCATGTCAAACCCAGATTTGATGAATATGCTTCACCTCAAAAAATCTAGATCCGTCAGAGCCACAAGGGCGGGAGACTTAAACCTCAACACGGCTATTAATAGGACATGCTGGAGGGATAGATTCATCACCCAAAGACTCCCTATGCTGTGGAACAAAATCCCGGTATATGTGAGGCAGAGCACCTCGCTGGCCTTGTTCAAGAGAAATCTTGACCAATGGATGGGAGATCGCAGATATACCCCAGGGATTACCTCAGTGTCACTGCTCAACAAAGGCACAGCAAAATAATGGGTATAGTTCCCCATACTAAAGGGGTGGCGTAAGCCACAAAACTATGGGCTAGGCTTGTAAATGCCCTCAGGCAGATAGCCTAGTATGAACCTATGAACCTATGACCCTATGAATAAGGAAACTTTTGATAGCTTGTAAGAAATGAACTATAGAAGGATGAGGGGAGATCTCAGAAGAGAAGGAAATAACTTATGATGGCAGAATTAGAGGGAATACTTCTGCATTGTACCTTTTCTACTGTACTTACAGACTTGTAGTCCTAAACTTTGTCACCTTCTACTTTCTGTTTACACCACTTATCATGATGTATTAAACAGTGAAATTGCACGATTTTTAAAAAACGATATTTAAATCAAAATAGTGAAATCAGACACTCTGTAAAACAAGTGTTACAGGTTGCAGCAAAATAAGAGTGAGAAGTAGTTTAAAATGTGTTTATTAAAGAATACAGTGCCTGAAGTTGCAATAAGTAACACTGTTTTGAGTGTTATCAACATTAACAATGAAGGAATCAGATTTTTTTTTTTTTATTGGATTAACAATTAATTGGAAAAAAACTTGGAAAATGTTAATAAGTGTCTATAGTGAAAGTCAGAGATGATATAGAGCACTGGAATTCCTTTACTTTTTGCAGACTTCATTACTGTGGCTGTAACATTTTGGCTTCTTTTCTGGCTTGACAATGTTGGTTTAATGTGGTTCTTCAGTGAAACAAAAGTTAGAATAAATTGTTGCATCCATCAATTTTTTTTATCATAGTCAGGCATCTGAGGTACAAATCAAGTGAAAATTCATTACTACATTATTATTATTACTTTATTTGATTACAATCATATATTTAAAGCATCATATTCAATAATGCGGCTGTAATTGTAGGGTAAAGAGCAGTCTGCTGGTTGAAGATGACAGACTGCTGCTAACGTTTGACAACAGTTAAACGGTCATTGCCCTCTCTTGGTAGAAAAACTGTGTGTTTACTTGAAACAAGTTAAAATACATAGCCATGGTCATTGTTTTATTTTATATGATCTTAATCAATCATCTGAATAGTGCAGTAGTTAAAGTTGATAGAACTGGTGGGTAAAGTCCAGTTTGTGGATGAAAGTAACTGATCCCTGCTGTTATTTTTTCACAGCTAAAGACTTAACACATACTGATCTCACTTTACAGGGCTAATGTGCTTTTATGTGAAACAATTTGGCATGTATTAATGTGAACATTTTTTTCTGTTTTGCTCACAATCATATATTTGTCAAAGGAGTCCATGACTGGTCTTGTATAAGGTGTCTGAAGATAAAAGTGACTGGCTACTACTGTTGTTTGAGATCATAGTTACAGTCTTTGCTCTGGATTGACATGGGCATTATCACTGTGTATGTTTGTGTGTGTGACTGTGTACTCATGTGTACATGTGTGTGTGTGTGTTTGTGCATATTTCTGACAGACTGTGGGTAAAAAGAAGTGAGATATATGCCTCTCAACTGTCCAGATTTTTGCAGAATGTCAAGATTTTTGCCTCATATTTTTGGTCTTTTCCTCATAAAATTTGTGGTTTTATGGATTTATGTGGCAAAGCAGTGAGGACTGAATTCATTAAATAATGACAGGCATCTGAGTTTCAGACTCCATATCCTTCAGAAAATGCATGATAGCTTAATATCTTTTTATTCTAGCAACTTTCTAAGTTTATAACAGCAATATTTAAAATTTGTTCCTATTTTTAGGCTTTGTCCCCCTATTATTCTTTGCTCTATCCAAATATTTTGTGCTACGAGGTTGAGAGCTATGGTGAGACATGTATGTATAATTTTATGAACACAGTAAAGACAGCATGAGTTTTGAATTTCTATATCAACATTGGCATCTACCCCCTTTTTCCCATCATGTACATAGGATTTAGGAGTTAGATCAACAGTGGATATCACCTAAAGCCAGTGTATACATTTCCAAATGACACCATTTTTTTTATTCAAATATCATTAGATTAATTTTGCAATAGATATCTATATATTCTTGTTTCTTATCCAGGGAAATATATACCACATAAAAACATAAATATGTTTTTTAGAGTGCACAATTATTAATTATATCTAGTTTGAATAATAGGCATTATGTTACTTTCCATCACGGTATAAGTGAAACTGCTGTTAGAGATATATGAAGACTAATGTATCATTGCATCAGAACTAAAATTTGCATATATTCATCCAGGGAAATAATTTTTAGGTCACTGTATTTATGCTTGAACTCCCTCCTGCAGCCGTCTTAGATTCATGTTAGGAAAAACATTGCATAAAGTTAAAGTTGCATGCAGGTCTTTATATCTGAAGCTACCAGCTTAGTTTATTCTATACGTAAGCATCATGTAAGCTCAGTTTTCTGAAAAGTTTCTTAAAATATGCCAAAGGGTTTCAGAAATATGGATCTGTATTCCTACATAACAGCAGCTGGATTACTTGACTGTTTTTATGGCATATCCTTTGCCATTCAGTTAGAAATAACATATACATTTCAAAAAGGAAACATAGTGCACTATGAGAAGGATTATTTTCATTTTCACGTCTTACAATAGTTTTACAACTTTGCATATTTTCGTCATTGTTTTAAAATTTGTGTCTAAGTAGTAGCCTACAACCCTAATGAAAGGGGGAGGACTCACATGGTATTTAATGTGCAATTTTAATCTTAACCAGATACTAATATTTGTGAATAGATGTAACCAAGTTAAAAGCTCTTTTGTTCCTATTTTCAATGATTTTATGCTGAGAGGTATGCTGTAGGAGAGGAATGATAGTGAAACCAGATGATGGCGATTACATGATTTGGAAGGACTGAGAGTAAAGGTTTAAGAATGCCTCTTTAATTTGAACTAATCTGGTATGTCTAGTATCAAGACTTGCTTTATAGAAGTTCTTTCGACTGCATGCAATTAATGTTTGTGTCATCATGTGTCCAAGGTTGTTAAGCCAACTGAACCAGTTAGCTAGCTATCAAACTAATTAACTGTGCATGAATACTAACAACGTTTCAAAATAAAATATTAGTGTGTCCAGATAAAATTCAGTCATACTATTTAAGAACTTACCAGTTGAGCAACTATAATCCATAGTTGATTAACTGGATAATGCAAAGGTTAACTGATAGAAGGTAGACAGTGACAATACAAAACATAGTTCTGAGCACTTCCTGTAAATACTGGTGTGCCTTCTGTACTGTGCTAGGTTCATTACTGTTTAATATTGTTTTTAAAACAATTTGAATCACAAACAAAGACTGGATGAACAAGTACAGACAATTGTTAGCTAGGTTTTATCATTACTGATGAAAACTATTACAATGATTAACAGGTATATGCTGGATATATCAGTCTGGGAAAAAAACAGACATATTTAGCCTAAATAATTGCAGTATCGTGCATTTTGGAAATAAAATTATAAGACAGCCAGTAAAACTACAAGATGCTATTCTATTAGAAGCTGATGAATATAAAGAAATGGGACTAACAATATTGTCTTATTGGTCTTATTCCAAACAAGCAGTCTTTATCATGAAGAAAGCAATGAGACAACCTGGTCTTTAATCAAGAGCATTTCATTATGAGTAGAAATGCATGGCTGAATTATACAAAACCTACATAAGTCTGACTTAGAGCATAATAATGTTTTGTGTTCATATAACAAAGGAGAATTTAAAAAGTTAGAGAAAATGCAGAGGACATTTTCCAGAAAGATTCCTATAGTGGAAAATTATAATTATAGTCCAAGGTGTCAAAAGTTAAAACTTTTTTTGCAATTTGTTATCAACATGTCAGGGGATACTTAATACATTTAAGGATGATTTGTTACAAGCACTATTGGATTTGGAAATAACTGATAATTCAAAAACATTAAGACATGAAACAATTAAGTATGCTATTGATTTAATCTGAATTTAAATTAATCTTTAAACATTTGAGTGTTTTATGAGGAGCTTATATCTTACATCACACACACAAAAAAATAATGTTTATGGAACAGGGTACTGTTTAGTATTACATTGTCTTAATCACCAATAACTTTCAAGAAAATAATTAGATGGGGACATATGCATGGTGCTTATGATTTGAGGAATTCGCATTCCTTGCTACTTGAAGAGCCTAAATTCTGAAATCTGAAATTATGACCATGAGAATGGCGAGAATGATTAGTCAGAGAAACAAGGTTGTTAATATTGTCCATCTAAGGGCAAGTGACCTGCTTCTGAAACAGACAGACAGATGGACACGCTAAAAATATTTATAAAATTTGAGTGAAGCTTCAAACAAAGAGCATCCTTGTTAATATTCTTTCTGGTGTTGCACTGTGTGATAAAAGCATCACTACATCATTGTTTTTCAAATGTGGTTGAACATGTTTGGCAGAAGTGTTCAGCGTAACTTATGTATCCACTTATAAGGCTTCAGACTTAAATGGCATAAGGATTTCCATCTTTATATCAGATCAGCCAGGATTGCGAGTTTCATGTTCCATCAGCAAACATTTAGACTATCAAATCATGGAGACACAGAAACACAGAAAGAATATCCTGACCTGTAACACCATCCTCACTTATGAGCATAGTTTGCTGTGATTAATAGTAAGAATGAAAAAGTGAAAAATAATATCAAGCTTAAAAAGGACAAAAGGACAAAGGTTAAATAGAAATGGAAGGTAATAGCTGTTATCTAGGAAAGATGCCTCCTGAATTAGAGAGAAATAGAGAGAAGATAATGTTCAAGATTGTCAGGTATAATAATCAGTAAACCTGGAGTTTGTTCCCGCAAAAAATAAACAAATAAATGAACAAATAACTTATCAGACGATACTATTTTTTATTTAATTACTTATTTTTTTTACAAAGATTTATTTATTGGCTTGTTTGTTTGTTTATTTATTTATTTAGTTATTTGTCTACACCATGGTGTATTGTCCATGGAGATATAATCATTAGAATCCATATTGTGTATGTGTGTGTGTATGGGGGGCTTTTTTAAATTTATGAAAATTACTTTCAGTCAGGTGTCACAGAACCATCTACTTCACAGATTCATAGGTATTTACTAAGCTATTGATCTATGAGGATCTTAAGAAGCTTAGTCTTACATTCCCATGATAATTATTGGCCTTTACATTTTGCAATATGACTACCCAAATATTTGCCAAAAAGTATATACTGGGATAATTACATATTTGTCCTGTCTATGAGGATCACTTGTGGTTATCCATCCATTTATCCAAATCACATTTGAATAAAGTTAGGAAAGTACTCTACTTTACGTTGAGTGGAAGATGTTTCTATAGGAGCGGTATTCTCCGTGATACATACTTGTTCCTCCAGCATGCTCTATTAATTAAAAAAAAAGATTAAGGTCCCTTGAGTGGGTGATTTTGACAGTGCTGCATTTATGAGTGCTTAATAGGTTTGAAAGAATAGGGTCTGTTGAGGGTCTCTACATGAAGCAGAGGTCCCCTGACAATGGCTGGTATGATACTGAGAAGTAACACAAGGCTTTGAGATGGTCTGCATAACTTTTCATGATTTAGGCCCTAGATTTTTTTTTTTTGTTTTGAGAAAGCTTTGTCAATGTCCCAGTTATAACAACTGTTTGTACAAGTACATACCAAAGACGGCATTATACTCAATTATTGACCTAATGAGTGCTGCGTACAGTGAAGCAATTATGCCCCTGGATACCATACCTTTAGATATAAGCTGCACAATGAAAACAAAGACTTCCTTACAATATCAGATATGTGCTGATTAAAGAATAGCTCATTGTTGACATAGGTTCTCAGATTTCTAGCTACAGGATCAATTTTCAGAGGGGTATCATCAATGTGACAGTTACAAGGGAATCTTGCTTGTAGATGGATATGGTTATACATTTCTTAGCGTGAAGTTTTAGTCTATGGTTTTGACACTATTTCTTTGGGATAGGCAAACTTTTAGCATCCTGGTGTCTCCTGAGGAGTTGGTAATGCCACCAAGTTTGCAGTCACCTGCCTTAACATTAGCTTTGATCTCTTACAAGTAAACGCCAAAAAGTAGTGACCCTATGGCTGACCGTGGGGCATTCTGCTAGTAACCCTGCTAGTGACAGCCCATTGGAGAAGGCAGAGATGTACTTCCTGGGTTCTTGCTATTCAGTGAGTTACAAAATGGTTAACATTTAGCTGAGAAAGCTTATCTACAATGCCTTAGTGTGGGATGGTGTAAAATGCCCTTGCAAGGTCAAGATATACAGTGATCACTGATTTGTCTTTATCCATTACGTTGGTGACTTTTTAATGAAATCAGCCAGGTTAAGGAGACAGGACTCACACTTGATGAATCTGAGCCAGCCTTGGCTGTGAGTATGTAGGTTATCTATATCTTTATTTATTATTACCATAGTGATCTTTTTCATAGCGTTACATATGAGACTGGCCAGGCTTATGGGTCTATAATTACCCAGGTGCATCTGAAGCCCCATTTTGTACAAGTAAGTGACTGTTGCTGACCTCCATTCTTCAGGCACATAGTCAGTTTTGAGGCAAATATTGAATACCCTCTGTAAAGGGTCTGTCAAGTCATGTTTCAGGCTAACTAATTGAAGGTAGGTATGTTATCTTGGCCTTAGATGCTGCTTTTGGGTGCTCTGAGGGGGATATAGATATGGATATTTGATCTGAGAATACTGTGACACAGAAGGGTAGAAGTTATAGCCGAACAGTCATCCACTAGATTGACTATATCTTCTAGGTCTGAGTAGGAGATATCATTTACTCTTATAGTAGCTCTGCACAGTGCTGGGCATTATTTTAAAAAAAAATCTAGTAAAGTTAAATAAGGTCCTGTAGTTATCTTTCACCCATGTAGCTGTTTTACATAATATCTGGGTTTGGAAGATTTGATCAGAACATGGAATTCCTTGCTTAGTTAATGAGTGTTTTTGGCATCTTGAGTGTTAGATTTACATTTGCTAGCAATGAATGTATTTAATTTGTATTACAGGGCAACTTTACATTATAGTTCCACCATAGGGATTTATTTTTGAAATTGGGGGTGTTGGTTTTGGCATATGTGAGAACAGGTACTTCTAACTAGCAATTTACATGTGCATAGAATTTGGCAGTAAAGGATTCTGCATATGCAGTGAAGCCAACAAGGTGGAGAGGATTTTAAATTTAGGACAGGTCATCACTCTGTTGTGCTGAATTAGCCTTCAGATAATCTTGGAATACTCTGGTACTGGGGAATGATTCACGCTTGACTCTTATAGTGATTCTGATTGACTTGTGGTCTGATTTGACCAGATTGGAGATTATAACTGGTGTGGACCAGACCTGCCCCATAATGGTAAGAACAAAATTCAGGATTTTATTGCCAAGTGTCTCATACACCATGCTGTGTATTAACAAAGCTAGAGATGTTTTACAAGCCCAATGCAATTTGCAGGATATTTGAAAGTAATACCTATCTACAGCAATCCCTCCAGTATGTCCACAGACAACTACAAATGTCTCTGTAAGTCATGTACTAATAGAATATATTCACTAGAAAATACAGATTCTGATGGAATCGATAAGGAATCCATAACATTTATGATAAAGAAATAAATAAACGTGAAGGACAGTCATGGCCACTTGACAAGGGCTAAAAGTAGTTAAATATGGGTGGATGACATAAGTGGGGAGCAGAAGTGATACACACACACACCTAAGGAAATAGGGAGCTAGAATAGCAGATGTGGGTTATGGGTGAAGAAGACGGACACACAAGAAAATGTTGGTATAGGAAAAGTTTTTTTTTTTTTAATAAGCCCCCTCTCTTTACTTTTCTATGTCTTTTTGTTTTTTGGAGACCAGAAGGAAGCAAAAAAAAAAAACAAGGAAAGAAGAAGAAAAGGACAAAACTGCAGTTATACACATGTAACAGGTATCACAAGAAATGACAGACAAAGATCAGAAATAAACATTAAGGAAAGGCAAGGAAAACAAACAACTATAATATGGACAATGGAATGTTGACAAACAGTATGGGGATGCACACCAGTCATGGAGAAATGCAGAAATAAATATATATACATATATATATATATATATATATATATATATATATATATATATATATATACCTATGCACTTATTATATTATAGCATGTTGCAAACTATGTAGCAGTCATACCTGGATGTGAATGACTGAAGGCAGTTGTGTGGTGTAGGGTAATATATAGGGATCACAGTACACATTAGATATTAAATCTAATACCCAAGTAATATGTCAGCACTTTGCGGGTAAGTCAAGCAATAATACTGATGATTAAATGCAGCCCATGAAATGCTAGAGAATACCAGCAGAGGACAGACTAGAACCTCTGACCATGCAAATGAAAAAGCAAACAACTAAGCACAGTACCAAACAGCAGTACTATAGCAAAGCATCAAACTAGCTGTTACTTACACAAGTAGGTGTACACAACCCAAACAGATGTGTAATGGAATGCATTTGTCACAGACATATGCCATGTTAGAGGCAACACACATGTGTAGATGTATATGTATGAACTTTATTGGCCTAGCAGGAAGTTGTCAAAAAGCAACACACACCGATGACATGTAATACAATACATTATGAAATCTACAATTAATGCTACATAACAACTATCAGGTTGTGCACATGAAGTTCAACAAATTACACTGGTTAATATGTAACATACAAGTATAACAGTAAAGAGGATGAAATACAAGCAATAGCCAGCAACTTGTGTACATATGTTCTGCATCTGCAGAATCACCATAGGGTTGGCAGAAGTTAACCTGGAAAAAAAACAACTATATGATAATAGAAGGTAATTCAAATGAAGTTTAACATATACCATGCATATGTGCAAGATATATGCCATGCCTACAAAGGGGGAAGGGAAACGGACAACATGGGTCCATATCAAGCAGGTCACGCCAGCAAATCTAAGTAGGCAAATGACGAAGCTGGACAACACTACATAAGGGGACACATCGCAAATGCATGTGTATACCACATAGGGTAGTAATAAAGTCGACCCAAGCTACATTGAAGTAAATAGCCAATGTATGTCGCATGGGCATTGCTGATGGCAACAAACATGGCCTTGTAGAAATCACACACACACACACACACACACACACACACACACACACGCACACACACACACACACACACATACACACACACAACACACACACACACACACACACACACACACACACACACACACACACACACACACACACACACACACACACAGTATTACAGCAAAAGTGATAGGTAAACAACCTGAGAATCAGTATAAAATACACATATCCTCTGTCATGGTAATGTACAACAACATGTGGGATAAACACCTGTGGTATCATATATATATATATATATATATATATATATATATATATATATATATATATATATATATATATATATATATATATATATATATATATATATATATATATATATATATATATATATATATATATATATATATATATATATATATATATATATATATATAAAAGAAGTAAGCACCTGGATAGTCCTTCAACCCGACCAAAATTTATTTGAAACACAGCAAACACATAAAATAAATGCTGAAACAGCAGTACACAGTACATTTACATCCATGACTTCCTCAGAACAATGGCAAGTTTGCAAATTCAACAACTTGCCATTGTTCTGAGGATGTCACGGATGAAAACATACTGTGTACTTCTGTTTCAGCATTTATTTTATGTGTTTTCTCTGTTTCAAATAAATTTTGGTCAGGTTGTTTTTTCTCCTTTTTGAACTATATATATATATATATATATATATATATATATATATATATATATATATATATAATATATATAGAGAATTCCCCTTCAGAAAGTCTAGTGGCTGAAATCTTGAAACGCATACGGCCCAAGCCATATGCTCAAATTTCAGAAGCTCGACCTTCTAAAAGGGAAAGAAAAAAAAAAGAAGAAAGCACAAAACAGTGTTTCTGCAGGGGGCAAGCCCCCCTGCACCCCCAACCCCCCCCCCGCTACTTATTTATTCTAACTCTGAGATTGCACTGCAGCGCAGAAAGGGAAATCTCCCATTCTGCACTGTATGCTGATCCCCATTCAGAAGGTCGAGTTTCTGAAATTTCAAGCATATGGTCACGACCATATGCATTTCAAGATTTCAGCCATTCGACCTTCTGAAGAGGAACCATACATGCATATATATATATATATATATATATATATATATATATATATATATATATATGTCACTGAGCATGACTATGACTGAGCAAAGAACAGTCCTGTGAACAACAGAACAGCACATGATCGTGGATTCAATAAAAGTTTACAGTCCTAAGGTACAATGGGATTTATCTGTTGATCAGAATATGTGCACAGACATGTACATAAATCAGTGTATATATACACCAGTTGTCAAAATATAGGCATGTATGTGAATAAGCATTGCATATGGAAATGTAGCATAGGCCAAAGAAGGCATACTTTAATGCTGCTATACAAAACAGCAATATTGTTATGTATACATGAATGGTACAAAGGAGGTCTATGCATTCTGTAAATTAAGGCTGCCAATATGTAGCAGACACTGATATATCATACAACATTGCACCATCATTGCCAGTCCATGCCACACACAAAACCAGTACGCCAGTGTGACAACAAGACTAGTGTCATACAAAGCACAAGGCAAGGACATGTTCTGTTGTTGAACAGACATGCCAAGGCAACCCAAAAATCATACCCATCTCACTGTGTTATTTGTGAAGTGTGGGAAAAATGCTGTTTTCAATATGTATTTCAGTGCACCCTTGGATGTGTCCGGACATCTGAGCTTGGTTTTAGTACACTAAACATATGCTCTATGGTGTTTCTTGTTTTGGCATGCACTCTATTGTAGGCATATTTTGCGGGTTGGAAAATTTTCTGTATGGGGTCATTACCCTTGGCTCAAGTGGATAACCACAGTCACTTGTTGTGGGGTGGGGAAACACATATGTTGTCATCATGCATAATGTTGATAGGGATGTATAAGCATACACCATAGCTATGTTCCTGTACTTACTCAGTAGTTTTTACCATATTGGAATGCAGGTCTTGGACCTTTTTCCATCCATGTGGCTGCACCATGGGTGCTCCCATGGTGGGTAACTATGGCATTTGTTATGCTGCCATCTGCTGTGCATACCACCTGACAGTTCAGGAATGGCTACTCCTTTCTATTGATGTGTTTTTCTGCTTCTGGTTGCATGGGGTTCTTAATAGGGATGTGAGTGCAATCTATTGCACCAAGTCCATGGGAAAGTTGGAGATGTTATAGAAATGGTGCATGATGTTTCACTATTCCATGGGTGTACATGGGAAGTGTATATCTTTATCTACATTGGTGGACATTGCTGCCAACAATTATATGAGGATGTGACTGGCAGGTGTCTTTGACATTCCTACAGCATCTCCCATAAGTGGCTGGAATGTTCCAGATGCCAGTACACCTAGGCTCAGAAACATTTTTGTTTCAAGAGGTATGGGGTTGCCTCACAAAGTACACACAGACATGTGTGAAGCACACATGTTGCACACAGCCTGCATCAGCTATCTGTCTATGTGGTACCAATCAATGATCTATTGATCCGAGAGTTGGCTTAGTCGTAGTTTGGCTCTCTGTCTAGCTGGCTGCCTTCTAGTATGCATAACTAGATCCTCCTCCATGCTTTTCAGTATCACAGCCTGTTGCAGTTCATTCCCTGCAAGTAGCATTTTTTCAGTATTGTTACAGATTCCAATGGATTGCATGGGGGATAGCTTCTCTTCCTTGAGCCACAGGATGTCATTTGACAAGGGTTTTGGAAACAGACTCGGTGTTGCACTTTATCACATTTAAGTTGCAATAGGCATGTGCTGCATTCATAATTATCCTGTGCTAAATAAATAAGTACTCAGACTGTTTCCTACCTGACTTCTGAAATCACCCCTGCAGCTGGTGTGGTGAATCTTCTTTAGGTGTGCTGCATCATCTGCAACTAGTTTTTAGAATCCAGCCCTAAGTCTTCATTTAAAACAAACAAGCAAATCAATAGGATTGCAGTTCTCAAATAAAGTGATAGCAAAATTTACTAAAATCTGTAGTCTTTACAAACTACAACAAATCACAGGAAGCAGAGGGTCAGTTAAAGTAGACAAGAATGAAGTATTTCCAAGAAAATCATACTCAAACAATTAAAAAAATTAAAAATGATAGCAACTTCAGACAAAGAAGCAGATAAAAGCATATATATATAAAATATATATATATATATATACACACACACATACAAAATGGAGAAAATAAAAGACAAAGAAGACAAGGAGAACAAAGAAGCAGGGCTATTAAACTAATGCTTCTAATTGGTGTTCATAAAGTAAAGGAGAATATACGTCTTATCCTGTCAGTAAAAGTGGAGAAATAAGCAGATTGATCCCTTTTCTTCCAAATAAGGAGTCAGCAAAGACAACAAAGGTAGGCAAGGGATGCTAGTGATAGGGTTTATCACTAAATCTTTAGGAATGTAAATTATTATGACTAAGTAAATCATTTGAGGAAGGTAAGGTTCCTAAAAACATATAGAAAGTAAAAATAGTGATCTCAGTCTCTCTCACTGTTTGTATATATGATATCGCAGAATGTCTGGAAGGAAAATATGTTTTTTTTACATAAAACACAAGGTTATGCAATAAGATTAATAGATAAAATATTTAGCAAAGATTTAAAGATCTTGGTTTAGCTCAACTTGTTTTGTCTTATGAGGTATCTAGTTTTTGCTGACTTTAAATATTTTCGTTTTAGTTTTGGAGTATATTTTGTTTGTCTTAATATTTCATTGTATTGTAACAAATATGTTTTAATATGGGTTATTTTATTGTACTCTGTCAGAAGGATGTGCCTTACGTCCATTCCTAGAGACTAGTTTCACTTGTGACTCCATTTGTAATTCTCCATTCTAACTGTGTAATTATAGCTGGAAAATACTTTCATTGGCTTGTTTGCTTATTTGTTTAGATTTCTGTGCTTTATAGGTGGAGAATCATTTGTTGTGTCTTGGATTGATCTTTTTTGGCATATGTGTGTGTCCCTTTATTTTTACTTTGCATTTTCAGGCTGGTTTTGCCACTTTTTTTGAAAAAAAGTTTGTATCAGTCTTCAAAATGATTTATATTGATAAAGTACCGGGTATCTTGGTTCAAATTTCTTTTTCATTGTTGTAACATACCTCTCAACTGTCCATATTTATGCAGAATGCCTAGATATTTGCCTCATATTTTTTTTGTTCCTCTTAAAATTTGTGGCTTTCTGGATTTTTGTGGCAAAAATAACTGAATTCACTAAATGATGACAGACATTTGAGTTTTAGATTTCATATCTTTCAGAAAATGCATGACAACACAAGACCACTTATTCTAGCAACTTTCTTAGTTAATAAGAGCAATATTTAAATGTGTCCCTATTTTGGGGTCTTTGTCCCTCATTATTTCTGGTTTGTCTAGATTTCTTATGCTAAGAGGTTGACAGCTATAGTTTTAACTTTTTATCTATGTTCAAACTGAGGATACAGTTATGTAACAACAAGTGAAGGCACTTAATCTCTTTAGTCCTGATAATAAACCTTGCTGAAAATTGTGATGCAGTAACTGAAGCTTTTCTTTTACTTTATCTGTTGATTAGTAGATTCTTTAAAATGTAAGAAAAAAGAAAGCAACATTTACAGATAACATGATATTTAGACAATCATAAAAACAATAAGTGCAAAATTAAATGACGCAGTCTATGTACTAATTAAAAATAAGGTAGAATAGATGTTAAAAAGCTGAACATGTAGAGTGAAAACAAGAAAGCAAAATACAGAAGTCAACAATGGCGTCCATGGTGTCCTAAAATGATTTGAAACAAACCTCTACCACCTTAATGATATCTAATGTTTGGACAGATATGTTAGTTACACTGGAATGTCCATAAAATGGATCAAATGAAAAAAGGAACTAGGGGAGCAGCAAAGACTTCAGAAAGTTTGCAGAAGCCTTGAAACAAGAGCTGCCGGCCCAGGCCATCCTTATCAAAGCAAGATGATCTGTCAAGTATTTTGCCCCATGTTGCCACATGCTATATCCCCATGGAATGATACCACAAACAGCTACTTAACCAATTACTGAGGCCAGTTATCTTTTCTGTGTATGAAGGCATCATTCAAGGTGAAAGAAGGATTCTCTTCAGGGCTAATGTCTTACCTGCTTTTCTAACATGCATGTAAAGTTCACACGTGTCTCTCTGAATATCTTTCAGGGTTTTACATTTTAAATCATTCATTTCCGCATGTTCCATGATCATGTCATAATCATATTTGTCAGAAGTTAATGTCCTTATGATCCTTGTCATGTCAGAGCTCCTAGCACCTGAAAAACAACTCACTATGGCCCTCTCCTTGTTCAGCCTTGTCAGAGACAAGTCAGAGTGCCAGAAATGAGAGTCAATTATCACTAAAACATGTTATTGCTTCTGTGGCTCAAAGTGATATATGTGGAGTGTTTTTGCCAGGGGTCACTTACAACTTAAGAATATGTCAACTATGCACAGATCATGTCCATGTCAGGTAGGATTTGAGAGGATTTGTAAGAAGCTGTGATTCATTTTCATACTTTTCAAGGAATGTTCTATGCAGCACTTGGCAGATGTTTATGGTAGGCAATTCATCTGTGTAACAAGCCATTTCTAAAAAAATACATATTTACATTCTGTTATAAAGACTTTTCAGCATGTGTGAAGTAAACACCTGCAGTGAAGCCACAGTGGAGGTCATCAGTGCTGATATGACTTTTTACAGATTAAATACTGATTTATTTATTCATTTATTTTTGTCGACCAGGAAAGCCTGACTGGATAGGGACCCTTTTTCAGTGAAGACGCAGGGAGAAAACCTCCACAGAGATTTTTCATCCAGTGTTAAACAATAGTTGAAGACATTATTATACAAGCTCAAGATAAGTTTACTTACTTCTTATAGACATTGCTCACAGTAATAGTGCATTCAGTATTACATATTAATTATTATAACAATAACCCATGCCTGGGTGTGGGTAATGCTGGATTTACCCACGGTTGGTGTGGTTTGGTCACGAGGGTGAACAGTGGCCAAACCCAGAAGTGGGTTATTGCTGTTATACAATGACATTATTTAAGAAAAAAAATAATGACTTTTTTTAAATAATGGCATTGTATAATGCCTCCTTGCTGCCCTTCCGCAGCTGTCTGGTATTCTGCGGCAGTTCTGATGTACTGCGCATGCGTATACCTACGCAGTACATCAGAGCTGTGGGCAAAAGCAATGGAGAAAGCAAGATCTCCGTTGCTTTATACAAACTGTTTCGCTATGTTAAATGGGTTTAACATAGCGAGACAGCTTTAAAAAAGCAATGGAGAATGCTGCTTTATTGACAAAAAAAATGTAATACTAAGAACAGTAGTTCAACAAAGTTAGGACAAATGCATTATCTGTATTTGAATTATCAGGAAGAAGTATGCCAAACACTTATAAACAGGCAAGGAAGATAACCATAGCATAATAAAACATATAAATACAGTTAAACATAATAATAATGAACTAAAGGCTGAAAAGTAAATCAATATAATTAAATGAATCCAAATCTTAGAAAAGAAATACATTTTGGAGACACTCATAACAACAACAAAAAGGACAGTGTACTGTTGAGTAGACGACTGCGTAATCTGTAAGAAATTAAATCATTCTATCACAATGTGTAAAGATTTGAATAAAACTTCAAGAAGATAAGGGAAAAATGAAACAATAAATATCTCAAAATATGGGGCAGATGATATATGTCAGATTTAAAAATGTAAATAACCGATTATGTCATTATAAATGCAAAATTTACAGTTTTCTTTCAATAATATTGGATTTTGTACTGCTGCCATGTTCACTTTTTTTTTTTGGATAATCTGAATTGCCTAAGCTTGGAATAGAAATGCTTGTGCATTCTAGCAGCTAATTTGAAATAAAAGACAGATTCTGTTTGTCTTTGAAACCCATATAATGTCTATGAAGCATGCTAAACAAAACCGACTGCAGCCTTTTCATTTTGGACTGCCAAGCAGAGGGTAATATATATATATATATATATATATATATATATATATATATATATACATATACATATGTCCATATATATATATATATATATATATTGGTTTATATAAAAGTATCAAAAACCTACTTACTTAAAACACAGATCATTGAGACGACAACAGTGAAAAAACACTTCATCGACTCCACACACCATCGACAGGTTATCCAGGGAAAGAAGGCAGTCAGCTGAAAATAAAAACAAACCACAGCAAAACACTATGAACCCACACAAGTGGGAGCCTGTACCACCCACATCCCACCAGTGTGGGGGCTGTGCCACCAAACCCCCCCTAACTACATATACCAACTCCAAGATTGCACCATAGTGGACAAAGGAGCAAACTTATGGCTGTTGGCCAACTGCCTTCTTTTCCTCGGTAACCGGTCGATGATGTGAGG
>NC_056731.1:1233718331-1233870831 GCF_019279795.1 Protopterus annectens | reverse complement strand
CTTGCCCACCTTTTTGTATAAATGGTTCTTGGGTGGCCACGATGCAAGATAGTGATATACTCATGTTGTAAGGACTTTGGAACAATGACTTTCAGACCTTTCATAATAATACCATTATCAGAGAAAATCTCATCTCTGTATGGAAAATAAGGTTGCATTTCTTGAGGTAAGATAGATTGTTTTGACAGCCATCCTCAATTGATAAAGTGGTCGAGCTTTTGTAAAACAGGATCTGAGGCTGTATGATTTCTAAGTTCATCTAGATGTGTGGAAAAAAATTTTCTTAATTCCATGACTTCAAAGTCAAGTTTCTCATTCACATGCTCTTCAGCAGTATTTCTGGATGATCTAGATAACATATAAGCAAAATAAAGAAGTCTGCCTTTCATGTAGACAAGATTGAAATTGTACTTCTGCAGTCTCAACATCATACATTGCAATTTAGCTGGAGCTGAATGTATAGGCTTTCTCAAGATAGTGATTAGAGGTTAGTGGTCTGTTTCATTTTGGATAAGTCTACCATAAATATAATCATAGAACTTCGAACATGCAAACACAATTGCCAAAAGCTCTTACTCTATCTGAGCATACTGCATTTCAGTTTCACTTAGAGATGTGGATGCATAGGCAACAGGTTGATCCTCTTGAAGAGTGACTCCACCAAGACCAAATTTTTAAATATCATAGGAAAGAGTAACTGGTTTGTGAACATCTTAGTATATCAGAATTGTTGGACTTGCAATTCTCTGTTTTAGGACATCAAATGCTCTTTGGTGTTGTTCAAACACTGACCAGGATACATCTTTATGTCTGCTCTCTAAGCAGTGCTGCTAGTTGACTTAAGTCTGGAAGGAAATTGCCTAGATAGTTAACCATGTCAAGAAATCATTGAAGAGCTTGAACATTGTCAGGAGCTGGCATCTGAAGAATAGCTGTTTGCTTGGAAGGATCGGGTCGTAAGTCTGAAATGGTAAACAAATGACCAGCATAAGTAACTTCAATTAATCTGAACTTGCACTTGTGCAGATTTATCTTAAGATTTACTTTAAGGGCTCTTTCCAGAACTTTTTCAAGGTCTCTGCCATGCTCAGCTTCAATATTACCTCCTACTACAATATCATCTACTATAATAGCACATGGGTACCTAGAAAAAATTTGGTCCATTGCATGTCGAAAGACTTCGCTGGTAGAATTTATCTCAAATGGCATTCTCAGATAACTGTACCTGCCAAAATAAGTACAGAACATATATATATATATATATATATATATATATATATATATATATATATATATATATATATCTGGTGTGGTGAGCAATGAGGATTTCCTGTCAAGCAAAAATTTCAAAAATTATCTCTTTGCATGTAAGATAGAAAAAAACAGTGGCATTTGGCATCAAGGCTGCGGCTTCTTCAACTGTATGTATTAGATGATGAGGTCTTTTTAGTGCTGTGTTTAAATCTGGTGGATCAATGCATATTCTGATATCATATGAGCTTTTCTTATGAGCTACCACCATAGAAGATACCTATTCAGTCAATTCATCAACTGGACAAATTATACCTTGCTGCAGCATTTTGTCTAGCTCGGCTTTGACTCTGTAATGCATAGCTACTGGAACTCTTTAGGCTGGTCTGACAACTGGGCTGATATTTGGGTCTAACTTCATTGAGTACACAACTGGAAGCTTCCCTAGTTTGTCTTTGAAAAAATCAGCATAAGTACAGAAAATATACTGGGCAAAATTAGAGAAGTGGACTTTTAAAATAACATGATGGACTTCCTTATTAAATGAAAGCAGTCCCATTTTCAAACTGTCTCTGAGCCCTAATAAGGACTGGACAGGCCTTTTGACCACATAAAATAACAAGTCACAGCTTCTCCCGGAAGAATAACATGAAAGTACTACTGAGTCCTCAGTTTGAATCTCTTCACCAATATAATCAACAAGCTTCACACACTTTGTCAAATCAAGTTTCTCACCGGCATATACTCTAGCAAATGTTTCAGCAGACATTACATTGCACTTTGAACCTGTGTCAGCTTTGAGCTCTATGGGTTTTCCATTTATCCGAACAGTACAAAATACTTCATTCTTTCCCCTTAAATTTACTGCATTGACTGTTTCATGAAGCACTGATACACCATCAACATAAAGAGTAGGGCTGCAGCTTTCTAATTGATCAACTTGTTTCTTTGAGTGTTCCCTCTTAATAAAAGAATGCATGCCCTTTGATTTACAAAACCTTTTGAAATAATTTCATTTGTTGCATTTGTGACATTGCTGACTAAAAGCTAAACATTTTTCCATTTTAAGCTTAAGACTTCCTCCACAGTTATAACAGTTGGCTGTGAAACTGAGTATAGGCACATGCTTTGAGATTGCTGACTCACTCATGCTTCACTGAGACTGTGCATTTTCCACAGCATGGCTTGGAACTTGCTAGAAAGCTACTACAGGGATTCCTTGTGAGTGTTGCAGGGTTTACAGTTGAAGCCACGTGCTTTGGCCTGTTTCTGTTAACCACATGGGCTTTAGAGATTACTGGAAGCATGCATCTCTCATTTGTAAGCATATTTATGTACTTTTCTGTAAGTTCATATATCTGACAAATCTCAATGGCCTTATTCAAACTTAAATCACTGTCACGGGCCAAGATCTTTCTCACAGCATCATCTTTAATACCGCACATGTCTGCCTTTTATCAACTCATCCCTTAAATCACCAAATCTGCACGTTTTAGCTTTGTTTCTTAAGTCTGTTATATATGCTGCAAAATTTTCACCAGGCTTTAGATCCCTTGTGTAAGATAAGTGTAAGCCTTTCCATTGTAAAATTCGTTTGGGGGTTACACATTTCTCTAAATTTATGTTTTAAGCACTCAGGGTCCTCCCTTGACTTAGCCGATACAACTATATGATGGTTTTCTCCCTCTCCTGCAAAGGCAGCAGATGCATACACAAATGAACGCTCCCTTTCTGTGGCTTATGACCCAGTTAAATTAAACATAATAAATGCCTTTGTGTGGTCATCTTTATCAGAAAATGCAGCCTGTATAGAAATATCGTACTCTTGCTCGACACTTTCCAGTTCTCTGCAATATTTTTATCAACCACAAGTAGAGTTAGCTTCTGAAATCCATCTATCATGGCAACAGATTATTCCCAAATACATTGAAAAATATGGCTTTTGTAATTATATATGAATATGCACAGAACCAGCACTTGTAATAACATTCAAATGCACAATTACTCTTCAAAATGCTTACTTTGTGAAATGTGAATTGTAATGGCTGTAGTGTACAAAATACTGTACTGTAATACTGCACAAACATGCAAACTTCATACACTTCAGGCAACTCAAATAGCTTTGATTAATGTGAAAAAGTAGTGCTTAGCAGAAAAATGCAATTGTTTCTCTTATTTTATTCATTTTATTTAATTTGAGCTTTATTTCAAACATTTTCTTTAGTTCTTTTGAATATATCTGCTAATATATTGCAATATCAGATATTTCTGTTACTACTTAGAAATTTGTTTATTGTGTTCAGTTTGCTTATTTCATATTTTTCAAATAAGAAATAGCTTGAGCAAGTTTTAATACCTGAAATTAGTTTCTGACCTGTTTTGTGAGTTATACGTGCAGTAGAGATGAGTCACTCCTATATATTCCTCCAGTGTTAACTGAGTGCCTCCTGGTCTCAAACTGAAGACTCTGGCTTCCCTTTTGGCCCCATGTTCATTTTTAGCCATGCCTCTTCTGACACCATGTCGCTCGTCTCTCTCTACTATAGATGGCAAACAGGCAGGGTAGTTCATTTATATGCTTTATTACGTAGAAACACATCAGGATGGATAGCAACTTTACAAAATATAAACAAACTGATGAACAGACAGACTATACAGAGATACATGGTTACATCTCAACAGCTTAGTACAAAATGGCAGTCAGGCTCGCACATGCTCAGTATTTATACACTTGTGCAAGCCCCTAGGAAGCTTCTTAAAGGTGTATACACATACACTGATCTACACATAGTAAAATGACAAAGCTCTGTCTTAACAGAGAGCTGTTGGTACTCAGTAGTGCAGTGGATTACAAGAGGAATTATAGGGGAGCATTGTAATAGGCCTATTCAATGATGCTCAGCCTGATAATTCAGGGAATGAGGAAGTGCTGTTACAGAAGCTATTGCCTGGGTACATACAGGAAATCAAAGCAGTATTACAAGTGTTTTGAGACATATTCACTGCTAAGCCAGGATGACCCAATAGGTGGCCCACAATGTAAATAATTAGACCCATGGGCTAACAAAAATGACAGAGTTAACTAATAAGGTGAAAAGATAATGAGTGGAGATAGGAAAAGGGTTTTACTCTGATATCAATAATGTACAAGGTTTTCAATTAAAGGAAATGGGTGATGTAACAATGGAAATGCATATCAAATAACATTTTTGAGAGTTTCTCATGAAAACTCAATTGCATTCTAGACAGAGGTGAGATAAAAGTCAGAGGATATAAAATGTTAATAATTTTCTGTTTCACTAGTGTGCAGAATTTATAACCATTTTTATTTAATAATGTGGAATTGTCTACTGTTGCTGTGTACAAGTTTCCTTGATAAGCTGAACTACCTTATTATTGAACAGAACTGTCTGTTCTTGCCAAAGCTATTTTAAAAGGAAAGATGGATTCTGTTTTGTGTTTGAAATCTATTGATCCTCTATGGAACACACTGAATCAGAACAGCTGCATCCTCTATCTTCTGGTTTCCTGAGAGAGTTATTTGTTTTTTTTTTTTGAAACCCTGTCTATCTAAAGATATCAGATCACAAGATTTTTGGATTTTATTTTCATCCATTAGGTTCAGTCAGGTATAGGAAGTAACTGGAAGTAACTGGAAATAATGTCAACAGATAAAATTATTGTTTTATCTGTCATCAGCCTGTCCATATGAAAAAAATGAGACCTTAAATCCTTCAACTATCCTGATAAATTAGCACAACTCACCTCTTTCTCAGTAGCCTATCAGCTGTTGTTAGGGGATCTGTGTTTCACTTTTTAAGCCATGAAAGTTCCAATCCTATTTGAGCTCATATTTCTTCACACAAGTGACTGTGTTAGCACCTGTACTAGGGGCCTAAATTTATACCAACAAATAAATGAGACTTACTGGAGGCATTGTTTCATAACTCACTGTAGTCCCAGTATATGGAATAACTTACCACTGCTGGTCATGCAAAGTACTACTTTGTCTGGCTTTAAGGCTAGTCTTGATAATTGGATGGGTAAAGCTACATTTACACCAGGGTTCTCATACATGATTTGGAAGGTGGGAGCTCACAAAGAAAAGCAAGAATGTTTAAATCTGTTTGTTTAAAGGTGTATATGGTACACCTTTTATAATTCCTCTGATTACTTGCTTAGTATTTTTGCCATGTTCCTATGAGTATCTGCAATATTGTCTTATATGTATAATCAGGTGTTTTCAAAAGCAATGATTTTCCAATTGTTCAATTTGAAGAGCCTATGACTGATGTCTTGTTTAACTAATAAGGGGCATCTTTACAATACTATTGTGAGATTTGGCATCTTACTTGTTTGTTTTCCTTATTTGATGGTGTATGTCGCTCTCCTACTTTGGACACAATAGAAGAATCTTCATGGGTTCTGTTCAAGCTGCTTTATTCTATACAAACACATCTCTATATAGGTTTACTGACTTTAACTTAAGTAACTTATATGCTAACTAACAACTGTGATCATGCACGCTCTCAGTGTGGCTGGTCTTACAAAATGTCACTAGGGAGTGCATGTGTCTGAAATTTATATGTGCACGTACAGCCTTGACATGCTTTTTAAAGATACAGCACACCACTTGCAATCTGATCTACAGTCTCCACCAGGTAGATAATATAGGGGAAAAAGAATATTGTTGCTATACACACTTGAGTAAATTGTTTGGTAGTACAGATAGGAGAACATACAGCAACTATTTCAGACATAACATGTTTGACTTAATAGTATAAGCATTAAAAAAAAAAAAAAAAAAAAAAAAGAGAACAAATACTTCTTGGTCTACTGATAGCTGAGTAATAATGTGAGGGCAGGAGAAAAAACTGATGTTAACTAATACATCTGAAACAGTTACATTTGTTTCCTCAATTAAGAGTGTGTGTGTGTTGGGGGAGAGGATTTTTGAAAGAAACAAATTTATCAGAATGCTTAATGGCATGTGGGAGAGAGTTCTACCAGGCTTGCATTAGCTTTGCGAAGGATCTTTTGAGTCATAGCAGAGAGTTAGAATTACGAAAGGAGTAGCTGTGGGTTTTAATGCACAATTTGTTGTGGAACGGAGAGCAGTAAGGTAAGGTAGTGGTGTTCAAGTTTGCTTCATAGGTAAATGATCTGAATAGGTTATTTACAGCATGTTGGAGTAGAGATGAGTTATTTAATTAGTAACCCTATTGGTGATAGTGTGTACCTTGAATGTAGGAAAGGAGTATAATCATAGGAAAAGGTTTTGTAACTCTTCTAGGTAAATATTGTGAAAGTGAGTATATGACAAAGTAGATTTATTAAGTCTCAGGCCAGTATCCATAGGCATTTGGAAATGATGTAAGATGAGCATATGCTGTGCTGCATAGCTTGAAAGATTGATCTGATCATATAACCATCTTTGCTCCCTAGAATCACCAAAATGTGCTCTAGGTGATGAGATTTGGAGCAACACATGAAAATGCAGTACTCAGTAGTAGTTTTCTGTATAAATGATGTTCCCGGCATACTGTCCCTTTTCAGCTCTAATGTACTAATCTTTGGAATTCATAGACAAAAAACTCTTCAAATCTGGGGCAGGGTAGAGTGGCATTAAGGGTACACCACTTTTGGGTACTTTTCCATTAACAGAACAACACTTTTTTGGCCGCTGCTAATGTTGTTTTCCTTGTCAGAATGGTATTCATTTTCTGGAAGGTCAGCACTGGTTATTTAGCAATCCTGTCATGGTGTCACTTTTGCCTTTGTTCTCCCACCATCCATGGATTTCTACAGCGGTTTTATAACATGAAGTGAATTTTCAAGGCTGACTGTATGTTTGTTTATACAAAGTGAGGGGGCTACTCTGAAGGATGAGCGCTGGCTTGTTAAACATCTGCCACTGTTCTACGATTGTGCAAGAAGATGTCTTCTGACTTGGATTCAGTTCAGGCCTCGTTAGAAATATTGTGACTTCCATAATAAGTGCAACATTTAGGAGGAAACAACACATTTTAGGAGGAAAAGAGGAAGAATATCAGGCATAAATCTTGGCATTCGCAGTGCAATCAAAAGGAACTTGTTGGGTTAGATGATAAAGTCAGTGTTGCTCAGATAACGTTTCTGATGGTATTATACATTGTCGGTAACTGTATGAAAACTTCATCAACAGGAACTGCTCAGTAAGGTTAAAGGTGGTAATAAAAATGAAAAAAGACCTTCAGTTAGTAGTCCCAAAACAGGGCTCGCCCTCCGCCCTGCCATGTTTTGTACTATGCCACAACACATCGTTTATTTGGAGCATTTCCACTAACAAGGAAAAGAACATTAATAGGAGCCGTAAAGTATATTATAACATGATTGTTTAATGCTAAGGCATTTAATACATGTATTTTATTAGCCTTTCAAATATGGTTGGACAGTAATTCTTGTAGTACCTGGTGAGTCATATTAGTGATAATATAATTATTAATATGATGATTATAATAGCAGCCGAAAAAAGGTGTTGCCCCGTTAACGGAAAAGTACCCACATTTGTAAGACACACACCTTTAGATTGCAGTGGTGAAAGAATGTTCAGAGTGAATCAGAGTAACTTCTGTCTATACCAATAACCAATGGAGGTAATAATGTTATGTATGAATATGAGTGTATGTACATTTTTGCTGTTAAGCCTCTGGGACAGCATGCATGCTGATCCATCAGCGTATGTACATGAAAGGCATCTGTGAGTACCAATATATGTGCATGGTCGTGTGCGTGTGTGTGTGTGTGTGTGTGTGTGTGTGTGTATGTATGCAGGTATGTGTGTGTGTGTGTGTGTGTGTGTGTGTGTGTGTGTGTGTGTGTGTGTGTGTGTGTGTGTGTGTGTGTGTGTGTGTGTGTGTGTGTGTGTGTGTGTGCGTGTGTGTGTGTGTGTGTGTGCAGGTATGTGTGTGTGTGTGTGTGTGTGTGTGTGTGTGTGTGTGTGTGTGTGTGTGTGTGTGTGTGTGTGTGTCGAATCACCGAATCACCAAAATTCACTTCCACGAACCACAGAATTTTTCCCAGGATAAGGAAACACTTGCCCTGTAACACACCAGACCACACACCACACTAAATAAAAACCACTAAAGTGGTGGGCTTTGCCCCCACACCCTACACTCTCCCTACTATATATACCAACTCTGACATCACTACAGTGGGGAAAAGGGCAAAGTTGTGGTGTTGGCCAATTACTTCCTCACCCTGGGAATAATTCCACAATTCACAGAAGTGAATTTCAGTGATTCAGTGTTGATGGAGAAGCATTCAATGGAATTACATTTCAATAAGGTAATATAGACCCTTTTATTCACAGGAGTTTGATGTTTTTAAAAAAGGTGCTATGAAACAGCAGGTTATTTTTTATTATCTTTCAATGTATATACTAATATTTATACTTGATTTTAGTTTTTGTCACAGACCTGATGAAGGTTTTATTGCATAAGTTAGTTGAAAGTCATTTTAGTTAAAAGTCTTCTTATATATATTTTTGTATGTATATGTTATGCTTTTCTTAATACCTGATTTGGAATGTGGGTTGGAAATATGTAGTGTTTTTCTTAACTAGGATTTAGTTTGATTTAATCAGTAGTAGTGTGTGGGGCTGGGTACTTGTTGTTCTGAAATGCACTTTTACAGCCCAGGTTAAATTGTTTGCCATGAATAGGCTGGTTTAAAATTAAACAATACTTATATTTTCCACACCTACTTCTAAGGATATAAAAGCTGATATGTTATTTCTTATTTTTTGTTGCTGAGGATCACTTGTATGTGACGAATAAAGGCTTGTTGCTTTGGAACACTACCTGGGTTTCATGATTTTTGGAAATTATTGTGACTTAGCTCATCAACGAAATTGTAAGAGCACTAGTTTCTGTTTTATTTTTCTCTTATGGATATGGAGTAGGTGGCACGGTTAAGATGTTGTTAAGAGGTGAAGTTAGAGAGTGGTGATAGGTATCAAGGTAGAAAATGATGGAGCTTAGGCACTGTGTTCTCTAGGGTTAAACTGGCATGAAGGGAAGCTTCATAGTCAATAGTGCGGTAATGAAGGAGATGAAGGTATTAATGAAGGGTAGACAAATTCAAAGGTGAATGGAAAGAAGGTATGTGGAGGACAGGGAGAGTTGTAATGGATGCAAATCAAGAAGCTGCAGCAGAAAATCATTGTGGATTCTGGGAAATAGAACTGCATAAGTAGTGGAACCTTTGTTGAGTAGTAGATAAACATGGATGTAATTTATTGGACTGAAATCTCAAGGACCAGAAACAAGAGGTGATAATGAAGGTCCTCATTGATAGTGGATGTAGTGTGCAAAGTATACTCTAAGGAAGATGTAGATACATTTTTTACAAGTTTCAACCAAAAATACATGCACCCAGCTGTGTAGAGCAGATGGAGATAATAGATAAGGAGGCTTAGATATGGAGGTGCAATTGTATGTAATAGATTAATTAACAGGCTGAAGAGAAAGAGGCAAATTCTGAAGATCCAGAACAAACTTATGGGTACTTGAAAGGATGGAAAATGAGCAGTTAAGATATGTTTCCCAGTGAAATTTATGAGCTGATAAATAGTCATATGAGGGAGGCATTAAAGAAAGCATCTGAGGATACTAAAGAAGGGAAATGATTTTTAATGTCAGTGGATAAAACTGTCATGTTAACCATTCCAAAGGTAAACAGGGGAAGGATCACCCAGACAAGCAGCAGCCCATTAACTTATTTAATCCTGAACAACAGGAAACTAATTAACACCTTTGCTTACTGAAATCTTCTATGTCCGGAAACCACTTGCTTCTTAAGAGCTTTTCTCCAAAATCCTCTACTGAAAAAAACTTTGTTGTATGTTTAATGTCTGACAAATAGTGTAAGTTACAAAAAATGTAAACTGTAACAGCTCTTTGGTAGACAATGAGCTATACACTGATGTTAGAATAAAACGTATTTCTGTACATGCTAATTTTATATTGTGTATGTATGAAATATAAATGTATTTTGTTTGGCAAAAACAATATTGCGGTGGCTAAATAAAGGGTTATATCTCTCTAAGTATGTAAGATAGATCCAAGATATTAGTAAGGGAATTGTTCACCTGCACAAGAGCTTTTCAATGATGTATGAAAAGGTGGGGTGGGCATACTGATGTTTTGTGATAGCCCCCAGTCTATACAAATTATGCATATAATATTTTCACAATATTTCAAAACAATATTAATCTAGAAAACCATCTGTGTTAGATGCCAACTATCAGTTACAACAATGTAAGCTTTAATGTTTGTGTAAGATGGCATCATGTTTATCTATAGATCACACAGCTTTTCTGAAATTAATGCCATGATGAAAATAGAGGTAAAAATCTTAACTTCTTTACCAAATGTGTATTTATATCATAGAATGTCTTTATATTACCCACCATGTTTTAATGGCATTTTTACTAACATCCATTGCTTGAAAACACCATCCCCAACACAGCAGTGTCACACACTATTTTTTGGATTATTAATGTAACCATGGAAATATGTCTTATTTTTCATAACTTTTTCTTAAGACTCCTTTACAACTCTAGCTCTAGACAATCCATAATGACCACTTCAGTGTCATGCTTAGCAAATCAGATTTTAGATGCCTTAGTTTTATATATGTACCTTTACCAAGACTATAAAAAGTAGACTTTGAAAACAGTGACGAGTATTCTCATTTCAGGAGTACATGGAAGTCTCCTATAAAGATGGGTATACTCTTACAGGATATACAAGAGCTTTGTTTTCCTAATGACTATACTCTTGTAAGAAACAATGAATTAATGACAGTGCTGTTGAAAAAGTCAGACAATATTTGTCCTGAGTGCCAGCAAAAGTGATTGAAGGAATGGATGGATAGGAAATATCTTATGATAGGGAGAGCATTTCAAAAATTGTAGCCAGCACACCAGAGTGAGATGAACCAACGTACTTTTTAATAAAGTAAAAGCAAGACTAACCGGTTTCTACTGCTAAACCAAAGCCTTCTTCAGTGTCAAATAAAATAATCACCAATACTACAATAAATATTAACCACAATCAGTAATCAGGCATCCCATAGGTTGATCATAATAGTCCATTGAGTCCAGGTGGGAATAATTCCCCCAGTCTGACTATCCACTTCTTCTCTTTATTATCCAATATAGTATGCCAACCAATAGGATTATTCCTTTTGCCTGAAATAATATCTATAATAGCAAATCTATAAGCAGCAGATGAATGTATTACACATTGTTTGTATAGGGCATTTGTAATCCTTTTGTGTCTGATATCACTTAAAAGCTGGCTGACCCGAAATTTAAATGTCTTAGATGTTTGGCCCACATAAAAGGCACCTCAGGAACATGTGGCAAGATATATCACTCAGTTTGAGGAACAATCAGCAAAAAATTATTGTCATAAACTCTGTTTGTGTTCTGAGTACTGAAATTCTTAATTTTTTTTAATTCTATTGCAGTGTGGCGATGTGGTTATCGAAGGTGAGACCACTGTCCACCTGTGTCCCTAAGTCTCTTATCACACTTTCAGTGTTTAGTGTACTGTCACCTATGTCGTAATTCACAGGTACATGTTTTTTCCCAAGAGGGATAACTATACATTTCTTGGCATTGAGCTTGAGCCTATGGCTCTGGCACCAAGCATCTGTTAGTGTAAGGCCCTTTTGTAGAGTATCCACATCATTTGGGGATTCAATAATGGCTCCCTGTTTGCAGTCATCTGTGAACTTTGTTAGCCAGAGTCCCTTAGTGTTGGCCTGTACTTCAGAGAAGTAGATGCCAAACAAGAGTGGTCCCAGGACTGAAGCCTGAGGTACTCCACTTGTCACTTGTCTGGAGCTGGATTTGGAGTCGGTTACTTTTACAGTGTAGGTTCTATCAGTAAGCCAGTTAACAACCCATTGGTGATGTAGGAATTAATGCCCAGCTTAGTAAGTTTATCTATGATTCCAGAGTGGGGGATGGTTATTTAACAGTCCTGTCATGGTTTTATTTTTGCCTTTGTTCTCCCACCATCTGCGGATTTCTACAGCGGTTTTATAATGTGAAGTGAATTTTCAAGGCTGACTGTATGTTTGTTTATCAAAAGTGAGGGAGCTACTCAGAAGGATGAGTGCTGGCTTGTTAAACATCTGCCACTGTTCTGCGATTGTGCAGGAAGATGTCTTCTGACTTGGATTCAGTTCAGGCCTCATTAGAAATGTTGTGACTTCCATAGTAAGTGCAACATTTGGGAGGAAACAACACATTTTAGGAGGAAAAGAGGAAGAATATCAGGCATAAATCTTGACATTCTGCCATGTAATCAAAAGGAACTTGTTGGGTTAGATGATAAATTCAGTGTTGCTCAGATAACGTTTCTGACAGTATTACACATTATCGGTAACTGTATGATAACTTCACCAACAGGAACTGCTCAGTAAGGTTAAAGGTGGTAATAAAAATTAAAAAAAGACCTTCAGTTAGTAGTCCCATAACAGGACTCGACCTCCTCCCTTCCAAGTTTTGTACTGTGCCACAACACATGGTTTATTTGGAGAGTTTCCATTAACAAGGAAAAGAACATTAATAGGAGCCATAAAGTATATTATAACATGATTGTTTAATGCTAAGGCATTTAATACATGTATTTTATTAGCCTTTCAAATATGGTCTGACAGAAATTCTTGTAGTACCTGGTGAGTCATATTAGTGATAATATAATTATTAATATGATGATTATAATAGCAGCCGAAAAAGGGTGTTGCCCCGTTAACGGACAAGTACCCACATTTGTAAGACACACACCTTTGGATTTCAGTGGTGAAAGAATGTGCAGAGTGAATCAGAGAAACTTCTGTCTATACCAATAACCAATGGAGGTAATAATGTTATGTATGTATATGAGTGTATGTACATTTTTGCTGTTATGCCTCTGGGACAACATGCATGCTGATCCATCAGCGTATGTACATGAAAGGCGTCTGTGAGTACTAATATATGTGCATGTTTATGTGTGTGTGTGTGTGTGTGTGTGTGTGTGGGTGTGTGTGTGTGAGTGTGTGTGCGTGCAGGTATGTGTGTGTGTGTGTGTGTGTGTGTGTGTGTGTGTGTGTGTGTGTGTGTGTGTGTGTGTGTGTGTGTGTGTGTGTGTGTGTGTGTGTCTCTCTCTCTCTCTCTGTCTATACTGGGATTGAGGAGGTCAGATATGTACTACACTGAAGGTGATAAGTCTTGCACAATTGAGCAATTCCTAGTCATGCAACTTTCCAAGTAATGAGATGTTGCCATTTAGGTAATTTGGATGACTATGAATGAGCTGCATTCTAGTCACTAAGACCACTAGTCTAACTTAATAATAAGATTGCTCTAGAAAACAATGATATCAAGCGAGGTGGTAAATCTGGGGGAGTCAGTGATCATAACCCTGTTCTGTAGCTGGTGATATAAAACTTATTTGGGTGTGATAGGTGTCAGTCAAAACACTAGGCAACAAAGCACATTTCTCATAAACTCTTCGGGCCTATCAGACATACATACATAATAGTGCCAATGGTCTGGTTATAGGTTCTGTAACCCCCATAATTCATATTATTTTGTGGAAGTGGTGTGATTTAAACCCCACCCTTCTGTCACATTGTTCTGTTATAGCACTGTGAAATGTAAGGTCAGTATCCCTAAGCATGACAAAAAGAAAAGAGAATATAACAAAACGCCTGCACAAAATGCATCTGAAAATACTCAAAATCAAACTGATCATAGTGACAGTAAGTCATAAAGACATACTTGCATTGCTGTAATGTATGGAACTGATGGTAACAGAGAACAAGAGGATTCATACTAATAAGGTAAATAGAAGTTAAAAAGCTAGTAGAGTTAAGATACTTCAGTTAATATAATAAAGGATGACATATTTAAAAAATAAGGTACCAGCCACAGTTACAAATGAGACTGCAAAGATTGAAGTACAGAGCTCAACGATTCTGTTTCTACTGACAGTTTATTTTCCTGCAGACATACAAGTAAATTGGTACAACGTTCCATAAGCTGAAGACGACAGGAGGTGCCCTATTGAGCTGATTTACTTTGAGGTCACTGAGACTGAAATGAAACTAAAGAAGAATCAGTAAGAGTTAACACTGAAAGCTGACATAACTCATAATTGAATATTATACTGTTGTTGGGACTAGTTCATTTAGCAAGCTGAAATAAATGAATACATAAATGAATAAGCAAAAAGTCTTTTTGAACTGAGTACAAATATGTATTTAGTAGCATGTATAAACTGAAAAAAGTCATCACAAAGCTCATACAATTACATATAAATCCAAATTTGCTTCAGTTAGCTCAACCTTTCAGCTTTCTGAAAACTGTTATTTTCTCTATTTTAGTCTGGCTTTTTTTTTCTCTCAGTATAAACAGACACACCACCCTGAATCATAGGCACCAGAAGCTGTTGAAGACTTTTGGGGGGGGGGGGGCAGAGGGTGAGAGGGGCACTTAGTGATCTAAAAAGGACAATTTTTTAAAACTATTTACTACCACAACATAGGTTTACTTGGAGGACAGTATAAGCTTAGCCAATTCCCTTTTGGTGCTTGAATTAACATTTCCTGATTGGTCTTACCTGTCCCATGGCTGATAATTGTATATTAGCCCTAGTGAGAATAACTGTGATCTTACCATAGATAATTTGAGGGGACCAATGTAAGGGATGCAGCATTTAGGAACTGCCTCTATCCATTATTAGCATGAGGTGCAACCTGGAGTACATTTTCTATTATCCATCCTTAGATCTAAGTTGCATGTGAATATGGACAGGGATGAGCTTTGTTTTACTTGAATGGATACTCTGTTCTGGAACGGTGCTGTGATATATGTCCATCTCTCCACAACATACAGTTTAGATACCTGGACTAAGTATTTCTGATGCCATTTGACTTGCTGATGTTCAGTAGGTCCATCTGTAATAGGTCGGAGGATGCCTTGAATGCCAGGCACTTCACCTCTAAGCACTCTGCAGGATACTGAGTATAATGATAAATCTTTGAGGTCGTCAATGCAAGACCTATTGTTTAGGACATGTATCCTTCTAGTAAGGTATCTCTGTGGGTATTCCAATTGTTGCATGGGTCTGGAGAGGTACATGCTAAAGTGGGCATTATTCAAAATGATTAACCTAATGAGGGCTTGGTAAAAGAGGGGGCAACAACATCTCTAGATCTAGTCACAATCAATTTGTTTATAAGCTGTGCAATATAGAACAACATTTATGACTCTGGGCACATGCTGGTCAAAAGTTAGATCACTGTAGACACAAGTTCCCAAATGTCAAACAACTGGGATAGTTCTCAGGGGGCATTGTCAATTTTGCAGTTCTCTGGAGTAGATTACTTCCCAAATAATACAAAAATGTATTTTTTGGAGTTTACTTTCAATTCATGATTCTGGCACCAGTTACTGCTTGGGACAAACCTTCCTGCATGATGGTTAAGTCATTTGGGGATTCAGTAACTCCTAGCTTGCAGTCATCTCAAACTTATTAAACCAAAGCCCTTTGGTGTTTCCTTTTACACAGACACACACACACACACACACACACACACACACACACACACACACACACATACACACACACACACACACACACACACACACACACACACACACACACACACACAAACACACACTCACACACTTTAAAAACTGTAACACACACACACACTCCTTAAAAACTGTAATACACACACACACACACACACACACACACACACACACACACACACACACACACACAAGCACACACACACACACATGCACACACAAACACACGCACACGCGCACCTCAATGGGTATGTGTAACCTTAAATATTTGTTGGGACATATGTCCTATTGTTTTATAAATATTTGTATTGATGTTGATACGTGTGCCCTGTTCAAACACCACGTTCATGGTGGCCTGTTGCTACCAAACATCCCTGCATGCTGTTGGAATATCCACTGTCATTCAATATATGCATGTGTTATGCTTGCTGTTCAACTGTTGGAACCTTGGTGTGTTGGGTTAATGGGAATATTACTGCATGCTGTTACAACTAATATGGAATGCTGTTGTTTATGTTGTAATTAAACACACCAAATCACAGAATGTATGGGAAGGCCGGTCCCAGTGGATCCACCTGTCCCTCCTCAGTTGGCGAGTTCACCTGGCACCAGCAGCTCCGGTGCCCAGCCCGGGCTCCCCTCCTCCATTGGTCCTGTGCCACCTTCAGGTGGAAGCGCTGCAGGGGATGGGGCTCGTCCCCCCAATTCAAGCATGGGCGGAGAAGGGCCCCCTGTCACCCTTCAAAGGGTCCAGGCTGTGGTGCGTAGGGAGATCCAGCATTCAGTCGCTGATACCCTACGCCAGCTTGAGGTGCATCTCTTTGGTGAGCCTGCCCATCCTACTCAGCCCCCAGCACAGCCCCCTTGGTGCTGTGAAGGTGCAGTGGTGACTGCCCATGAGTGGGGATCTCAGTTCCACTGTTACCTTCTGTGGGCTCATGGGCTTGCGATTTCCAAACAACCTTACCCGTCAATTGTGTTCACCCACCCCATGTGTCAAACTCTGCCCCTGTATGTGTCTTGTTTGTCTTGTCTGTTTACCTCCCCAACCTACCTCCCCAAATATACCTACATCCTCTACCTCACATTCCACTCTCACCTGAAAAAAAAATAAAAAAAGGGCAATCTGTTCCCACAAAAAAATTACGCCCCATACATACCAGCCCAATTCGCACACATGTCCACTGGACATGTAAACTGATAATTCTAATTGGCAGTACAACATATTTTGTTGTCCTCACCCCTCTCTCAAGGGTGGAAAGTTTCAAATTTCACACCAAATTTCATACATATGCACAGCTGTTGCTGGTAAAGAAATGGGCAGCAATGGACCTTCCCTACACCCATCCTGCACATCCCGAGCTGGTTTTCCTACTGTCTTTCCCTCTTTGTGCCCCCTTTTTCACCACTTTCCTATCTCCCCATTTTCTTTTCTTTAAAAGAAATTATCGCGGGAGTTAGCGGGAGTAAGCACTTTTAAGCAGTAGTTAGCGGGGGGTGTGCGAGTGTGAGCTAGTGTGCACTTAGCTAAGCATTGCTAAGCATCACGCAAACCTGCGCAAACCCGCTTACAACTGCTTAAAAGTGCCTTAGTCACTCTGTATGACAAGGCCCTTGTACTGCTCAGCAGCAAAATAAAATACCCTTGTCAGTCTCGAACCCAGGACCTTGGACTCACCAGTCTGCATGAAGTACCGCTACACCACAGCAGATATACAATAACTTACTGCTGAAAGCAATATATCATGCAGTACCATGAGTGAATGTAAAGAGAAAACAGGAATGGCATAACACAAATCTTGTTCTGTGGGCCTTAACCAACAGGTGTTGTGGAATTGCATGACATGACTGTGAAAAGAGAATCAGCCATGCTAGTAGGGAATAAGGTTACAGTAGCACCTTACAAACCCCACACAGTATCAGAGCAGGATAAACAGTGGCATATTTGCATAGGTCACAGGCCAGACCTCCCAACAGTAACTGCTCTACAGTGATGACCCTGATTTGTAAACAAATGTTAGCTGTGCCCCTATGACTCCCTGTGAAATGTACTAACAGTAGGCAGAAAGGTGTGGAATCTCAGTTAATGACAAATGTCAATAAGTGAGAGTAGACACTGCTTGCATGTCAGAAAATGTGTAGTAATACATATGCTCTGAATCCCCCAAAGTTGGAACTGCAAAATGTCTGAAATATATCACAGGTGTATCCCAGTTATATGTACCTTTCCCTGAGGCTGTTCAAATATATACGTGAGAGTATCTGAGGCCTGGAAGAGTCAGAAACACACAGGCATATCAGCTTGTCTGCTGTTACACACTCTGAAAATAGCTGTAGAATGAATCCCACAAGCATGTCCTTATGTAGAAGTACAACACAGAAATATCAAAGGATGTAGCCATGTACTGCTAGCAACCACCTGTGACAATGCCATTGTTCAGGTGCTGAAAAGACTGCTGTGGTGCACAGTCAAAGAATACTAGGCTGACCTCTGTCTACCATCTGGATGTGTCTACATGTGGGAGCTACTCAGACAGACTACTAGCCTTCATAGACTTACAGGTACACAGCAACTCTGCATGTTCAGTAAGATAAACATCACACAATAATAAATAATGCACTCTGCACTTCTTCACCCCTACCCAAAGGAACTATATACCCATGTAGTCAGGCACAACCAAGGGTTTAGGTAGGCATACACAGTAGTGAAATATGTCCAGTTGTCCTGAGCAGACTGTGATAATGTCAACACAAACAAACCACAAACTGTTCAGAAGTGAGTAACGTACTAATGACAGTGTAGCAGTTCATAAACAGTGCATGTGCCTGATATTCATAATTGGTAGTACAACACACTTAGTTGTCCTCACCCCTCTCTCAGGGGTGGAAGGTTTCAAATATCCCTCCTAATGTATTGCATATGCACAGCTGTTGCTGGTGTATTGCATATGCACAGCTGTTGCTGGTAAAGAAATGGGCAGCTATGGACCCTCTCCACTCCCATCCTGTACATCCTGAGCTGGTTTCTATACTGTCTTCCCCTCTTTGTGCACCCTTTATCACCACATTCCTATCTCCCCATTTACTTTTCTGTCATAGAAATGAGTGCAGGGGTTAGCGGGAGTGAGCACTTGTAAACAGCAGTAAGCGGGCTTGCACCAGTGTGTGCATGTGTGCGCTTAGCTTAGCATTGCTAAGATATGATAAGCTAAGCCAAGCTTGGCTTAGTATTGCTAAAATAAAATAAGCTAAGATAAGCTTAGCTTAGCATCGCTAAGCGTCATGCAAACCCACGCAAACCCGCTTACAACTGCTTAAAAGTGCCTTAGTCACTCTGCATGACAAGGCCCTTGTATTGCTCAGCAGCAAAATAAAACACCTTGTCAGTCTCAAACCTGGGACCTCAGACTCACCAGTCTGCATGAAGCACCACTACACCACAGGAGATATACAATAACTTGGTGCTGAAAGAAATATAACATGCATTACAATGAGTGAATTTAAAGGGAAAATAAGAATGCCGTAGGAATACATTGCAATAACTACTGTTGTATGCCAGTTAATTCTCTAATTGGAAAAGAATGTACATACTCCCATGTATCCAGTGTTAGCATTAGGAGGTGTGAGTAAACCTACACACTGAGAAGAGTGTACTGGAAGAAGCAACAGTCAGGTTTCAGTACAACATGCATTTCATTGGCTACAACCCAGCTTCAGATATGAGACATATACCAACCTTCTGACTGAGACAACAGTGTCCACAGTAAACAAGCATGGTCCCCACTTTGCAAAACTGAAAGGGCTATGCCTACCTAACCTATCATTTTATAGCAGTGTCCTGAAATTACAGTGAGAACTGCAATTACCACACAGCAGGCTGCATGCAATTACTAAATGGTGGGCACCAATTGGTGCAGAGGCCATCACATGCACATGTGCAAATACCTAGAAAAGCAGACTGTATCTGCTGTCCACACATGCAATAATATCATTGCAACAACTGGGAGAGACAGAGAGAGAGCATGAGTGAGAGAGACAGAGACAGACAAACACAAACAGGCAGAAGGAGACAGACGCTGAAAACAAACAGCAACACACAGAGGAAACAAAACCAAATAAAAAAAAATAAATAAAAAAAAAATAAAAAATAAAAAAACAACACCTACAACAGACAGAGGTGAGGAATGCAAAGGTAAGGTATGTAACAGATATGTATTTGGTGACATCCGAAAGATGTGTCTGAAGGGTACTCTACATACTGTGAATCATCCATATGTGGCAGCAGTCCGTATCTATATGTACATGCACATTTGCATAGGGCAAGGGACATACTGCAACTGTTAGTGAAGGCTGGACATAAGTATGTTGTTGAAGGCTGCTATGTGCACATATGTATGTAGGTTGTAGTGTGTGGCATTGCAGAAAGCAAGCAGTGCCAGTATATGTAATGTGGTGTTAAACGCTGTGGGACTGAGCTACAGGCAGTGAGGCCTGCAACAGCTATACAGCCTGAGGACAGCAGAATGCATTCTGCATAACATTGTGCAATAGTATTACATAACCGTATGTCTCGCAACTGTTGCATAATTCACATCCCCACCATGAAAGGTGGGCAGTATATGTGCCTATATGTGCAGCTATATGTACAGCAATGGATGTTTACATGTATGTGTATATATACATGTATATATACATATATATGTGTGTATAGATATATAGATATATATATGGATATATGTAGATATATATGGATATATATGGATAAATATAGATATATATTGATATATATGGACATATATAGATATATATGTATATATATGGATATATGTAGATATATATATATATATATATATATATATATAGATATATATATAGATATATATAGATATGTATGGATATGTATGGATATGTATGGATATGGATAGATATGGATAGATATGGATAGATATGTATGTTCTGAGAGACTGCCTTACATATTATCTGCAATTATACAGAGCTGAGTATATATTTTTTTGGTTATAGAGTTTAATTGTTGCTTAGATCTGTGTTGAAACTGTTGGCTCACTTTTCTGAGAGACTGATCGGCAAATATACAGAGCTGAGAATATTTTTTTGCTTTTAAAGTTTGTACTGTTAGTTTTTGCTTAGATCTCTGTTGAAACTGTTTCCCCCACCCCACCCCCATTTTCTGCTGTCTCTTCAGTTGGCATAGTAACAGCTGCATTCAAATTGCTGGAACCTGTGTTCTGAGAGACTGCTTTACATATTATCTGCAATTATACAGAGCTGAGTATATATTTTTTGGTTACAGAGTTTAATTGTTGCTTAGATCTGTGTTGAAACTGTTGCCTCACTGTTCTGAGAGACTGATCGGCAAATATACAGAGCTGAGAATATTTTTTTGGTTTTAAAGTTTGTACTGTTAGTTTTTGCTTAGATCTCTGTTGAAACTGTTTTGTCCCACCTACCCTCCCTATTTTTGGTTTGTAGTTTAAATTTGGTGGCTTTTGCAGTTGCCCGCCCCACTGTAGATTTGATCTGGGACACTCCCCCGTCCCATCTCTTTACCACATTCTACCTAATAAACTCTTTCTGCACTTGCTTTTAGTCCTTTTTAATTTAATTGCATTTTTTAAACTGTGTTTGGTCTAATATTGCTGCATACTCAAGTGTGCTAGCTTGCACTGCATGTGAATTGTTTTTTACTACTGTTTTTGCTACTTTTCTGTAAAAAAAAAAAAAAACTGTAAGCCTGTTTCCTACCTTTCCTGTAACTAGTGTTCCAGATACAGATTTGCTGTATCCAGGACTGTATGTAAGCTTCTGAGTCCCCCAAGCCTTTCTGTGTTGGAGGGAAGCATTCTAGCTTATCAGTGGGAGTGGTAAGCCCTAGTTAACCTGTCTACCACATAAATAGTGGTTCTGGCCCAGAATTTGTAGTTATTGGCAGTTTGGGCAATTTCTTCCATCTCTCTCTCTCAACTTTCTGATTTGAAAGCCTGTATTTGCACTTGTTTCTGTCCTGTAACTCATCTAGTGCAGATACAGATTCTTATTTTTAGCACTTAAATTTGCTTTTCATGCTCAGCACTTGTTCAGAACTTGTAAGCACTAAATAAGCTACTAATTACTATAACACTCTATCTTCCTTATTACCTAGAGGAAAACAGTTTTTGTACTTAACTTTTCGCACTTGCTTAGAGAAAAACAGCTCTTGTACTCACTTTCCTCACTTATCTAGAGGAAAAACCCTGCAACTCTCTTTTTGCGTGGTCTTGCGCACAGAGCAGTGTTGGGCAGCGCCGGTTAGCTGTGGTATACTATTCCCGGCCCCACAAAGTCTGCACTGTAAAGTTTCCCTTAGAACTAGGCAAGCCTTAACTCAAGTGCTTCAGATCAGCTGCTCTTATTGCAGCACTTGCAAAACAGAAATCAGCACTTGTCCTAATCTCCCAGAGAGCACTATTATTCTCCAAATTTCCTAGACAGCACTATTATAATATAGCATAAGACCCTCGATCGTCCGCAGGACTTAAGTTCAATTTACTCTTCAAAGCATGTCCAGAGGTCAGCTTCAGGTGTACTTTCCAGTTCATCTGGTGGAATTGGGCATCCTGAGGCAGTGTCACAACTGCCTCATGTATACAGACAACCAACTCCTCTTACCTCTAGACACAAACACTTGTGAAAGATGCAAATACACAGCCAGACTGGAGGCTAAGCGCTCTCAACCCATGACTGTAACAGACAGTCAAGAGGATAAGGGACACACTTGCATCACACCACCTGTCACACATGAATCTACAAAACAAGCACCGGCAAAACATATGCATAAATACACAAAAACATATTCAGAGGCACAAGGTACCAATCTGAAAAAGAAACAGTGCCCTCCAAAGCAGACAAGCAAGCAACCTGCACCCCCAAACACAAGCCAGAAAACACATAATTCACCTCAGCAGTGTGCCTCACAACAGCCCTTAAGGCAAAACACCATACCTAACACGCTAGTAATAGGAGACTCTATAGTAAGGCACACGGATGTTCCACTCACCAGGCTGAACAAGGAGAAGGTTACTGTCAGCTGCTTGTCAGGTGCTCGGATCCGCCACATAACACAGGCACTTAGGTCACTCCAGAACAAGTACAAGTATGACGCTGTCATTGTACATGTTGGTGTGAATGATCTAAGATGTACCTCCCTGGACTACATGAAAAGAGACATTGAGGAGCTCTCTGATCATGTAGCTCAAGCTGGTATGACCCTGACCTTGAGTAGCGTACTACCTTCATCTAGAATTATACCACAATTCAAAGACAAAATGGTCAATTTCAACAATTGGCTAAGCTTCTGGTGTCATTCTAAGGGGATCCAGTGTCTGTCTGCCTGGGATGATATGATAGACAAGCCTCGCTGTTTTGCCAGAGATGGGTTGCACCTGTCACCCCTAGGTTTTCGAATACTGGCCAAGACTCTTGCAGTACCTATAGTGCCTTTTTTAGGCAAGGCTCAAAGGACAAACCAACCACCATAATCAGCACAGGTAACCAAAAACTAAGGGTAATGCTACTCAACGCCAGAAGTCTCAACCTCAAAATGCACACACTCGAGGCTCTCCTCAGCATGGAGAAAATCGATGTTTGTGCAGTGACAGAAACCTTGTTCAAGGCTCAAAAGAGCACCCCAGCACTGCCAGGTTACAATTCATATCATGCCTTCTGGCCTCAGTTACTGGATCGCAGTACAAAGGGTGGAGGTGTATCCATATTCATCAAGGATACCCATATCTCCAGGTTAGTAGCGCAGCATGATGCCCTAGAGATCATCCATGCGCAACTATCAGCAGGCAAAACCACATTTCAAGTCGCAGCCGGTTATAGATCGCCCACCATGTCCCAAGATGCTCACTCTGCATTCCTTGAGACATTGGAAAATATAAAGGTCCTACGCAACACCATAATCTTGGGTGATTTCAACTACCCTGGTATAGACTGGGTGAACTACCAATGTTCCAACTCCTATGCTCAGCGATTCATAGAATTTATAAATTCAAATGCCCTTGAACAACTAGTATTTTCCCCCATTAGGGGGGACAACATATTGGATTTAATCATCACAAATATGGGCGCCCATTGTACCACACCCGTTATCACCCCCTCCTTGGTCAGATCTGACCACAAACTGATAACCCTGGACATCCTCACTCCTCCACCTCCCACAATCAAAGAAACCATAGTCAAAAACCTTTCCAAAGCAAACTTCAAACTACTTGCATCCAAAGTGGAAAGCTTCACTATTCCCTTGCAGAAGGATAATGATATCCATGATGTTGAATCCTACACCAAGGCACTCTATATGCATCTTCAGGATTGCATGGACCGTGCTATCCCAAATAAAACCGAGACTCCTTCCTTAAGCAAGAAGAAACCAGTCTGGTGGACCTCGGCCTTAAGCAAACTTTACAATAAAAGGAGGAGATTTATACAAAAAAAGGCCAAGTCTCAAGTAGAAAAATCATCCCTGATCAGCATTAGTAAGAAATTGAGGGCCCTCATCAAGTCAACTAAAGCTAATTTTGAAAAGAAAGTTGCCAAGGATGCCAAGGATAACCATAAGGCCTTCTATGGCTACGTCAAAAACCTAAATGGCAACGCTCAGGTCTGTTCTGAGCTAGTACAAAATGGAACAAAATACACTGACCCTTCTGACATTGCCAACATCTTGGCTGACAGGTTCAGTACAAATTTTTCCTCCCCTCACCACCTACAGGGCCTATTACCATTCTAGGGGATTGTGTAAGTCCAATTATTACTGATACGTTGGTTAACAAGGCTCTATCTAAAGCTAAAAACACTGCCTCCATGGGACCAGATGGTGTCCCAGGCTGTGTCATACGTGAGCTGCAAAAAGAATTAACCCCGCATCTTAATACCCTGTTCAGTCTCAGCCTCTCCACAGGATATGTGCCCATAGAATGGCGCACGGCAATGGTGGTCCCGCTACACAAGGGTGGGTCCACAACTGACCCTGGGAACTACCGACCAATAAGCCTGACCAGTCTGATCTGTAAGGCTATGGAGCGAATCATTATGGAACTCATAAATGGAGAGATTGGGAACCTCCAGTCACTGGACCCCACACAGATCGGTTTTGTCAAGGGCAGATCATGCCTCCTGAACCTGGTGGATTTCTTTGAGACAGTTACACAGGCTATAGATAAGGGAAAGGAGGTACACACGGCTTACCTTGACCTTGCTAAAGCATTTGACATCATTCCCCATTCAGGTATTATTGATAAGGTCACCAGCCTGGGCATAAACCCTTATGTCACAAGATGGATCGCAAACTGGCTCTCAGACAGATCCCATAAAGTAAGAGTAGCGGGATCTATGTCCGAATCCAGACCAGTAATGAGTGGTGTGCCTCAGGGCTCTGTCCTGGGGCCCCTCCTGTTTGACATATACTTCTCAGAAGTACAGGCAAGCACGGAAGGGCTGTGGCTGACTAAGTTTGCAGATGACTGCAAACTGGGTGCTCTAATAGAGTCTCCGGCTGACATGGAGATCCTCCAGAAGGGCCTAAATGAGACTGATGCATGGTGTCAAAGCCATGGTCTCAAGCTAAATGCAAAAAATGCGTTGTAATCCCCTTTGGAAAAAACAGAGTACCCGCAAACTACAACATAGGAGGTAATCCCTTGAAATCTGAAGAAGAAATAAGGGATCTAGGGACCCAAGTAGATAGTCAGCTTTCCTCTGATAACCATGTTGCCAAAGTGGTTAGAAAATCCTTCTATGTACCCCATCTGATCACGAAAGGGTTCGCATCAAGATCTAAGGATGTAATGGTGCCCCTCTACTCTTCCCTCATCAGAGCCATTATTGAGTACAATGCACCAATTGGAATGTACCTGACTAGACATCTCCAGCAGCTGGAGAGACCACAAAGGTACCTAACCAAGAGGATTACTGGCCTCAAACAGTTGCCCTATGCAGCACGATTGAAAAAGCTAAGACTGTTCTCTGTTGCATACCACTTTCTCAGAGGCGATCTCTGTCTAACGTACAGAGCCATGTCCAACCCAGAATTGTTGAACATGCTCTATCTTAGCAAAACCAAATATACTCGAGCTACATGCTCTAGGGATATAAACCTCAACACAACAATGAATAGAACATGCTGGAGGGATAGATTCCCTTCGCAGAGACTTCCCCTACTATGGAACAGGGTCCCAATCTGCATAAGACAGTGTCCCTCACTATCACTCTTCAAGAGGAACCTTTATGAGTGGATGGGTAACAGAAAGTTCACACCAGGGATCACACCAACAACACTACTAGATAGGGGCCAAGGGTACCAGCTGCTAGTACAAGGGGGGTCTGGGGAACTACTAAAGGGGCGGTGAATACCGCACAACATGGCTGGGCTAATATATGCCTTCGGGCAGATAGTCCAGTACCAACCTATGAACCTATATATATAAAATACATATATATATATATATATATGTATGTTTTTTATATATATATATATATATATATATATATATATATATATATATATATATATATATATATATATATATATATACATATATATATATATATATATATATATATATATATGAGAGAGTGAGGGAGACGGGGTCATATGTACTGCAACAGGTGCCTGTTGTCCAAGGCATGGACTGAACACCAGTGTTGATACCGCAGTGCCATACCCCATTCCAAAACACCTTACACAGTAACTGCCACATATGTGGTAGCCTGCCTAACACTGAAGGTGTCAGAAGGGTACACGGGACACAGGTGGGCAGTAGGCTCCCCTTTGATAATCACAGTGACAACAGTAGTAATGTAATCTGTCTACATGGTATGTGTCATCACAAAAGGTGTGTCATCTAGGGAAATATAGGTCGGTGTTCCCCTCTACCCATCACAATGCCCCATGTGGTATGTACCTCACATTACAACTACAGCAAGTGGAAAGGCCACAGACATACCTAACAAAGAGTAATACTGCCCTCAAACACATGCCCTATGCAGACTGACTCACAAACCACAGCTAGAGTGCATTGCATACTGGCCATCCAGAGGTTACCACTGCCAGACATACAGAGGTATGTCACACCCACAGCAGTCGGCCAACCACCATGACAACACCTCACAATCCCTCTGGGCTACATGACCTAGGGCCCTAATCCTTGTCACCTCACTAAACAGCACATGCTGGAGGTACAGGTTCCTATCCACAAATATGCCATACTCTGGACTAAACCACCCAGCATGAACAAACAAGGCTCCTCATTAGCAGATGTCATACATACCCCTGATGATTGTTTTGGAGATAGGTAATATGCCCTGGGAGTCACCTCTGTGTATCCGGTTGACAGGAGCAAGTGAAATCACATTACATGTGTGTCAAAAGTCAGGGTAGCATATGGCTAGGCTGCTCTAGGCCCTAGGGCCAATAGCATATTACCTACCTATGACACAATGCACACACACATGCACTCAGTGCAATACCTGCTATGTGAGGCGGAATGAGTGTGACAGTGATTGTGTGCAAGGTTCGTAAAGGTGTGATAGCTTAGTGTGAGGTTGTGTCTGTCATGGTAGTTTATGTCCTAGGTGTGAGGCTGGTGAAAGATGTGTCAGTTATTGGGATGCAGACATAGTAGGATGGCATATGTTGTGATGTAGTTCCTTGTGTACGACTGTGGTGTCCCAATGGAGGCTGAAGCAATACATGTATGCTCAGTACGTGGTACTGCTGGTGACTCCAACTCACATATGAACTGTTGTACTACCTGAAGCTGTAGGTCTAAACAGCACAGTATGGTGTATGTTCACAGTCCCTGGTAACAGTGTCTTGTGTATTTCCTATAGTCTGCACAGATTACATACCACAGGCATAGGTATCTGTAAGTAGGGGCACACAGTACTATAAGGTACACAGGTAATGCTCATCTGTGTCAGCATACATCTGTGTGTTGTATGTATGTCTGATGTGTATTTAATGATGCCTGTACCATGCCCACAATGACATATGTGTCACAGGGTATGTGTGTGTACCTAGCAACATGTATACTCTGTTACATCAGTATGCCAGCTATATTAACAACCGTGCACATATGTTAGGTAGGGGTATGGCATCAAAGACTAGGGTGGTTTACTGGTAATACTGTAAATGTACATGACATTCATTCCATTGGATGACATATTTCTTCATGCATTAGCTTGATATATACCCCCGAGGTGAGGTTGTGCATTGTATCCCACACAGTGTGCTGACTACTGGTGTATACTGGTGTGTTATATGGAGTGTTGCAGGCACTGTCAGCCAGTTGTGGGCTGAGCACTGATATGTGGTATTGAAGGTGTGTATCCTCTGATAGACAGATAGATGTTATATATGGCAGTTAAGTGAAATCTGTACTTCATAATGTTAAGTGTGCCACATGACATGCTCACACATATCGTTTAATTGTCTTCCAGGGTTATGGCTCATCAACGTAACCCATCCTATTCAGCTGTGGAGGAGCAGGAAATACAGAACAGCCTGGTGCAGCACTATAACCTGCTTTTTACCAGGGCCAGCCAGCACCATCATGACCGTACTGCACTGTAGCAAGACCTTGTTCGCTGAGTAAATGACATAGGCATGCATAACTGGACATATGAGCAAGTACGCCATCACTGCAGTGATTTAATTAGACATGTCTGGCAGCGTGGGTCTGATATCCATAGGCAACAGCTTGCCACAAGTGGTGGGGCGGCCATACATCCCCCCTCACCAGAGTGGAGGAGCTGCTCCTAAACGTGGTAGCTCCTGGCCTACAGAAGCAACAGCGTCACACATGTGTCATCATGGAGGCTGGAGCCACCCAGCAGGATGACATGGAGCGTGCAGGTAATACGCCCTTGCTGTAGACTACCGTTACCTGTATGATTAGAATATGCATATGTGAGATGTGTACTGTGTGTTTAGCAGTTGTACTGCCTAAAGTGTGCAATACTGATATATGGAATAGTATCCGTACACCTGTGACTGTTGACTGTTGTTCCACTGTCGTTTAGCACACTCACAATAGCAATGCCACAGTTGTGGCCACTGACAAACTGTGTCATATTCTTCTAGGTCCCTCTGGTGTGACAGCAGGGCAGACAATACATGCTGGTGAGTGTGTCAACACTTTAATATTGGTAATGAAATGTGCGTGTCATAGGTGAGGTGTAGGCCATGTACACGTAACACACCTACGCATAATGCATGCTGTGCATGTTTGCTGTGAGACATCAATCATCTCAGTAAAGTCAGTAGCTGCCTCAATCAAATGCAATGCACAGTGCAGCAGACACAATTGTGGCAACACTGTACTGCACATTGGATATGCATAGTTGCTACAGCTGTACACAACAGAACACGTTTATCATACGCAGTGCACGAAAACATGCTACATTTGGCATTACCACACACCCGCTGTAAGGTCACACTTCAGTATCCCACATGTCATGCACACACACATGATGTACCTCAGGGGTAGAGGCCTATCACGGGGCTGTGCAACACTCTGCAACACGTAACACAGTCATGTTAGGCAATGCTCCCTATTGGGCACCGCACACACCCATGTACAAGGTGGCTGTGTAATTGTGAATGTAGCCACGGCACTGCAGTTCAGGTACAGCATGCTAGGCAGTGGTCTTGCACACATTATTAGCTGTGAGTGACCACAAGATGCATGTTGATGATGGCACAGGTTACTACACCCCATCCAGTTACAGTGACCACAGTACTACTCATAGCAGTCACTGCTTTGCACCTCAGTGTTGTGTGTGTGCAAACATATGCACCTATACACAATATGCATAGCATGTTGTCTGTGTGCTTACAAATGCCAGTATACACAATATGCACAGCAGTCACCATCCACACAAAGTGTCACATATATGTCCTGGAATGCTAGTGGGTGTATAGGTCACTTGACACACATTGGGTATGTGTGGTGTTTAATGTTGCAGTTGTGTAGCATGCCATGCCATGTATGGCATCCACATATCTGCAATATGTCCCACACTCACCATACCCACTGTACACTGGCCATGTCGAGCATTGGGATTCCTTCACATCAACATGCACCGCACATCCCGTGTGTGTACATAGCATGCATCTGCTACACGCGTGTCCACTATTATCTGCTATGGACACAGACACTGCACTCAGACATGGATATCTATGTGTCACACAGATAACACATGCAGCCATAGCATGTATACTTGTGAGTGATGGTGCACAGGCCATTGCAGAGCTGATACTACCTGCACAGCAATGTTGTGTCCATGTACACATTGTGTTCCAGGGTGTAGCAAATCACTGAACAACTACACAGGTGCATCAAAGCCATGTATACTGCCATGTAATAGGGGCGTCTACACTTGCACTGCATGGTCTTCTGCAACACATATTCTGCATGCTAACACATGTGTGGTGGCTGTCTACCTTGTGATACTGACACCCACCTTCACCCACTATAGAGTATGTGTTGGATTGCTGGCATGTGTGTGTATGTGCTGTAGTGAAGAGTGTATGGTTGTTCATGTGTGCATGTGTGCATGTGTTCATGTGTTCATGTGTGCAAGTGTTCATGTGTGCATGTGTGCATGTGTTCATGTGTTCATGTGTTCATGTGTGCATGTGTGCATGTGTGCATGTGTTCATGTGTGCATGTGTGCATGTGTGAATGTGCAGACCGTAACGTGTGTTTCCTGTCTTCCTCTCACAGGTGCTGAGTTAGGGGTTGGCCAGAGCAGCAGGCAACCTGAAGCCACTGCCACGAATAGTGGTGATGATGACACATGTATATTGGCACAGGAAGATTTGACAGGGTCTGTCGTTGGTCCGCCAATTGACAGTACACAGCGTTCAACCCCATCTATGCACACACTCATCCTGTCAATACATCCCTCACCACCAATGGCCATAGGCGAGGGACAGCATACAGTTGGCATTGACCAGGAGAGTGTGGTACCCATGGCACTTGCATCCCCTCACAGCAGCTATAGCCATAGACCTGGAATGGTACCACATAGGCAGAGGTCCAGGGGTTCTCGGGGGAGCACCACTGGTTGTATCGCTCCTGGCAGGAGTGCCCTCACAGGTCTTACGACGACCAGTATGTTCCGGGCTGTAATGCAGGCTCAGGCACGTATGAAATGGTACACCAGGCAGGGACTTAGGGAGCAGAGTGCACATTACACCGCTATCAATGACAGCATCCGTGACCTTGCCGGTGCCATCCAGACTTACACCGAGGTTGTTGATAGACGTTGGGGGGAGACATTAGATGCCCTCCACAACATGTCTTCCATGAGCCAGGACCATGCGGGACGGTTGCAACGTTGATGCAAACGCATGCCAAAAACAGCAACAGCTGGCAGTGGTTTCAGATGGCCCACAGTTCACAGCCGCTCCCGTAGTGGCAGTACCAGCCCCAGCAATGCTGGGGCTGGCCTGTCCATTGACCATCCCAGTAGACCATGTGCACATGGCTCTGGCCAGTCCCAGCAGGGACATGGGTCCAGTCATCATACCTCTGCCTCTGATGACAGTACCCAGTCAGGGTTGGTACCCGATACTGTCCGTAGCACCCCTGCCAGGCACAGGTACTGTGTCCATGGCTGGAGACAGTGATTTGTACAGCCTAGCAGGTACAGTCTGTGGCTGTCCCACAAACTACCATATATGGCAGCCACATGGTGGAGCTGTGTGCATGCAGACACACACACATTAACCAAACAACTAGGGCTCACACATACACACACACATTACATCAACATTGGCCCATGCTGTACTGTTGTACCTCAGACACACACACACACACACACACACACACACACACACACACACACACACACACACACACACACACACAGACATGTCGATTGGATGGGTCAATGTCAGGCTCTGGCAAATAACATAACGCCCTGTGCATATGATGATACCTGTGTCACCTCCTGTCATCTGCATCAGTGACGGAGGGACAGGCTAATATGGTGCTGATGCACAGGGTGACACTATAGCAGTGTAGCAATAATAGCAAGTTGTCAACAAGGAAGTGTAACGACATCCTTGTAGGTATATCTGAGCGGACATTATGCATCAAAACTCTGATTGTCAATGTAGCATTGTTTACACCACTGTTAGGTCTGAGTATGTATTGTCCACCCATGTGCCACTTGGCTGAAGTGTAATGTGTTGCCAGCATGTGTTAGTGAGTGGACAGTACGAGTATGATGTGTGCAGTACAGATTAGCAAGTGTACATCTGTGAACATGGTGGGTGCGCACTGTCTGCATGTACGTGCATAGTGGACACATGGGATGTGTGGCATACCCTGTCATACACATTGTGAATATCTCATAGTATCTTTCAATGGCCAGTATGCATTCTACTACAGTTATGTACTAACATGGGTAGACGTGTGTATGACATGGGTTGACACTATGCTGTGGGTGATACCATTAATATCTGTCAATGATTTGCGACCTGGTAGTATACACAACCTCAACAGCATGACTATAAGCAATCATTGGATGATGTCCTGACAAATGACACACAGTAGTAGGGAACCCAGTAACAATTGGATCCTTCCGGTGCTACACTATAACACTAACCAGTCGTAATAACCACCAACCATTCCTGTGACCACACCTGTTTGGCATATAGCCCCCTTAGGTACATGCAGACACACTAGGGATATGTCCATCCAAATCTGGAAATGCATGGATTGGCCTACAATGCATTCCCTGGATGGGATGCATATCCAACACAAGGGTATCATACAGACAGATACCTGTTGTCTGATACATGCTGTGTAGCAGTAAGCCAACCATGGCATAGTCATCCTCATGTACTATACATACTAACCCATCAGTACCACACAGGTGGTAGCCCTCAACATATATGTTGTGTAACAATGTGTACATACAGCCTCATAGTATGTCATGTGTCCCTTGGTATCCACATATCCATAGGTATTGTGGAGTCCCAAGGTGTATCACATAAGACATTAGAGGCCTGACTGCATATCCACAAGGCAGTTGTACACCTATAAAGACTGTCCATTCTTGGGAGTCTTTGTTGTGTATGACCATGTCTGACATATGCCCTCACTCACACTACTCATAAGTAACTGTCATGGGTGTGTGTGCCACAGATGACCTTGGCCACAGAACACGACAGTGGGCGTCCTTGTCACATACATACATATGTGACCTATGATCTGAGAAGCAGCGGCACAACCTGTCAATGGAAACAAATGTATACATGTAGTATGCAGGCTTCACACCTATGTACTGATTGAGGGGGCATGTACACATATATATTTGCCACACAGATACCTGATGTGTGCAATGCACTTACTGTTGTAATCATACTATGTTATACCATAGTAAAAGCAAAACCCACACTGCATTGACCAACAGTGACACAAACACAGTCAGCATTTGCAGGATTCAAACCCTTACCTAGCTATTTTATGATACTAGAGAGAGACGCATTAACACAGCATGCTATTTGCTTTACTGGCTGCTACCCCTTCTCCTGCTGTATTTGGAGGATGGTGACATCATCAGACTTTACAAAGAGGAATGTACCTCTTTTAGTGAGTTTTCCCAGCCTCCAAAAAGGGGACACCTCTCAAAGGAAACTGCACACACACACTCACTGTTTGCAGGATTCAAGCCCCTACCCAACTATGTTATGATACTACAGGGAGACGCATTAACACGGCACACTATTTGCTTTACTGGCTGCTATCCCTTCTCCTGCTGTATTTGTAGGATGGTGACATCATCAGACTTTCCAAAGAGGAATGTACCTCTTTTAGTGAGTTTTCCCAGTCTCCAAAAAGGGGACAGCTCTCAAAGGAAACTACACACATACACACACCCCCACACGCACACTCACTGTTTGCAGGATTCAAATCCCTACCTAACTATGTTATGATACTAGAGAGAGAGACACATTAACATGGCATGCTATTTGCTTTACTGGCTGGTTTCCCTTCTCCTGCTGTATTTATAGGATGGTGACTTCATCAGACTGGACATGGTGATGTGTGTAAACTTTGTTTTCTGCCATTCCAGGAATGGTCCATGTGGGTCAGCAGGTGTCAACAGCTTGAACAAGACCTCAGAATCCTTACCTTGTGTGATCTATATGTGGACACACTGACATTCCGTCATATGTCAATACATATTTGTGCACAGCTTGTTAGTTTTGTGGATACTACATGTGTCTGGGATGTTGATAAAGGGCTATTCAAAGTCTATGTGACACATGTGTAGATGTGTTCATTGATGTATGTCCTGGGTAGCTGCCTTGTAAACAGTCTAGCATGTTTGGGAACCATGATCCACACATGAACATACCACAGTTGGCAGGGTTGTGTGTATGTCAGCTTCCAATAGCTCTGTTTATGACTGCAACCATGATGGACTCCATGACCTTGCAGATCAGACTTCATAGGCATACTGGGCTTGACTTCCCATGGTGTGTTGTGCACCAACACTTGTGGTGAGTGCCATATGTAGTTGTGACACATTCAACGGTTCCACATCCTGTGTAGGGGGTGAGGCTCAGCTGACTGTTCAGGTGCATGATCTGTTTGTTCTGTAGTGTGTGCATGACACATATTGGGAATCAATGTATTCCACTTGCTGCCATGCTTTTGGCAGTGGGGCTAGCTGCTCATCCATTCTACATATGATATCTCCTAGTATGATGATATGGACTATTGTCAGTGGGAGGTGGGTATGTACATATGGGCCTGTCTGTCATGATGTCGGCATTTTCACTCAGGTACAGTTGGCCCTAACTCAGGACATATATGGGTGTACATTGCTATTTATGACATAGCTGAAGAAGGTGTCATGATTCAGTCTGGACTCCTTCTCAGCTACTCTTTACAAAACACCAATGAACATGAGCACTAATCCCTGTTATACTCTTTTACACGCTTAACACCCTACTGATCCTTTGTGATCAGGCTACAGAGTATGTCATGATAATATCCTGGCATGTCCAGGGGTCGGTTTCGTGTGTACTCTCCAGTCCAGCTGGTGGATATTGTGATATTGACACAATGTCACATCTACCTCATGCACACAGACAACCCTCTCCTCCTCCCAACAAACTCAGATATATGTGTGAGATGCACCTATATAGACATACAGGGTGCTGAACTCTCTCGACCCATGACTGGCACAGTCTATCAGGTGGTGAAGGTAACCACACACACCACATATCAGTCTCACATATCCTCTAGCAACAGCACTCAATCTACATTGTCACACATAGACATACTTGGATGCTGTAAATGTACTCTACCTAAGCAGCAGAGACCTCCAAAGCAGACACACACACACCTGCTACCCCACTACAATACCCACATATCACATAGTTCACAATGTCAGTGTGCCACACAGTCACTGCCCTTTAGGCTAAGCTAAGCAACACACCTAATACACTTGTAATAGGTGACACTTATTGTCAGACACACTGACGTACCACTCACCAGCCCTAACAAGGGAATAGTCACTTTGGGCTGTCTGTTGGGTGCCAGGATCTGCCACATAACACAGGTAGTCAGGTCAGTCCAAAGCAAGTACAGGACTGGCACCATCATTGTCCATGCTGGTGTGTATAACCTCAGACGTTAGTCCCTGGACCACATGACATGATACTTGGAGGAAAACTCTGATCATGTAGCCCAGGCCAGTATGACCCTGACCTTGTCTAGCATCTTACACCCACCGATTATGATGTCACAGTAAACGGACACACATATCACATTTAACAGTTGCCTAACAAATTTGTTTCATTCATAGGGGATACAGTGTCTGTCAGCCTGTGGTGACATGCTCAACATGCCACGTAGCTTCACTATGGACAGCTTGCACCTGTCACCCTTGGACTTTGGAATGCTGGCTAAGGCTCTTGCTACCACCATAGTGCCTTTTTTAAGCAGGGCTCAGAAGACAAATCCACCTCCATAGACATTACAGGTTAAATGAAACTAAGGGTAATGCTGCTCAACAACAGTTGTGTTAACCTCACATTGCAGCCACACAGGACTCTCCTCAGTATGGACAATAGCGATATCTTTGCACTGACAGACGCCTGCTTCAGGCTCGCTTATCCACACCAGCACTACCAGGTTATGTTTTATACCATGCTGTCTGACAACAAGCCTTGGAACAGACAACACAACTAGGGGGAAAATCCATATACATCACAGATACACACACCTCCAGGTTAGTAGCACTGCAAAAAGCATCACAGACCATACATATACAACCACCATTGTGCAATACTGCCTTTCAGTTTGTTGCCTGCTACAGAACACACTCCCAACTCAGGAACCACACTCGGCTTTTGTGGGAACTATGAAGAATATGAAGGTCTCCACAAACATCATTATATTGTGTGACTTCATATGCACAAATATTGACTGAGAATACTACTCAAGCCCCAACACCCTCACACAACAGTCGCTACAATTTGTAGACTCATATGCTATGGCACAACCAGTCAGCACAGCCACAAGGGGGAATACATATTGGACCTGATCATCACCAACATGGGGACTCTATGTTCCACACCAGCGATATACCCCTCATTGGTAAGGTCAGAACATACATGTATCTCACTGGACATACATTTACCCTCCACACACCCATCCTGGGTAATCTTGGTGAACTTCTCATGAGCCAATGTCTCACTTCACCGCAGCAAGGTTGTATCCTTCAGAAACCCTGAGACAGTGGCAAATACGGCTCACACTGCTGCATCCTTTACATACACATTCTATGGACACCTAGTGGACCGCATGGATTGTGCTATCCCAAATAACAACAGGACTCACTACTCCAATGGCAGGGGACCTGTCTGGTAGACACCGGCCATTAATGAGCTGTACAACATCAGGGGGAAGCTACTACATGATAGAGCACAATCCCGGACTGGGAAGGCATCTGTAATCTGTACTAGCAGGCAGCTACGATCACTCATGAACTTTTCTAAGGGCCGCTTCTACCAGACAATTGCAACAGACATGTAGGACTATCACACGGCCTTCTTCAGTTATGTCAGAAACCTGGGTGGACACTCACTGATATGCTGTGAGTTACTGCATACTGACTAAACCTACCCTGAACCCACTGACATTGCCAACATCCTGGCAAACAGGTTCAGTGCAGATGTCTCCCACCCATCCCCCCTAAGGAGCAACTATCCATCCCAGCAGAGTATAACCTCCCTGACATCACACAATGGCAGGTGAGTGCTGCCCTCCCCAAAGCGTACATCACAGTATCAATGTGACCAGACGGTGTCCCAGCCTGCATCTTACACTAGCATCATGACAGGTGTAACCCTCACATTACATCACTGTTCAATATCGGAGTTACCACAGGATATGTACCCAAGGAATGGTATACAGTGACAGTGGTCCCACTCCACAGAGTTGGTGCCATAACGGACCACAGACAATATTGCCCTATAAGCCTAAGTAGCCTGTTGTGCAAAGCTATGGAGTGTATTGTCATGGGACTCATACACATAGACATCGGGAACCTACGGACACTGTGTCCTACACATTTCAGTGTTGTTGTGGGCAGATCTTGCCTCTTGAACCTGTTTGTATTCTTTAAACGACTAACAGGTCCATCGACATAGGGAAAGCTGTCCACACAGCCTACCTGAACCTTGCAAAACCCTTCAACACAATAACCCATTGGGCCATTATGCATAGGCTCACCAGCGTCGATATGGACACATATCTCACACGATGGATTGATACCTTGATCAAGGATAGCACACACATGGTCAGACTTGCAGGTGCCATGTCTGACTATACACCACTTACACGTGACATCCCACACAGCTCGGTCCTGGGGCCTCTCTTGTTCAGTATATATTTGTCTGACGTACAGGCTACCACAGGGGGAATATGGCTGAACATGTTTGCACTTGACTGCAAACTGGGTGCAATGATCAACTCTCCAGCTGCCACATGCATACTCAAACAGGGTCTCAAAGAGATGGATGACTGGTGCCTGAGCCATGGCCTACAGCTAAATGCCATTAGTTGCATAGTCATCCCCTTTGGGAATAACAACATGCCCACACATTACCACATAGGTAATACTCCATTACATACGGTAGGAGTTGTTAGGGGTTTGGGGACATGACATGTTTGTACTGTCACCTTTGACATTCACGTTGCCAAAGTGGTTGGGCACACCTTCTATGTGGGCCACCTTATCCCATATGGTTTCACATCTAGATCGAGTGAGGTCATTGTGCCCCTATACTCATCACATCCATACTTGGTACAATGCCACATTTGGGGTGTACCTTACCCGACACCTGCAGCAACTGTACTGGCCACAGAAGTTCCTCACCAAGCAGATCTAGGGACTCACACAGATGCCCTCACAGTTCAGATGAAGTAACTCCAGCTCTACTCAGTCACTTACCACCTACTCAGATATGATGTGTGCCTGTTGTTTACAGATATACCTATCCCGGAATTACTGGACATGCTCCACCTCAGGATATCCGACTCCCTTGGAGTTACACACTCCAGGGATGTTTACCTCAGCACAGATGTTAATAGGACTTTGTGGAGAGACAGATTCTTATCCCAGAGGCTCCACTCACTCCAGAATGTAATCCCACTTTCACATAGGCAGAGCCACCCACTGACCACCTACTGGAGACATCTTGACGACTGTATGTGTGATCATATGTTTATCCCTGGGATATCTTCTGTGTCCCTGCTAGACAGAGGCACACTAGCCTAAACGTACATGGGCTATCTTGTGTGACCTACTATTCACACACACAGTGTAGTAATCTGACAGGGTTGCGAATGCCAAACACACTCTGGCTAGGCTTGTACATGCCCTAGGGCAGATAGCCTAGTATCAACCTCTGAACCTATGCTAATGTTCAAGATGCACAATGTTTATTGCTGATACTGTTTGCAGGTCTTTATCATCTTTGCTTTACCAGTTTCTATGTACAACTTCGGTATCTGCAGAACATATTTGATTATGACAGGGTTCCACTATATTATAGATGTGTCTGTTGTCATATAACTGTGTGCACAGGGCAGATTGCTGTATAGTGACAGGTTCCTGGATTAACACATGCAACTGCCAGATATGCGTGGCCCACTGTTGTACTCAGACATGGCCTAAGTGTGTGAGCATACCCAGTTCTGCCATTCCGTGTTTTGTTGCCTGACATTTGTCTGATTTATTCAAGTGTGTGAGCATGCCTAGTGTGACCTTTCAGTATGTTGCTATCTGAGGTCCACTACATTTGTTGATGTGTGCGAACATGAACGATATTAACATTTATACAGTGTGTGTTGGAAGTCAGGTTTTGTTCTCACTGCAGGACTCACCTTTGTGTCATAACTCAACAAGGATTATGCTGTACCTGCAGGGTTTCTATGAAATACTTTGCATAGACTTATCAACATTCCTTCATACAGGCTGACCACTGCAATACTGTCATGGTTTAGTGGTTCAGTACTGGCTATAGTGCACAGTATCCTGGGTTTGAGGCCCATCACTGCTTTATATTTTCATACTGAGCAGATCAGACTGCTTAAGGGCCAGTTAAGCAAATATGAGCATGTTGGCTTTTGTTCAGCTATGCCCTACTTAGACCAGGCTTGTCCGACATTGCTCAATATTCACCAACATTGCTGGACGTTGCCCAATATTACTGAACATTGACCACAGTTGTGCTAGTTGGTGTGCGGGATTTTGTTTGCATATACTACATGGTGGTAAATGCTGTTTAGCAGTGCTTTATATTGCTTAACACATGGCAATCATGCCTTAGGTGGTGCTGCAGGGCTGCCTATGTCAAATGCACATACTACACTCCCTGTACATGTTTGAAAGCAGGTAGTGTCAACTTAGGCATCCCTTTTACTATATGTGTGAGTCAGAGAGATGTATCATTTCCAGAGTTCCTACTGAGCCAGTGTATGTGCTATGCATTGCCTCTTTGCCAAGGCCAAAGCAAACTGGGCACACCTCCTTCTGCCTACTGGGGCAGGCTCAGGTTGTTCCCCCTCCGAGTCACGCTCTGCTTGTGATGGCCTTGGCAATGGTGGGGGGCTGTTTGGCCCAGGCCTATGCTGTTCCTGCTGTAGCTGTTTTCGCAGGATCATATTATGTAGCATAGCACAAACCATGACAATTTGGGTACATGTAGTTGGTGAGTACTGCAAGGCTCCACCAGATGTGTCCAGGCACCGGAACCGTGACTTGAGCAGCCCAAAAACATGCTCTATTATATTACGTGTTTGTGTGTGTGCCTCATTATGGTGTTCCTGTTCAGGTGTGTGTGCATTTCTGATGGGTGTCATCAGCCACGGCTCCAGTGCATAGCCAGCATCCCCACTAGGTGACCATGTGGGATGTCCCCATTGGCAAATGTCTGGTACAGCTGTGTCAGATGCCAGATATGGGAATCATAGTAGCTTCCAGGGCAGCCTGCACACACATTCAGTATTATGCCCTGGGCATCACACATGACCTGGCAGTTGATGGAGGGGAAGCCCTTGTGGTTGAAGTAGACCCTATCCCGCTTACCGGCTGGTGCTTTGATGCGTATGTGCGTGCAGCTATTGCACCCACTACCTCAGGGTATTCCACTATTTGCTGGAAGAGACGCATATTGCTGGCCAATACCTAATGGGAATTGGGGAAATATACATGATCACCGACATGTGCTGACATGGCATCCAGGAACTGGTGTAGTACCCTGGATGCTGATGCCTGTGATATCCCCATCATATCACCAGTTGGTCTCTGGAAGGTACCTGTTGCTAATATTCTTAGGCCAACACATACCTTGGTTTCCACTGGGATGGGTTCCTCTCTGTTGGTTCTGTGTGTGAGGCGTGGCCTGCACAGCTCAACAATTTACTGCAGGACGTCTCTGTCCACTCTATAGTGCTCCACTATCTCCAGCTCATGTAGCCCCTGCTAGGTTACCCTGGGCCTGTACACTCTTCTCCGTCTCCTCACTGTGGGTTGTCCAGCAGCATTTCCATTGTCACCACCCTCAGCATGTTGCATATGTCACCTTATAACAGTAATGGCAGCCCCTAACATTTCTTTGTCTCAGTAAAGCTTTTTCAGTTTTCACCTCTATTAGCTTACTGCAGTGTCTGTTGTGAGAAACATAATGGACTGTTGTTTGCAGAGTTTTAAGTGATAGGCTGGGCTGGGCAAGTGTAGTGCCTGTGTAATTGCCTGATTCTGATTGTTTTCACCTTCTAGCTCTGCTAGTACTCCCTGGTAGCTTCCTACTATTTGTTGTGCTTCCTTTTTCCTTTCTGTTTCCTGAGGGGGGGGGGGGCGCTGCACACACAAGCGCAAACACGCGCACAGCAGCTAACACGCATGCACACGTGCTTACACGGAGTAAAACTCGCTTATTCGGGTTAAAACGCGCACACACCTGTCTTATACATGCTTACTTCGGCTTAAACGCGCGCACTCACGCTTACACATGCACTCTCTGTTTTACTCGGGTTTACACACGCGCACACACGCACATACCCACTCAGCAAGAAACTTTGGTGTTATCCACAACATACACCTTCCATTTCTTGCCTTTCCCTAGCCTACCTGTTGACACACCTCTTTCCATGATGTGTAAATGACAGCTGACACATGCCACTCTGCTCCAATGAGCTCCACTTCTTTCATACATACCCCCCTCGTAATGTCACCAATCTTCTACTCCATTACTCCCCATATCCTACTCCTACACTCCACTGACTGTGCTCATTTGCTATGTAAACTTACGATTCACTATCCTAATGCTCATTTACATAGGATTGCCTACTAATGCTTGGTTACCTGTCTTAGACTGAGCTTCCCCCCTTGACAACCTCTACTCGGTGGCCATGTTGTTTTCAGCCTGCCATTCCCTTGCATTGTACATTGACAATTTCAATAAAATCCACATTTGTGGGTTTTAATTTTTAGTATTCTGGGTTTTAGAGTGCAGCCCATTTGCGCGGCTCTGCGCTACGCTTAAACATTGGAAATCGGGGAAAAAAAAATTTATTTTCATATTGCATCAGGAAACATTTCACATTGCTGTATATTTGGCCATTGGCATGCTTCCTGCACTGGATGCAACCTTTATTTGGGGCTGTCATGGCTCCATTTTGGTATTTGCAGAATGGTACTCAGTTGTCAACTGAGTACATTTCTGCAAATAACACTGCTCTTACTCGGACAGGTTCGGGTTTCCTGAATCGCAAATCTACCTCATTTGCATGCCTTTCGCCTGCAATTGAGGTAATTTGCATATCCCAGCCCTGTCTGTGTAAGAGCCGCTTTAGGAGCTCTCTTACATGCCCCTGCAGGCTGTTCCTGGATCGCTCATCGGACATGATGGCTGCATGGAGTCTTACTCTACTCTAAGACTCCATGCAAGCCTTTGTGAATCCGGCCCTAGTCTTGTTTCTTTAATGGCAGAAATTTAGATCCCTAGTACTGGTATTTGTAGAACCACTGGCATTGTCAAGAAATAGGAGGTCAAATAAGATTGATTTTTATGGTGTGAAAAGTGAGACACAGGACAGTTCAGAGCAGCAGGAGTTGATTGAACTATTCTTTTTGAAAAGTTAAAAAATATAAGACCTTTATTTTTTTTTTTCATTTCTTATATATGGATTTATTTATTTTGATAATAATAATTTTCTTTAATCCAAAGAAAAGCAAGCTTCTTTTCCTTTCAGAATATATGTCCAACCTTAAATCCTCTTTCAGTCTCTCTTCCCTTGACAACACTATAATTCATGCCGAGTTGCACACCAAACTTTTTGGAATCACAACTGACGATCAACTAAAATTCGACCACAATATACAAAAATCCAACAATAAAAAAAAAAACAATCAAAAACTCAGTTTGCTGTATAGAAAGAAAAAATTCTTCTCCATCACCTCTAGGACCTCACTTGATCAAGCCTAACTCCTCCCCTGCCTACTCTATGCTTCCCCCATATTTACCCACCTACAAGCAAATCTTCTAGCCAAACGTGAACAAACTTATAATCCAGATAGCTAGATTTGCCTATAACTCCACTTATAAATCCCATCACTGCACTGCCGTTAAACAACTGCAGTGGCTTGAATTCCCTCAACTACTCTAGCTTTCACAACTACAGATGACACATTCCTTTCTGTACAAACCTGCAGACTGTCCTTCTCTGTCCACCCTCCTATCCCTGTATAAACCTTCTCAGTCTCTCCGTAGTGCTAACCAAATGTTACTTGACACCTAGAGGCCTAAAAAAACCATAGATAGATTACTTTATAAATGCTCCTTAGCTCAAATCTTATCTCCAATCCATTTCAAAAGAGAATTTAAAAACCAACTTGCAAACATTCCCTCCTGCACCTGTCACCACCCTACCTAACATGTATGTTCCCACTAATTCTAACCAGACATATTTCTTTTTTTTCTATCTAACTTTACTGTAACAAAGTTAAAGTAACACCTTAGCTATGCCATTGAGCAACTCAATACTTTAACCCTATATTCTCCTTTTCTTTTCCTATTATACTCTGCACCCCTCTTCTCTCTTCTTATGACTGTCGTTCTTTCACTCTTCTGACTCTCCTATACATCCTGCCCCCTTATTTTCTTTCTTACACCTTTTACTTTATACATTTTTTTCTCCCATCTACCAACTTGATCAAGGTATTTAAATGCTTTGGGGCTTCTCCCTCTTAACTGTCTTTTACTTCTTAATTTCATCATTTGTTAATTTACACTGTTGCATTATTGTATGCAGTTTTTGCAATTCTTCTTACTATGTATGTATGTATGTATGTATTTTGAAATCCTTTATTTTTGGCATGAATTTTTTTCAGTTCTTATTACTGGAACTGTAATTTTGTTATTGCTATCTTTATGTGTGGAGCTTTTCTCCTCAGGTTTCCACTGAAAATGGGCCACTGGCCCAGTTGGACTAACCCGGTTAACAAAAGGCAATAAATAAATAAATAAAATAAAATAAATACATTTTGATTAAAACTCATTGGACCTTTCCATAGATGCTTGGATTTGTACAGACTTAGAGGAGCATTGCATTCAATGACAGTTCTGAAAAGAGAAGAGTACAGTGGCAATCTGGAGTCTTAACAACCAAATGACCCCATGAATGTTTAAGTCAAATATTGTGGGGGAATTAATTGAAAAATAGCCCTGTTAAGAAAAAAGCTGTGCCAAATCAGCTATTGTTAATGGGTGACTCCCCATTATCTTTATTTTGAAAATTGCATGGGCATCAGTACTCTAGCTGGGTGCTTGAAAATGTATGTTAATTATCTGATGTTAATAGCTTGAAATCAATAAGGTAATGCATACATATTGGGTTGATGAGTGCCTTTGCATTACTTGCATTTTTACAAGAATATAAGTAGTGTGCATGTTTATAACTTGATTGCTAAAGAGAGATTATATCAGGCCCTTCTTTGTCAAAAACTCTTTCTTATATACTGTCTTTGAGGCCTGAAAGAAACATTTCATTTTTAAGCTACCTTCTTTTCCCTCTTTGTGTGACAATGAAGTGAGTTTGTTTAGAGACTGCAATACGGTGGCAAAGCTAAAATGTTGGAGGTTGCAGCTGGTCACAGTTCCCCTGTTATAAGGTTTTGCTTGGATATATTGCAAATTAGTGCTGAACATTTTTTGTACATTTTTCTTTTTTCAAAAGTTTTGTATGAATAGTTCTACTTTGATTCACAGCATCTCAACAAAAATATACTGGCTGAATTATCCTGGAGCTGGAGCTGACATACTGAAATGTTTAATTTAGGAAAATTCACATGAGACTTTATTGCATATGCTTGGCTTTATTGTCCAATACCTTCTTGTTATAAATGTATTATGCCCAATCTCAGAGTACTTTACGCCAACTGATACATTTGAGCATGTTGTATTATTTTTTATTTTACACACATGGAAAACTTTCAGTATCATTTTTATGGGAATACAATGTTGTACTTTATCAGACATACCCTGGATTCCGAAAAAGGTTCACTGCTTGTGGTTATTGCCTACCACAGGTAGTTCAATTACTGCAATTGTAAGAAAATGTGAGCAACAGCAATGGCCACAACAAGAAAGTCTAAGAATCAGAAATGCTTACTGCATAGGGGAAATGTGGCCACGTCAGGACTTCTCACAGTATGTCTTTTTGAATTCCAGCCTGTACAATCTTTAATTCTTAGAAGTGCCCCTTAACTGTAAAATCATTGTTCGAGTCATTATAACTCATATGCATATATTTCATCTTTTTAGAACCCTTCATCAAGAAAATGAGTGCAATTTGTTCTAATACTAACACCAACAAGATAAGAGATGTTTAGATTTTAACCTATTTTTATTATGTAGTTCCTTAAATTTATATTTTTTTCGCAACACACTTTTCATTTTAATCAAAATGATAATGATTAGATTCATTAAAAATAATACATATTATAGGGATCCTTATGTGTTAAATGGCAGTGTAATACATTCTCAGTTCATGTTCATGATACAGTGTTATAAAGCAGCATGCCAGTATCAAGTGTGAACTGTTTCTAACCGCTGATATGTGTAAAGAAGCTACTTTATCTGTCACAATGGCAAAATAGACTTGATAGTGTGATGGGACTCTAGTAAGATGTATTCATTTACCACACAAAAACTGTTATTTTAAATTAGTAACTCATATTCTGATAAATGTGATTTTTCTGTGAACGTTAAATAGTGACTGATGATACATAGTACTCAGTTATAGCAATGGAGTTTAGATGTACTTGATGAATGCACATGAATGCTGAACATAAGCATTTGCTTTGAATCTAATTTAAAATGCTGATAGATTCCCAGCTGCACTGTAGCTCTTTATTACATAATCTAAGCAATAATTTTTCACATTTCCTTAGCTCATTGCAGAGCCATTATAATAAATGTATTGATTGTTTTCCCTTCATAAAGAAATAAATGAGCTAAATGATTTTTCTGTGCCATATATTTTGCATTTTAGTGTCAAAATTCTATATGGGAAATACTCTGATATGCATATGATAATATCTGCTAAACTTCAAATAGAACTGTAACACTATTGGACTATTTATTCTGAAACATAATATTGCTAATATGCAGTCACATTGAATAGCCTCACTTAAAATGCAGAATCTTGTGGTTTAGAAGCATTGTTCTGTGTCTTTTCTTTATGCAAGAAAAATCAATACTGTTCCCTGTCAGAAAAATACTTGGATATAATTGCTTTTGAATTAATGGAGCAGATTTCATCCAGAATACACATGGACTTTCAGAAACTAATTTTGACAACTGATTCTTCCCTTTAATTGAATAGCATGACTGAGTGACACTGTTCATTACTTTACTCGTTAGTTAATTATCAAAGAAGTAGGACAAGTCAATAAAATGGAAGGCAGTAAATTCCAATACTAATTAGTGCTGTTTCCTTAGAGACATATTTAAAGGCAGATTGGCCACCTGAAAGCCATTGGACTTTGCACATAAAAGGAATTAGCAGAAGAGAAAATTTAGAATCTATGCAAAGGGACAGTTGGCATGTTAAGAATAGCTATATATTGCAATTTTCAAAGTCAGTTCAAACGTCATATTCTTTCTGAGTGTTCAGCATTGAATGCAATGCTTTGGATAAGAGATTGCTAGCAAAATAAATATAATGATGTATTCATCAATTGAGTAGTGCATGGGCTGGCAGAAACCACTTACAATGTTTTAATATTGTACTGAATACCATTCTGTGTTGTGATACGTGTTAACAACAGTCTTACTAAAGCTTATTACAACATAATCCCAATATACAGACTGAACTGAAGGGTGGATGTAACAACAGTTGTACATTTCAGGAAATATTCACAGTGAGCTGTACATAATACAGTTGTGGGAAATCAAACAAATGCTCTTGTTTAATATGATTGCAGATGCAGTTTTTAACTAATAATTGTTTATGACTGCTAATATAAAATAGTGTTTGTCACTGTGATTACTGCTGGCCTAATTACTCTTTGCCACAATAGAACATCAAGATCTAAAGCTTGTTTTATTTTTGGAGTTCTTTTTTTACAACTTAATCCCCTCTGCTGTATCTTCATCTTTTCTTCAAATCGCAATCTCTGCTCTTCTATCATATTGTCTTTCAAACTGTATGCCAAAAGACCCTGAACTATTCTTTCTATAAATAAGAAATATGTTTGATTTCTTCCTAGTTATCAATGGTTCTACATCAAAATGAAGCCAACCAAGTTCTATGCACGGGGGAGATGCACGGTCCAAACCAAATGCCACAAAACAACCAAGTAGACCAGCAAGAGCAAAAGTGAAGGTAAATAGTAAATCCTTTATTGAATACAGACCAGTTTCGGCAAATATTGCCTTCTTCAGTGTACGACAAGACAACAAAGTCCCATCCATCAAACATTATATAAGCATATTCAGCCAATGAGCCAACAAACATCATAAATATTAATGATATAATAAAATGTAGCCATGACCCAAAATTATAATCATTAGGAATGGCTAGATGCTGAATGAATACATTGCTGAACCATCACAAAGACCTTCAAAAACCCCCCAGAATTACCTAAACCAACCATTGTAAAGATTGCAAAAACCATATTACGGAATAGAGAATATGTTTAAAAGAAATACATAAAAAAATGCATCGCATGTATGGTACCCCAAAAACTATCCATATATTATTTTTGATTGTATATACACAATCAACCAACAGACATCCCCGGTAAACAAATTAGAAAAAATACAAAATGGAAAAAATAGAAAAAATACTACAGTATGTTGAACAAGGATCATGATCAGAATACAGGACAATGTGTTGAACAAACCCTCCATATCGTGATTATCCATAGTACCTATGATAACTATAAGTGTCATTATACACTAGACTGTGTTACACTGATCATCCACTCTAACTGAGATACCTGAAGACATGTTGAATATAACACATAAGTGGTCATAGCCATAATGTGTTATAATACCGGAATAGCCTATCAAAAAAAAATCCACAAGGGCTCTTCTATAACTAAAAGGACCCACCCCCATCTGGTAACAATACCACCTGGAGATAAGAAAATTAATAGGAACGGAAACCCTAACATAGGAAAAATATATAGGGTAGGCCCATAAAACATATGGAACCAATTATAAGTGGTCATTAAGTCCAGGGTAAAACAGACCCCCTAATGTAATGATCCAATATTTCTCTTTGTGATCTAAAAGGCCATGCCAGCCTTGTTTATTACTTCTGTCACCAGAGATACGATCAATGATCATGAAATTAAATCTAGCCTGTGGGTGTTTAAGAGTGTGCTGGTACAAAGCACTGGTCTCTTTGTGATTTCTAATATCACTGCGATGTTCATTCATACGAGATCTGAGTGCCCTGGAAGTTTGGCCTATATAGAATGCACCACAATGACAAGATGCTAGGTACACTACCCAATCACTACTACAGTTGCCAAATGTTTTAATTTTGAATATCTTGCTAGTATTGCGACTAGAAAATTCCTTAGATTTAGGCATATAAGAACAAGATCCACAGTGACCACAGGGAAAAGAGCCAAACAGCTCATCACCTTGTAAAGTAAGTTGTTTATAAATGGTACCTCCGCTAGCCATATGTTTGTAATGTGACAAATGTGAACCCAAGGTTTACCCAGCTTGTATGAAAACCAACATTGTGGACCCAAAACTGACCTCAACTGGTCATTGGCCAGTAAGATATTCCAATGTTTGTTAATAATATTCCTAACCATATTGATATTTCTTCCATAAGTCGTAACAAACCTGACAGGGGTACAAGATGTATTGTTATTCTTGGTTTTGTATTCCAATAGTTGTTCCCTGTTTATGCGATTTGCCCTACATCTGGCTAAATTGATGTCTTGATGGTCATAACCCCTGCTGGCAAACCTCTGGCTCAGATCAATACTGGCTGCTTGATATTCCTCATCCTTAGAGCTAAAGCGTTTTATACGTATGAACTGTGACACTGGAATACTTCTAATAGTGTGACGCGGGTGCAGGCTGGAAGCATGAAGCAAGGTATTATATTGTGGGTACTTGCGAAACACCTTTGTGGATAAGGTATAATCAAAGTTTCTAGAGACTGTGACATCCAAAAAATTGATGGAATTTTGGTCATGTGTAACTGAAAATTCCAGTCCCCATATATTACTGTTAAGATATTCCACAAATTCGTACAAATAACCCATATCCGCACGCCACACTAACCAGCAGTCGTCCAGATAACGTCGCCAGATATCCATCTCCACCTGATAGATGTTGTGTAAGGCGTCATATATCATGTACTCCTCAAAATAAGCCATGAAAAGATCGGCATAAATGGGAGCAAATGATGCTCCCATGGCAGTGCCTTGCAATTGCCAATAACACTGGCCTTGAAAGTATAAAACATTTTTGTTGAGTACATGTTCTGACATACAAATCAATAATGTATTGAACCCTGGTGTATAGAGATTCGCCCTATCTAGCCAATATTGAAGGGATTGTAGACCTGCCCAATGTGGGATACTGGTATATAGTGCTTTTACATCTAAGGTACACATGTACCAATCAGGTTCCAACTGAGTATCTTTGATAATCTGTAAGAATTGGGTAGTGTCCTGCAATCTTGACCTAATCAAACCTAAAAGTGGCTTAAGATATTTCATGAGGAATGCAGATAAGGGTTCAGTCAGAGATCCTGTTCCAGAGACAATAGGTCTGCCGGGTGGTTTAGTCAAAGATTTGTGAATCTTAGGTAAGAGATACAAAATCTGCTTGGAAGGTTCAGACACCATAAGTGATGACAAACATTTTTTACTGATAATCCCCTCCTCAAATGCTAACTTCAAAAACAAATCAATTTCTTCTTTGAAAACGGGTGTGGGATCTATGGACATATGCATATAACATTTTTTGTCCGATAGTTGTGTCAACTCTTCTTGTATATAATCAGCAGTGTTAAGAACCACCACTGCTCCTCCTTTGTCAGCTGAAACAACCACAATGTCTCTGTTGTTACAGAGTTGGTCTAAGGCCAACTTGTCATTCATGGTAAGATTACTTCCTAGCATGACATGCCCTAGGTTCTCAAAATGGAGGTCCCTCAAAATTGAATCCATGAATATGGAGACATGTTTATTCATGGGCGGTTGGAAAGAAGACTTGCCAAACCAAAAATCATCAGATGGGCCTGAACTATCCTCAGCAAAAAAACAATGTAATATTAAGAGTGCGACAAAAAACATGTAAGTCCTGAATAATATGATATTCCTGACAAAAAAATGAAGGAATGTAATTTAGACCCTTGTTCAATAAAGCTATTTGTTCCTGAGATAATACAGCATTTGACAAGTTTAATACATTCTGATTACAAGTTTGAGTTGACGCTAGCTCAGAAAGTTGTTCAGTAAGCCCTGAAACGAAACCTGTGCAGTTTGTTTTCCGGTGCTTCCTGCCCCCCCGGTGTCCTTTGCCCCTTCTAAAGGGGAAATTCTGTTAGTTTTCTTCCTATTGGGATACCCCCTATCAGAGGTCCCCTCACTATCAGTTCCTGAGGAATCATCCCCTGACGTACTGATTGGAGATTCACCCCTATTCTTCAGAATGGATCGAGGTCTCTTTTTGGTACGACTGGGCCCAGTCCTGACCTGATTCGTATCAGCAAACCTAACAGACCGGCTGAAGTCAAAAGGTCTACCCCGTTGATAATCCAAATAATCCCTATGAAAATTTTTGATTTTGCATTCCTTAATAGTTTTCTCATGTTCCATCAACTCATGGGAGAGTTTTGTGTGACTGTTGATTTCAACTATTTGTACAGATCTGTTTGGTGCGTGATTCATATATATTTTTTTGTGAACTTGATTGATGGATTGGCGCTATTGGGATCTTTACATCATTTATATTCCCTGATTGTTTCAACATAATTTTTTCGTATTTGGGCCTTTACACGGAGGAACTGCTGCTTCTTTACGAGGACTGGCTACACTCTGAAGGAGCGATAGATGATCGGCCGGTTACTGAAACTAGTGGACTATTAGTTTGAACTGTTTACTTAATATTTTTAATAACTGAAGTTTGATATACTGCAAGGGAGTACATGGTGTTCAGTATTCTCATTTGGACTTGAATTAAGTCATATGTACTGATATTTTTTATGACAAAACTTTGACATGGCTCTTTATTTGGAATAATGTTTGTTCAACATTGGTGCATGCACAGTTTATTTAGGCAACAATTTTGTGCTTTGTACTATGTTTAAATTTTAGGGTTTTTGGCACCAATTATTCAACATCAATATTAGACATCATTATTTTACGGTACTACCAACTGAATTAGGATATCATTAGACGGATGGTCAAAATTTTTTCTTGCATAGTATGTTTTGTTATATAATTCCGCATTGTATGGTTTTTTAACAACTTGGCCAGAGCATATCAGGGCTGGGGTCAGACTCTATTTTCCTATGATACTGGCTGTATGGTATTTAAAACATTTTTTTTTTTGAATTTAGTTAGCTGACCCACAGGCACTGTGCCACACATGTTCCTATTTTTTAGGACCACTTTATGGATGTGATTTTCATCTTTTTGTGTAATTTGATGACAACTTTGTTAGGCCAATGCCAGGTATAGATTGAGGCCCTTACTCCGACCGGATTAGTATACTGTTCTTTAGTGAGCAGTCTTAGTTCTGATTTACAAGTTTATTGGGGCTGGTGTTAAACAGTGGACTATTTGGTCTTCTTTTAAGCAAATTGTTTAAACCTAATTAAACTTAGTAACATAGCTCTTTAAATATAGTGGATGAATCTCTTGCCACACTATATTGTTCATGCATTTGAACATTAGGATATGATTATCATAGGGCTTGTCTGATCCCCTAACAGATTTAACCGCATGACTTTTTAGTTATTTTTATGGTTATCTTAGGGTTATTGCTAAGCCCTTTTAATACATCAACAGGACTCTTTATATTCTCAAAGTTTATCATTATGTTTTGATGGAAGGGTATCTAGTCTCTTTTTGATTCTGGACACCTTTTGTTAAGCTTATTTAAAAGTCTTTGTATTCTATATTTGCATCATGACTAAGGCATCCTGATTATTGCATACAAGTTGTTATACTTCTAAAATTGAACTTACACCCACTGCTTGGTCCCACATAATAAATGCACACATTTCCATCTGACTATACATGTGTTTTGTTTTCGGATGACTCATTCTCATCATATTATTAGTATCCAGTTACCAATCTTGTCGCTATTGTGTTGATGGTTTTTGGAATATACAACTCTTCTCAGGTGGGATATTGCTGGTGCTTCCTGCTGATTCGGTTTTTCCTTTGACCCTTATAGAAATTGGGATTTTGCATTACTGGGGAATCATCTTTTTGGTACGTCTTGGACCTTTGGTCCTCAACCTTTCTAGGAATTTGCCATTAGTATAATAGTTTTCTGTTTTCCTTCATATTCATAGGGTGGGCATTTTTGAACTTATATTCGCAGCATGGATCTCAACAATATTTTGTCTGGATTATGTGCTGATCGGCAGGATATAGGTGTTTTTGGGATTGACACCCTACCAAGCAATGATCCGGAAAATTCGGCAGAACCACTTGTGGTGGATTGTGACATGTTTTTTCATTCAGTTACCAAAGCATTTAAAACATTTAGAACCAATATTTGGCATCTTAAACTGTTCAGAGCTTATTCTTCCCAAAACATGGCTCCCAGGGGACTTCGGATACGTCTCCAACCCCTAGTGGGGAGACCAGATGAAAAATTGAATCAAGACTGGAAGGAAGCTCTACAGTTGGGATCCATGTCATTTGTGAATATTCTATTACAATATTATGAAAGAACGGTTGATTTGAATATACAAGACATAAAGACCTTATGTTCAGATGTTAACAAGTTCAAATCTTCTCCCAAATATCAAGATAATATTAAAAACTCTCCCATGAGTTGATGGAACATGAGAAAACTATTAAGGAACGCAAAATCAAAAAGTTTCATAGGGATTATTCGGATTATCAACGGGGTAGACCTTTTGACTTCAGCCGGACTGTTAGGTTTGCTGATACGAATCAGGTCAGGACTGGGCCCAGTCGTACCAAAAAGAGACCTCGATCCATTCTGAAGAATAGGGGTGAATCTCCAATCAGTACGTCAGGGGATGATTCCTCAGTAACTGATAGTGAGGGGACCTCTAATAGGGGGTCTCCCAATAGGAAGAAAACTAACAGAATTTCCCCTTTAGAAGGGGCAAAGGACACTGGGGGGGCAGGAAGCACCGGAAAACAAACTGCACAGGTTTCGTTTCAGGGCTTACTGAACAACTTTCTGAGCTAGCGTCAACTCAAACTTGTAATCAGAATGTATTAAACTTGTCAAATGCTGTATTATCTCAGGAACAAATAGCTTTATTGAACAAGGGTCTAAATTACATTCCTTCATTTTTTTGTCAGGAATATCATATTATTCAGGACTTACATGTTTTTTGTCGCACTCTTAATATTAAATTGTTTTTTGCTGAGGATAGTTCAGGCCCATCTGATGATTTTTGGTTTGGCAAGTCTTCTTTCCAACCGCCCATGAATAAACATGTCTCCATATTCATGGATTCAGTTTTGAGGGACCTCCATTTTGAGAACCTAGGACATGTCATGCTAGGAAGTAATCTTACCATGAATGACAAGTTGGCCTTAGACCAACTCTGTAACAACAGAGACATTGTGGTTGTTTCAGCTGACAAAGGGGGAGCTGTGGTGGTTCTTAACACTGCTGATTATATACAAGAAGGGTTGACACAACTATCGGACAAAAAATGTTATATGCATATGTCCATAGATCCCACACCCGTTTTCAAAGAAGAAATTGATTCGTTTTTGAAGTTAGCATTTGAGGAGGGGATTATCAGTAAAAAATGTTTGTCATCACTTATGGTGTCTGAACCTTCCAAGCAGATTTTGTATCTCTTACCTAAGATTCACAAATCTTTGACTAAACCACCCGGCAGACCTATTGCCTCTGGAACAGGATCTCTGAATGAACCCTTATCTGCATTCCTCACGAAATATCTTAAGCCACTTTTAGGTTTGATTAGGTCAAGATTGCAGGACACTACCCAATTCTTACAGATTATCAAAGATACTCAGTTGGAACCTGATTGGTACATGTGTACCTTAGATGTAAAAGCACTATATACCAGTATCCCACATTGGGCAGGTCTACAATCCCTTCAATATTGGCTAGATAGGGCGAATCTCTATACACCAGGGTTCAATACATTATTGATTTGTATGTCAGAACATGTACTCAACAAAAATGTTTTATACTTTCAAGGCCAGTGTTATTGGCAATTGCAAGGCACTGCCATGGGAGCATCATTTGCTCCCATTTATGCCGATCTTTTCATGGCTTATTTTGAGGAGTACATGATATATGATGCCTTACACAACATCTATCAGGTGGAGATGGATATCTGGCGATGTTATCTGGACGACTGCTGGTTAGTGTGGCATGCGGATTTGGGTTACTTGTACGAATTTGTGGAATATCTTAACAGTAATATATGGGGACTGGAATTTTCAGTTACACATGACCAAAATTCCATCAATTTTTTGGATGTCACAGTCTCTAGAAACTTTGATTATACCTTATCCACAAAGGTGTTTCGCAAGTACCCACAATATAATACCTTGCTTCATGCTTCCAGCCTGCACCCGCGTCACACTATTAGAAGTATTCCAGTGTCACAGTTCATACGTATAAAACGCCTTAGCTCTAAGGATGAGGAATATCAAGCAGCCAGTATTGATCTGAGCCAGAGGTTTGCCAGCAGGGGTTATGACCATCAAGACATCAATTTAGCCAGATGTAGGGCAAATCGCATAAACAGGGAACAACTATTGGAATACAAAACCAAGAATAACAATACATCTTGTACCCCTGTCAGGTTTGTTACGACTTATGGAAGAAATATCAATATGGTTAGGAATATTATTAACAAACATTGGAATATCTTACTGGCCAATGACCAGTTGAGGTCAGTTTTGGGTCCACAATGTTGGTTTTCATACAAGCGGGGGAAAACCTTGGGTTCACATTTGTCACATTACAAACATATGGCTAGCGGAGGTACCATTTATAAACAACTTACTTTACAAGGTGATGAGCTGTTTGGCTCTTTTCCCTGTGGTCACTGTGGATCTTGTTCTTATATGCCTAAATCTAAGGAATTTTCTAGTCGCAATACTAGCAAGATATTCAAAATTAAAACATTTGGCAACTGTAGTAGTGATTGGGTAGTGTACCTAGCATCTTGTCATTGTGGTGCATTCTATATAGGCCAAACTTCCAGGGCACTCAGATCTCGTATGAATGAACATCACAGTGATATTAGAAATCACAAAGAGACCAGTGCTTTGTACCAGCACACTCTTAAACACCCACAGGCTAGATTTAATTTCATGATCATTGATCGTATCTCTGGTGACAGAAGTAATAAACAAGGCTGGCATGGCCTTTTAGATCACAAAGAGAAATATTGGATCATTACATTAGGGGGTCTGTTTTACCCTGGACTTAATGACCACTTATAATTGGTTCCATATGTTTTATGGGCCTACCCTATATATTTTTTCTATGTTAGGGTTTCCGTTCCTATTAATTTTCTTATCTCCAGGTGGTATTGTTACCAGATGGGGGTGGGTCCTTTTAGTTATAGAAGATCCCTTGTGGATTTTTTTTTTGATAGGCTATTCTGGTATTATAACACATTATGGCTATGACCACTTATGTGTTATATTCCACATGTCTTCAGGTATCTCAGTTAGAGTGGATGATCAGTGTAACACAGTCTAGTGTATAATGACACTTATAGTTATCATAGGTACTATGGATAATCACGATATGGAGGGTTTGTTCAACACATTGTCCTGTATTCTGATCATGATCCTTGTTCAACATACTGTAGTATTTTTTCTATTTTTTCCATTTTGTATTTTTTCTAATTTATTTACCGGGGATGTCTGTTGGTTGATTGTGTATATACAATCAAAAATAATACATGGATAGTTTTTGGGGTACCATACATGCGATGCATTTTTTCATGTATTTCTTTCAAACATATTCTCTATTCCGTAATATGTTTTTTGCAATCTTTACAATGGTTGGTTTGGGTAATTCTGGGGGGGGTTTTGAAGGTCTTTGTGATGGTTCAGCAATGTATTCATTCAGCATCTAGCCATTCCTAATGATTATAATTTTGGGTCATGGCTACATTTTATCATATCATTAATATTTATGATGTTTGTTGGCTCATTGGCTGAATATGCTTATATAATGTTTGATGGATGGGACTTTGTTGTCTTGTCCTACACTGAAGAAGGCAATATTTGCCGAAACCGGTCTGTATTCAATAAAGGATTTACTATTTACCTCCACTTTTGCTCTTGCTGGTCTACTTGTTTGTTTTCTACATCAAAATGAACCATTTTGCAGTATCAAAAAAAATCACTATTAACTTATTAGCATTTTCAGAAGCTTGCACTACGTTGCAGTTTTCTGTTTTTTTTTCCATCTATTTTGGCATCATTTGCAGCTATGTCTAAATACAGGTCCTTCACCTACCACAAATTCAAAGTCATCATTGTCTTCATCACTATTGTTATCCTGATCATCATCTAATCATCATAGTTTCATAATTCGTGTTCTTTTTTTTCTTCTTAACGCTTTCAGTGGAGTTTCTGTACCTTTATAATCATCAATGAAACAACACACTATTAGACTATCATACTTTAATCTCAGCCCAGTTAGGAGGGATTTTACCATTATTGTATCAGTATGTGTAGTAATATGTCATCCTCATTTGTGTTGCATGCAGTACTATGGGAATTTTTTTTTTTAAATGTGTACTTTAAAAATCAAAATACTGATAATCTTTCACCAAAGTCTAAATGACAAAATTCTAAACAAGTATGGGCCAAGGTCTTCAACCCCCACATAGGTTCATAGGTTCATAGGTGTGTACTAGGCTAATGGCCCTAGGGCCTTTACAAGCCTGGCCCAAAGGATTACCCTGGCATCATGCCACCCAACCTTAGTTCCCAGTGCCTCTGTCAAGTAAAGCCACTGGAGTGATCCCTGGACTGAATTTTTTATTTCCCATCCACTCGTCAAGATTTCTCTTGAAGAGGGGAAGTGATGTGCTCTGCTTGACATGTATGGGAAGTCTATTCCATAGCATGGGCAGTCTCTGGGTTAAGAACCTGTCCCTCCAGCATGTTCTGTTGATTGTGGTAATGAGGTTGTGGTCTCTGGAGCATGTGGTGTGGAGGGATTCCATATTTTTTCTCTTAGGTTGTAGTATCTCATCCTGTGGTTACAAGTTTGCAAACCATAACTTTTGCTGCACCAAATTCTGCCAAATAGCATTAAAAACCAAGGCTTCATTTGTATACAACAAATCTTTATATGGTTTCCATACCTCTCAGCCTCTTAGAGTAAGGAATCTGGACAAAGCCATAAAGAAGTGGTACAAATAGGGACAATTTTGAAATATTGATCTTACAAAGTTAGAAAGTTGATAGAATAACAGATTTTGCATTAGCATGAACCTTCTGAAGGGTATGAAGTCTAAAACTGAAATGTCTGTCATTATTTCCTAACTTCAATCTTTAAATGTTGGGAGGGTGGCCTAATGGTTAAGGTGTTTGCCTTACAAACACAAGGTGCAGGGTTTGAGTCTCACAAGGGATAATTGGCTAGGCTTAAAATAGCTCGCAAGGGCAGTTAGCCTAGTACTAATCTATGAACCTATATGTGTGTATATATATATATATATATATATATATATATATATATATATATATATATATATATATATATATATATATATATACACACATGTATAGGGGTTGGGATGGTGGCCTAATGGTTAAGGTGTTTGCCTTACAAACACAAGGTGCAGGGTTTGAGTCTCACAAGGGATAATTGGCTAGGCTTAAAATGGCTCACAAGGGCAGCTAGCTTAGTACTAATCTATGAACCTATGAACCTATAATGATTTGTCACTAATTTGCCAGACAGCCACATTTTTATGAAAAATGGAGCAAACATATAAGGCAAAAATCTGGACATTCTGTAGAAATCTGTACAGCTGAGAGGTATGATGGTTTCTACCAGATACAGTAACAGTTTTTTTTCAAATCTGACATTTAAAATACATACCGTTAAGAAAGAATATCAGAAAAGCATTGAATATAACTTTGGACTGCTATTCTCTGTTTCAGATATCACCCCCAATACATCCACATCTCCATGATAGGGACGATAAGAAAAGTGAGCTAACTTTGAACAAGTTTACTAAATGTTACCACTTAGTGGTACTGCAATTTTACTAAATATTGTTACCACTCAGTGGTACTACAATTTTACTAAATATCACTACTGCCGACTGACTGCAACTCAGATATGGGTCATCTTCCTCCTCCTCTTTTCTGATAGTCAGTCACAGAATTCTTTATCTCCAAATGCGTACAGCTCTCTTTCAACCTTCTCTGTCTTTTATATCATTTAGACTCTTCCAGTGAGGCTGCATTCAGGTGTTACATCCTATGAGTTTTTCAGTTAAGAAAGGAGCACTACAACTGATGAGTAACAAAAACAAATATTCCATGCAAATCAATAAAAGACAATGGGTATTCTTCACATACCAAGTTTAAAAGCATAAAAGCATGGGGAGTATATGTATTTAACTAATACAGTAAAAAGTAAAAACAAATTGCCTTTTACTCTATAAACACTCGAAGCATACTTAATAATGTTAGTCAACTTCATGCTTGGATATCTGCTCAAAAACCTGAGATTATTTCCCTTACAGAAACATGGCTTAAACCACAAAACCTAGATAAGGACATACTCCCTCCTGGATATAATATAATACGCCTCAATCACCCTAACTAAAAAGGAGGAGGGATTGCAATTGTATACTCCAACAACCTCACTTGTACATACCCAAAGCTGCCTATACCTTCCTTTTCTCCCACAGAATTACTGGTAGCAAACCTTAAGCTCAATGACTATACTACTATTATTGTCTTATCTATCTACATTCCACCAGGGGACAACATTCCATTATTGGAAAGCATTCTCTATCTCTCCCAAAACATCCCTAATGAATTCATCTCCTTGGGGATGTGAACATAAATTGGGAAACACCATTCCTAACTCAACATACCATATAAATCTGTATGGCTTTTCACAACTTATCTCCCAGCCTGCTCATACTAATTACACCCATTCTACCAGTACACTCATTGACTGGATTCTTGTCTCAAATCCCTCTAAATACTATAGTCCTGAAGCGCTCTCTGACTCCCTGAGGGTCCACTCTCCAATAAACGTACTTAGGCATACCTCCCACTTATCTAAACCACATAGATACATAATCTGTCATAAATTATCCAGATTCAACCCAGAACATTTTAATAATCTCTTACTCAGAATAAATTGGAACTTCCTCACCCAGCTCCCACTTGATGAAGCAGTTCAAACTTTTAACTCAATGTTCCTAAATATCTTAAACTCACTAGCCCCATTAGGGAAAGTAAGTATAAAAGCTACTATATTCCCTTGGCTATCTAAGAATACTCACACTCTCATAATAGCCAGAGACAGAGCCTGGAAAACATGGACCCAAGCTAAACTACCAGCAGATCTGCAAAAGTATAAATAATTGGGAAATAAGACAAAAAAAGTTTATTGATAAAGATAAAAAAGACTTCTACAATAACCCTCCAGCTGCCCTAAAATCAGATCCAAAAAAATTCTGGAATGCCATAAACCAAATACTTCATCCTGGTAATCCTACTTCACCTAATCCATCTCCTGACAAATCTCCCAAAAAGACTGCTAACTACTTCAACGCCTATTTCATTCAGTCAATAGCCAAAGTTTCAATCCTAACCTAAAGTACTCCAGTAACAATGTTCCATATTGCTTGGAACCTCCACCCACAGCCAACTCTGCAAACTCTTTTTTCCTTAAAGCAGTTCCTACTGCTTACATTAAAACCCTTCTTTCCAAACTAAAACCAGGCTCTGTTTCTGTTGACAGTATCCCATCTTACTTTCTTCAGATAGCTGCTCCCTCTATTGTTTTGCCAGTATCTATTTTAATCAACCGTTCCATCTCTGAAGCTATAGTACCTGCTATCTGGAAACAATTTTATACCATACCTATTCACAAAGGTGGCAATTCCACAGAACTCTCCACCTTCAGACCAATAGCTATCATCTCCCCATTGTCTAAAGTCTTAGAAAAATGTATGCATACACAAGTAATGCAATATCTTATACAGGGCACACTCCTCACTCCCACTCAGCATGGTTTCTGACCCAAAAATAGTATCACTACAGCTCTACTTTCCTTTCTCAACATCATTCCTATAGCTAGAGATAATCATAAACCTATCTCATTCTTATTCCTTGACCTCTCGAAAGCCTTTGACATTATCTCACATCCTCTGCTACTGGATAAACTCTCTGATCTCAACTTCTCTACTACAACAATATCATGGTTCTCCAGCTATCTCACTGACCGACAGCAATCAGTAAGATGTCACTCTTCATTATCATCTCCTCTTCCAGTGAAAATAGGTGTTTCCCAAGGATCCATCCTTGGACCACTACTTTTCAATATCTTCACCAACTCACTCTACTCCTATTGTCCACAATCCTCATTAGTCCAAATATGCAGATGACTCCACAGTTATCACCATTGCTAACTCACCCTCTGAACTTCTAACAGCTACCCAGTCTTCTTTCAACTTTGTTGAAACCTGGTTCACCGATAATCAGCTCATCCTTAATTCAAAAAAAAAAAAAACTGTTACTCTTTCTCCCCACAACTGTTACTCATATCAAATCTACTTTTCAAATAAAATCACTAAATCACACTCTCATAGTTGCTGATGCTAGTACTAAACTCCTTGGTATAACCATTGATGATCAGCTAAAATTTGACCTCCATATAAATAACTGTATCAGGAAAACCCATCAAAAACTAGGACTCTCTATAGAAATAAAAAAATCTTAACCCCTCAATCTAGAACCACAATCACCCATGCTTATATTTTGCCATGCCTAACATACTGCTCCCAAATACTCACAAATCTTAACTCCACCTTACTTGGCAAACTGGAATCAACCTATCACAAAATAGCCAGATTTGCTGCACAGCAAACCTACAAATCTCACCACTGTATCTCCCTCAGACATCTAAACTGGCTCGAACTACCACACCTTCTACTCCTCTCTCAGCTCCAAATTATACACTCCATTATTTATTCACCATCCTACCGTCCAGCACTAGGCACCATAATCTCCCACTATGTCCCATCCAGACTACTCAGGAGCTCCACCCAAGACCTTTTACAAATCTACAAGCCCAAGTCCAAAATAGGAACCATTACATACAGCTACCATCCTTTTATTGCTTGGAACAAACTCCCACAAGAAGTTAGATCACTTTCACATCCTAACGTATTCAAACTAGCCACTAAAGAGTACTTAAAAAGTCACTGGATTTGTACCTGTTTTCAGCCTCCTTGAATATACCTTTACGAAATAATAAACCTGACTTCCTCTGTCTTACCATCATTTCTTCTCCTCTATACCAAAGCATTTGCAACTTAAACTAGTCTACTTCATAATGTTTTACCTAACACAATCTCCTTTCCTTCTGCTGCAGTATTCTTCATAACATTTTTATAGAAAATTGTAACTGCATATATATGCTAACTGTTCTACAAGTTTTATTATGAATGATTATAATGTTAACTGTGTTTGTAACGGTTATATTTTTTGTAACTATCTTTTGGAGCTTTTCTCCTCAGGCCTCTGCTGAAAAAGTGCTTTTGCTCAGTCAGGCAGTCCCGGTTAACAAATGTAAAATAAGTAAATAATAAATAAATAAATAAATAAAAGAAAGCAGACGACTTTTACATATAAGGTAGTCATTATACTGTGGCAGTGTTACTTAATCATTAAACAGTGTCAGACAAAAGGCAATCCTTCAGGTAGTTTGAAGAAAGTGGAACGTTGCAAGATAAACGAGAAATATTGAAAACTTCAAAATTTAGGATTTCTCCTTGTATAAACTATTGTTGTTTTATATGCCTGATACATTTAAAAAATGGGAACTTTTTAGCCCTTTTGTTCTGAAAGTTCCAAAGGAATGTATGAAATGAAAACAGGAATACATGTTTGAAAAATAGAAGTTATGTTCTTACCATAACGTTCCATGTTAGTTGTCTTCTTCTCACCTTCTTTCTTGCTGGATGGGTTCGGAGCCGACCTCGGCTCCGACTCGGCCACTCTAAAAGCTCGAGAGTTGGTTCCACCGGCTTGAGGCTGCCCCTATATCCCACAATGCTAGGTGTGAATTACCTCAGATCTCGTTTGTGAGCTAGGCCCAGCTAAAAATACAACCAGAAATACTGGAAAGGGAGTCCACCTCTATAAACAAAGGGAAAGAGGAAAGGTGACCTAAAGCCTGATCCAGGAAAATATGCACCGCAGAGCATATAGCTATAGCAAAGAGGTGGTAGAAAGAGAGGTCATAATCAAACTCCTCCAGGTCTGTCCAGGCCAGGGAGAAGGAGGGTGGGACGCAAGAAAGAAGGCGAGAAGAAGACAACTAACATGGAACGTTATGGTAAGAACATAACTTCTATATGTTAAGTTGTCTATCTCGCCTTCATTCTTGCTGGATGGGACCGTGTCCCTAGCACCTTGTCCCGGGTGGCCTAACGGAACAGACTCTTGAGAACAGTGGTACCAAAGTTAGCTCTATGCCTAGAAGCTAAATCTAACTTATAATGTGAAATGAAAGTGTGAGGAGTAGCCCAAGTAGCCGCTGCACAAATGGTGTCAATAGGCAGTCTGTCTTGGAAGGCTATAGAAGTAGCCAAAGCTCTGGTGGAGTGGGCCTTAGGTTTGTTAGGCAGCTTTTGGTGTCTAATTTCATAAACAATTGAAATCAGAGATGTTAGCCATCTAGATAGCAATACCTTAGAAACAGAAAGTCCCTGTCTGCCTACCGCATAAGAGACAAACAGCTGGTCAGTTTTCCTGAATTGTTTGGTCCTATCCAAATAGTACCTTAACTGACGATGAACATCTAGCCAATGCAGTTTTTGTTCAGACCTATTAGAATATTTTGGAAAAAACACAGGAAGGTCAATGCTTTGATTAAGGTTAGAAGCAGAGGCTACCTTAGGTAAAAAGGACGGGTTGGTTCGTAAAGATACCCTGTCTTTGTGTAACAACAGATATGGTGGTCGACAGCTGAGTGCATGAAGTTCTGAAACTCTTCTAGCTGAAGTAATAGCTACCAGAAAGAGAGTCTTCCATGATAGCAATTTTAAAGAACAGGAAGCTGCAGGTTCGAAAGGGGGGAGAATCAAAGAACTGAGAACTAAATTAAGGTCCCAAGGAGGAGGAGGATTTCTTATAGGAGGTCTGAGTAGAAAAACTCCCTTCAAAAAGGCTTTGCAAAGCTTGTGGGACATAATGGCAGACTCTGAAATGCCCACATGAAAGTTAGATATAGCTGCCAATTGAACTTTGAGAGTAGAAGGAGATGAACCTGCATGAAAGAGTTCAGCTAGAAAATCAAGAACCATATGGATGGGAGCAGTGAAAGGATCTAAGTCCCTTCCTTGAGCCCAATAGGCGAAACGTTTCCACTTACTCAGATAAATCTTTCGAGTGGAAGATTTGTGGGAAGCTATCAAAATATCTCGAACAGAGTGAGATATTTGAGGAAGCCTGGCTAAGGTTGGAACTGGAGGAACCAAGCAGTGAGGTTCAGAGAGGGGAGGGAGCGATGTAACTGACCCAATTGATGGATCAAAAGATCTGGAACTAGGTCCAGATGCCAAGGTTGCTCCAACAGAAATTGATGTAGAAAGGGGAACCAAACCTGTCGAGGCCAGTAAGGAGCAATGAGGATCAATGAGGCCTTCTGAGCGATAGCTTTCTGTATCAGTTGAGAGATTAGTGGGAAGGGAGGAAATGCATACAGAAGTCCCCGGGGCCAAACTTGGACTAGAGCATCTCTGCTGGGCTGGTCTGGTAATGGGAATAGTGTGAAATAATCTCTGCACTTGCTGTTTTGGGGAGTAGCAAAAAGGTCGCAGCAAGGCTGACCCCACTTGAGAAAAATTTCTCTCACAACAGAGTCTTTCAGAGACCACTGGTGAGGCATGAGGATAGCTCTGCTCAACTTGTCCGCGATTTGATTGGACTTCCCGGGGATGTGCGTTGCTATCAGAAACCGCTGAGAAGAAATTGTCCATTGCCACAGTCTAAGTGCTTCTCGACATAGGGGATAGGACCTGGTTCCGCCTTGTTTGTTGATATACCACACTACAGACATATTGTCCGTCTGGATTGCTATCGTTCCCAAGGGAAGAGAGTCTTGAAGGGCTTGCAACGCTAAAAGCACTGCTCTCATCTCCAGAACATTTATGTGCAAGTGGCATTCATCTGGTTGCCATGTGCCCTGGACAGTTCTGCCCTGATAATGCCCCCCCCCACCCGATCAGGGAGGCATCCGTTGTCAGAGTAGCAACCGGAGGGGAAGGAACAAAGGGTCTTTCCAATAAGAGCTGAGGGGAAGACATCCACCACAGAAGATGATTCTTGCATGTTTGCGTAATCATAATGGTGTGGGACATCGGAAGTTGCTGGTATGACCATTGTGTGAAGAGCATCCATTGAAGGATTCTCATGTGGAATCTGGCTAATGGAAGCAGAGGTATGGCAGCCGCCATAATCCCCAATACTTTTAGAACTAACCTGGCTTTGACTTTGTTGCTGCTGAAGAGGAGCGAGACCAGTTTGTGTATGTCTGTTATTCTCTGATCTGTTAGCCTCGCAGACATGTTGACTGTGTCTAGATTTGCGCCTATGAAGGTAATAGTACGACAAGGCGACAAAACAGACTTTTCGCAATTTATTGAAATGCCTAAGTTTTGACAAATGCGAAAGGTGTAGTCCCTGGCCATTAGAAGAAGATGCTTGGTGGGAGCTGTGAGGAGCCAGTCGCCCAAATATGGAAACACCTGGAATCCTTGACGTCTCAGGTGAGAAGCTCCCACTGCCATGCATTTGGTAAACACCCGGGGGGCAGTGGTGAGACCAAAGGGCAGGGCCCTAAATTGAAAATGACTGGTTCCCAGCCTGAAGCGGAGGAATCTTCTGGAGCGTCTGTTCATTTTTATGTGATAGTACGCATCCTGAAGGTCTATAGAGCACATCCAGTTTTCCTTTCCCAATAGGGGAAGGCTGGACTGTAGCGTGACCATCCGAAATCTTGTTTTCTTGACCGACTTGTTCAATATACTGAGATCCAAAATTGGTCTCCAGTCCCCTGTTTTCTTTGGAACTAAAAAGAACCTGGAGTAGATTCCGGATCCTTGCTGGTCTGCTGGAACTGGTTGAATTGCTCTTTTTGCAAGCAGCTTTGAAATTTCCAAAGCTGCAAGATCCCTTTGAGCGGGTGGAACATCTGGAAGGGATTTTTTTGATTGGTTTGGAATACGAACGAAGGGAATGGAATAGCCTTCAGAAATGATGGACTGTACCCACTTGTCTTGAGTTAGGGATAGCCAGGCTACTGGGTACAGTGACAATCTTCCCCCGACTGCCTTCGAAGGTGGACAGTCGGGCAACACCTCAGGGATGCTGAAAGGGCTTATCGGAAAAGGTTTCTCGATTGCCCTGGTTCTGCAGACCCCCTCTGCCTCTGGGGTGACGTCTACCATTATTGTTCCCTCCTCTGCCTCTGGAGGGGAACCGACTCTGTGCGTCAGGCAAATTCCCTTGAGATTGTTTGCGGAACCACATTTTCCCACTTTTCTGGCCTTTGGGGTAAGGTCTAGAAGGAGTAGAAAAATGGACTCCGACGGCAGACAGAGTTTTGCCATCCATCTCGCACCTAGTCAAGGTTTCTTTCACTTGAGGACCAAAGAGAGATGATCCATCAAATGGGGAATTAGTGAAAGATGTTTTAAAGGGGTCCGCAAAATTGCATAGTCGCATCCAGGCATGCCGGCGTAAGGCGACACCTGTCCCTGCGGCTCTACTCGCTCCATCAGCCGCATATGAAAGGAGGCGCATGGAGGAGTTAGCTATCGAATTCAGGGTAGTCAGCTGGGTGTTCATTTTGTCTTGAAAATCTGCAGCTGTAGGATCCTTCAACATCTCACTCGCTTCCTTGATCAAGTCTCTCTGGAGACGGGTGAAATGGCATAGGTAGTTCAGCGAACGCATTGCAAAGGTCGCTGACGAAAACATCCACTTCCCATACCTGTCCATAGACCTAGATTCTTTGTTAGGGGGATGAACAGGCACTGAAGGATCAGCTAGTTCCTTCTTGGTGGCAGCAGCTACCACCATAGCATCCACAGTAACACCTTTGGTCAGAAATTGTTTGTCAGTTGGTGCTGTTATAAATTTTGAAGGTCTCCTGGGGGTAGGGTCCACTGAGTCAGGAGCCGTCCAGGCTTTCTTTGCCACCACCTGCATGAGGGGATCAAAGGGGGGGGACACCCAGGAGGTGGAAGGGCGAGAGCCAAACGCCTCAAGATACACAGATTCATCCTCCGAAGGGTTAAGGGCTGGCCAATTTCCTCTCTGTTTCAGGATCTCTAGAATGTCCAAAGGAGACATCTTCAGAAGGGGAACGGGGGGAACCCTCGGAATCCTCTAAATCTGTGTCAGAGGTGACAGACTCAGGTGAGTCTATGTGCTTCCTCTTACACTTTCTCTTCCTAGGGGGCTCCCCTGCCAATTCAGGGGAGGCCTCGGAAGAGGATGAGATCCCCACAGGGGATTCTTGAGGAGCTGGCTCTCTGCGGTCTGGGATGAGGGAGTGAGTAGACATAACCTGAGGCACCGAAGAGGGAGGGACGGACGGAGCCAACTGTGGAGTTGAACAAGGTTCCAACACACTCCGCATGACCTCGAACGCACCCCTGTCAGGCAGAGCCAGAGGTCCCCGCTCCGAGAAGCTGCGAACCTCCCTCGGCACCCACAGAGATGGCTCCGAGCCCGATGTCGGAGCCGAACACACCAGCCGAAGCACCGAGAGGAGAGAGGAGGGGTGGGACAAGGGTCCGATGCCACTCACCCCTCGAGCCGACGAGGGAAGTCCGGCACCGAGATTCTTCAAAAGAAGAAATCGGAGCCGACGACGGAGCCGAAGACAAATGTATCGGCTCCGACGCTACCACAGTCTCGGTTCCGAGGTGCCCCGGCTCCGAGCTCAAAGGAGTCGGAGGAGGAATATTTAGAAGAATAGGTTGAGGCATCGACTGATGAGTCGGGCTCTGAAGCATTTGGGCCAGTGCCTCGGACTTTAGAAGTCGACTCACTACCCTCTGGAGGTCATGATCCGAGAGCCTCGATGACCTGGAGGAGTGAGATCTGTGGCTCCATTCAGACAGCAAGGGAGATGCTGGAGCTGAATGAACAAAGCCAAGGGATGGTGACCTCGACCTCTTTCTAGATGTCGGCTCCGATGGTCTGATCGGAGCCGACACAGGAATCTCCAATACCTCGGCTCCAGCCGGAGCCGAGGGAACCACAGAAGCTGTAGTCAAAGACTCATCGGCTCCAGCCGGAGCCAATGTAGCAGTAGACTTCGAAGCCTTAGGCCTCGACTCAGAAGCTGGAGTCGAGGTCTTAGAAGTCTTGGAAGGTTTTCCCGAGGTAGCAGATAGGGAACCTTCAGGCTTAAGCAAACCCCTTAGTATGAGTTTGTTTTTCCTTTCCTGCAGGACTCTAGGGCTGAAGCCATGGCATACAGCACAAGAGTCCTGCAGGTGTAAAGGTCCCAGGCAGTACACACAAGAAGTGTGACCGTCTGTCAGAGACATTTTCTGACAGCATGAGTCACACTTCTTGAAGCCTGAGACCTTTGAATCCTTGGACATTTTCAAGGAACCGAAAGTGTAACCACACACAAAAAACACACACACACCGATTACACTGTCAGAAATTTAAAATAAAGCTTCTGAAAAAGTTAGCTTATAGATATAAACCCTTACCAAAACACATACACACACTGTAAGGGATGGAAGGGCCCGAAGGCCTAAGGAAAGAACTTATTAGTTCTTGAAGAAAGGGGCTAAATAAGGGTAGAAAGGATAAAATATCCACTACACTAAAGGTAAAAGAGAAAAGTCTAAGCTAAAGGAAGTTTAAACAGTTATTAGACTAATCTAATTAAAACTGACCTGGAGCCGGTAGAAAAACAACCTCGATCGCTGTAGCGGCAAACGAGATCTGGGGTAATTCACGCCTAGCATTGTGGGATATAGGGGCAGCCTCGAGCCGGTGGAACCAACTCTCGAGCTTTTAGAGTGGCCGAGTCGGAGCCGAGGTCGGCTCCGAACCCATCCAGCAAGAATGAAGGCGAGATAGACAACTTAACATCCTTTTTTTTTTTTTTTTTTTTGCTGCAGATACAAACCCTTCTCCTCACAGCCATCTTTAGGCACCAGTAAATCCTACAGTCACTGGGGGGCCCCCAACCACTGCAAGTCATCTTAAATTGATTTCAATTTGTCAAATGTCAAACCAAAAAAAGCTAGTACAGCAGTCCTGTATACTTACTAAACCAGGTAGGTAATAATAACTATTAGTTATATCTCCTTTAAAATTCAAAAATATTCTGGTTATAGTAACAGTGTTTTATCAAGTAACAAACTTCACAATTCCATTATATATTTTACCACTGACATAGTGCCCCTACCTTAGTAAACCCTGTTAGTGGACATTCTGTCCACTAAAATTAACAACATAGCCAGCTTTAGGTATCCGCAATACCCATGGCTCCAGGGTCCTCCTTAATTCTCCTTGACTGTTTGGGGTCCCCACAAAAGCTGTCAGTGCACCTTGGCATCTAAGAACAGCTGATGTTTCCAATCCTCAAGGATGGTTTTCTCTTTCAGGCAATTTTATAAGTACTGGAAGAACACCAGATACTATAACATTCAACGTCTTTGTTGAAAAATTCTGCTCAGTGCTAAAAATAATGGCAGAGTAAAGGCTCACAATCAGAAACATAGTTTTAAGTAATACTCTAATTCACTTGAAAAGTGTATGGAATAACACCTTTTGCATCAACATGCATTTTTTGGACAATAAGAAATATGAAACTGATATCTGAATATATTGACTGCCTGTAATCCTGAATGATTTACCAACAAACATTGTATGAAGGACAGAGCAAAATTATGAGGCAAAATCAGGAAAGGTCTCTGAAATTTGTGACATTGATAGGTATGCATTACCTCTCATTGAGTTAAATAAAAGTGACTTATCCCTGCTGCTGTTTTGTGACTGATAAACAACAACCACTGATCTGGTGTGGCAGTACAAGTGTAGCACGATGTACTGCTATTTGTGAAAATAAGGACAAAACTAGTATTGCTGTGGCATGTGTGTGTGTGTGTGTGTGTGTGTGTGTGTGTGCGTGTGTGTGTGTGTGTGTGTGTGTGTGTGTGTGTGTGTGTGTGTGTGTGTGTGTGTGTGTGTGTGTGTGTATTTAAAAAATAAAATATCACAGATTTTTATCTGTGCACACACCTAACATAGCCAGGACACACATATAATTCTTCTGGGTATCAGTAAAAATGCAGCTAGCAAGTAATAACATTTCAAAAGGAAAGCATACAATATAACACAAAGCAGTCAAATACTTAGATCTTTGATTAGTCTGGTGGCCTCCCATTCCCTAGACTGTATAAATGACTATAACAAGGCCCCCTTAATCATCCTCGACTGTGTGGGGGCCCATAACCTGTTGCTGGCTGGGGAAAACTGAAGAGAAAAAAAATATTATTATTAATTTTCTAATTACATCCTTTAACCTGAACAGGGCTGTGACATGACCCTGTTAGGATAAAGCTGATATTTGCCACTGCTCTCAACTGCACTAATTCTAAAACCATAACAGAGCAATACTTCATTGGCCAGGTTCTTGTGATGGTATGTGGATTACTTGGTTAAAAATATTGATATCCAGCAAACTATAATACTTTTTGACATTACCCAGTAAAATAGTAATGCATTCTGATCCATTAATATGAATACATTGTGGATGAACTATCAGTGGGCCTACAGTACCATAACCAGTGACATGACTATTTCAGCTTCCCAAGTGCCAGTCCTTCTTAAATTATTTATTTTGACTTCAAGACCTTCAGAACAAGAAACCATGTTGCAGGAGTTAGCAGCGTGTTCTATATCACATGTAATATATTCTGCCTTAGGAATTCTGAATTTGTCTACAAGCAAACAGACTCTCTCAAGCAAACAAACAACCACACAGTGTTGACATCTGTCATCAGAGATGGATTTGGAAAGCATTTTATGCTTTTAAGAAACCACGAAAAATCACAATGAAGAAAAATACAAAATGTTCTGGGGAGTTTGAGCATTTTAATATTTTTGCAAAGTGGCAGAGGATGAAATCAAACCCCAGTCAAGAAAAAAATTCTCGCAGTTGTATTGTGGAGGGTTATAAATTGTAGGTATTGTTTTGGAGTGTGAAACCAACATGCATTTGGAAATGTCAGCATAAGTTTGATGTTAACGTACTTCATTCTATAAGCTGGAATTTTGGTTAATATATCATTTGAAAAAAGTCCCTTGATTTGATGCAAAAACGAGAGTTTTTCATCAGTGATTGCAAATTATGGCTGCACACTGAAAGGATATTGTGTCTGAACTATGATTTATCGCCAAAGTTACGTTAATATCTGTGCACTTCTTATATTATTACAAAGGCTGGAGTAATCTACATCAGCATTTATCTTAATTTTATGTATGGAACTTTATGAAATGGGACCCCAACAATGTCCTGTACTAGAAAAATATAATGTGACAAGAACTGGTAACCTTTGAATACCACGTAACAGCCATGCAAAGTATTCATGTGTCTGCTTAGTTAATGAATATTTTTTTTTTTTTTGCATTGGATACAGTTTCCTTTAAAAGGCATTTGACAAGGGTTGGTAAATCATTCAGGATTACAGACAGTCAATATATTCTCTGCCACAAGGGCCAATTCCCAAACATTTTACTGAGAATGTTATCTTTGTACAATATAAGCAGTTTTTAACTTAACGAAACTTACTGTGTATTAATTTCATCTAGTTAAATATGTGCACGCCTGCACTGGAAACTAGTTTTTAACATCTACCCCCAACAGAGCTGACCTTGCACTCTACAGACCACTTCCTAAGTTGATCACTGTCCTTTCTCTTGACTAATAGACTACACAATATGCTCAAATTACTTACTCTTCCTGGTTAGCAGATTTCATCATTCAGGGGGAAAAAAACATTCCACTTGGTACTGCTCTGCTAATTGCATTGTATTCACTATAAACAAAATAATTTCTGTTATAATTTAACCTGAAGATAAAATGGTCACCACCCTTCTCCTTTTACTCTATTATTATACTTCTTATACATATATTACACTTGTGACTCTTATTCCATAATCCTCCCAAACAAACTGGCTACTATCATACAAATACTATCTGTTTCTTTCTACCTAGCTCCTAGCTTCCATTTATTCTTTTAGCCCCATTCCTAACTACATTTTTCCCTCCCATACTGCTTTGCTCTATATATATATTCATAGTGACACCCCTCCCTAACAGCACCTATCTGTTCTACATTGCATCTTCTTCTTTTACAAAATTAACCCTTACTTCTACCTATTTTAAATACATTCTCAAACTCTAACCCTTTAAAAACCCATTCCTTATATTCCAGAGAAGGTACTAGAACAACCTAACTCTCTTCCTTTATATATAATATTTCTTTCCTACTTGCCCTGTAGCAGACTACAGACTCCACCACCACTATATATCCTTCTATCCTGCAACTCCTTTTTCTTTCTTGATCCCTACTTCCCAATTACCTGCCAGCTATAACATACCAATCCCTTTACTTAATCATGGTACTGTTTAGTTTAGCCTCTATTATTCTCCTGCTACTGGTCCATCTTCGATCCTACCATGACTCTATCATAGCTCTTAAAATATCTCCAAATCTGTCCCAACCACTGATTAATATTTCCTCCTTACACTCTCCACAAATCGCACCAAACCTATTTAATGGCTCCCCTTACCTTTACTCCAAATATAGACTGATCATATCCATTTCAACTCAAACCAAATTAAAATTAAGTGGAAAAATACTCTCCAAAAAAACAAGTATCAGTTAATTCCCACTTATACTAAAATCCTTCTAGAACACATTCACCCTAATCCTGGCCCCACCTATCACAACAAACATCAAAATAATCTTCTTCCATACACTACTCTAATCCTGCAATGGTCAGCTGCCAGCCCCAGTGATATGACTTTTGCTGCTATAATCGTTAGAAGCATAAGAAATAAAATTGCTGAACTGCATGCCTGGATTAACAAACATAAGCCTGATATTCTCACTGTAACTGAAACTTGGCTTAAACTGAATGTAAACAACTCTGAAATTACATGTACTGGCTACAATGTCATCCATACTGACTTTATAAAGAGGAAAGGTGGTGGCATTGCTATCATATTTCCCAACAACTACCGTATTTACCCTTACAATACACCAATATGAAAATTCAATTCAGCAGAACTTCTTATAACATTCCTGAACTAAAGCAATTATACACAAATATGTATTATTGTTCTTTACATATCTCCTGATGACAATACAGCTATAATGGAAAATATACTACAGTGGATATTCATAACAATATCACAAGAAAAAATACTACTAGGTGATGTGAATGTGAATTGGTTGGACATAAATTCTAACTCCCCTACATCTAGTATGAACTTATTTGGCTTCACACTGCTAATTAACAGCCTCACATCAAATACCCCATTAGATTGAATTTTAGTATTGAACTCTTGCAAATACACCAACTCAGGTACAATATCCGATGGTCTCAGTGATCATTTCCCAGTCTATAAAATCAGACATCTCACACCTCCTCTTAAACAGCATGTTTTTAAAACAAAACACTACCTTTCCAAGTTTAACATTGAAATGTTATATACTACCTTGTCCTCTATTAACTGGAGCTTCCTAAAAAGCCTCCCCTTAGATAATGCTGTAAATGAATGCAATACAACTTTCCTGGATATCCTAAATAGCCTTGCACCTCCTAGAAGGAAGTGACACAAACAAATAATGCTATCCATAAAGAGTAAAACGCTAATGCAAGATAAAGAAAAAATATGGAACGAATGGCAAAAATATAAAACTCCACAATATCTTAAAATCTCCAGAATGTTACACAATTGTACTACAAAGACAATTACTGAAGACAAAAAACTATACTCTAATAACTTTTAGAATAGTAGTAAATGCAACCTTAAAAGATTCTGGACAGCCATTAAGGAAATCTTGAATTCTGTCCATAAATTCAACCCTAACACCTGTCCCAATAACTCAACACTTAAAACCACAATACAGTTCAACTCTTATTTCACAGATAGTATGACATCTCTAACCAGGGATTCCCCAGCATCTAATCTTAACCCTGTCTGGCAGCCATATATCACTACATCCACTTTCACAGTCAAGCCTGTGCCCACATGTTATATATATAAAATCTATGCTGTCTGTTTTCATTTGTCCTTAATTGATGGGTCTCAGATTCAACTCAGATCAAGCTCAACCACTTTTTCCAAATCACCTGATGCAAACTCTCAAGTTCCTCCCTTTTCCCATAATGCTCAGACAGCCTAACATACCTTAAATCAAGTTTGCTGCCCATAGAAGACAATGGATAATACCTTAAGTTAATTCAAAAGGTATAAAATAAGAAAAAGACCTCAAGCTCAAACAAATAACAGTAGTCCCCAAAATGATACCCCGAGGCCTCTCTAGGAGCAAAGGAAAGGGCATTAGGAATGACTGGAAGTTGAGGAAGAATGGAATGGACAACACAGATGTAACGTTATGTTGAATGCATAACTTTTTTATCTGATGTAGTTATTTTTCATTCATTCTTCAACTGATGGGACAGAGTCCTCAGTTAGATAAACTTTCCATACCTAGATGACTGCCTCCTAATTGCTGAGTACTGCTGAGCTGAAAACAGCTCTGTTCCTAGAAATCAAATCCAATTTGTAATGAGAGACAAAGGTATAAATCATGGATGAAGTGGTAGCTGCACAAATGTCATCTATGGAAGCTCTTGGCCAAAAGGCTGAGGATACAGACATAGGCCTTGTGGAATGAGCTCTAGGAGGCTTAGGCAAGGACAACTACCTTTTACTATACACAGAAGAGATGCCATCAGTTAACCTATTGACCAGTGTAACATAAGCAACTGACTTTCCCATTCTGTTAGGTGAGAAGGATACAAACAACTGGTCGGTCATCTGGAAATCTTTGGTTTGATGGAGACAAAACCAAATTTGTCTATGTACATCCAAAGGATGGAGCACGTACTCTCCCTTGATTGAAAATTTTGGAAAGAAAACCAGGAGGTTAATGACCTGGTTGATACTAGACTCAGAAGCTACCTTAGGCAAAAAAGACAAATTGGTCCATGAGGGAACCCTGTCTTTGTGAAAAATCAGGAAAAGAGATTTGGAAGATAGAGCCTGGAGTTCAGATACTGATCTAGATGATGTAATAGTGACTAGCAAAATTGCTTTCCAAGACAAAAACTTAAGGTCTGACTTAGCTGAAGGTTCAAAGGGGCCTTGGGTCTGAGTTTGAAGCAAAAATCTCTTAAATTTACTTTTGTAAATCTTTCTAGTTGAATCCTTTTGAAAAGATAATAAAATATACCAGACCAGGGTAGAAAGCCTGAGCTGTCTAGTAACTGGTAGAACTGAAAAAAAACATGCAGTCACTTTGAAGCCTTTATGTCAGGATGAGTCATCATCCTGTTGGGTGAGACAGGAGGTCTGGATTGGGATCCAGTGTCCAGGATGGATGAAGAAGATGAGGCCAAAGGAAGGGAAACAGAATTTGATGAGGCCAAAAAGATGCAGTGAATATAACTGTGCTCTTCAACCGGTATGCTTTCTTTAGAAATTTGGGGATAAGGGGTAATGGAGGGTAAGTATAGAGAAGACCAGAGGGCCAGTCATGGGCTATAGCATCTCTCTGTGACTCCCTCATTGGAGGGATCAGGGCAAAGAACATGCTGCACTTGTTGAGGAGAGAAGTAAAAAAGTCATAGCATGGCTGGATTCATTGATAGAATTTCTTTGTGCCACTTTGACATTGAGAGACCACTCATTCAGAATGGGCCTAGTTATTTTGTCTGCGATCACTTTGGCTTTCCCTGATATGTGTATTGCTATGATAAATCAGCCAGAAAAGATTGCTCATTGCCACAGTGTCAGTGCTACTAGACATGGTGGGTAAGTCTTGTTCCCTCAGTTGTGATGTACCAGATAACAAGGATATTGCCCATCTGAATAGCAATCATCTCAGAAGATAGAATGTCTTGAAAGGCCTGCTGTCATTTCCAAAACATTGTTTTGCATCTTGGCCTTTTCCGGGGACCACATACATGGGACTGTCCTTCCCAAGTAGTACCCAAACACCCCAGTTGGAAGGTATCCATGGTCATCGTGGCCATGGAATGGGGAAGAACAAATGAACAGCCTAGGAAAACTTTGTCCAAGTAAAGCCACTGAAGAGGATATTTTTTGCAAGACTGAGTGATCTTAACAGGGCCAGATAAAGGTTGCTGAAAAATAGACCACTGTACAGATAGGTTCCACTGCAGAATCCCCATGTACAACCTTGCTAAAAGAACTAGGCTGATAGCTGCTTCCATGGACCACAGGTCTTATAAGATTAGTTGTGCTGGCAGAGACGTGCAATATCACTTTCATGACCTGGGATTTGAGTATCTGAATTTATCTAGGTGAAAGAGGGGTTATCTGTGTGATAGTGTTTAGATGAGTACCTAACACCTGTGGGTGTGAGTTAAGACTTGCTGTAATTGGCTGTGATGCCTAGATAATGACACAACTGGAACAAATAGTCCCTTGTCTGTAGAAGTAGATTCCTGTATGGGACATTAAGGAGGAAGTCATCTAGGTATGGAAACACTCTGAATCCCAGCAGTCTCAGGTGAGTTGCTACCTCTGCCATGTATTTGGTGAACACCTAGGGCTATAGTTAGGCCAAAGGGTAGTGCTCTGAACTGGTAATGACTGACTCCCATCTGGAAGTGTTGGTGACTTCTGGAGTGCCTATTCATTTTGATGTGATAGTACACATCTTGAAGATCTGTGGAGCACATACAATTGTCCTTCCGCAGCAGAGGCAAAAGGGACTGAACCATGAACATCTGAAACCTTGTATATTCCATGTATTGTTTTAATCTGCTGAGATCCAGGATGGGCCTCAAGTTTTTTGTCTTCTTTGGCACTAAGAAAACTCTCGAGTAGGTTCAGGTTTTGTCTGTCTGCGGACGCCTCTTGGATGATCCTTTTTCTGATCAGCTTTTCCATTTCTAAAGCTGCCATTTCCCTCTGACTGGGTGGAACACTAGAGATTATTTTCATTCTTGTGGGGGAAATTTGAGGAAATTATATTATATAACATCTGGCTATAATTATCAAGGCCCATGAATCTTTTGTGATTTATGCCAAGGCATTTTGGTGCAGAGACAAACTCTGCCCAACTGTCTCCAGAAGAAAACAGTCTGGCCACTTTTCAGGATAGCTGGTAGGTTTTGTCTGAGAAAGAATCCCATAAACCCTGGTTCTGTGGGCAACCTCTGCTGTGGGGTAAGCATCCCCTGTTAGGCCCCTCTCCCCTGCTTCTAGGATAACTATCTCCTCTTGAATCTTGGAAAGGACTCTGTGATTTGCAGAAACACATCTTTCTACTTCCTTGCTTATTCTGGGAAACAGCTCTTTGAGGGGTATAAAAATGTATCCCTATGGCAGGCAAGGTCTTTCCTTCTTGCGCACTTCTGGAGAGCATTTCTTTACTTTCAAACCAAATAAGGAGGATCCATCAAATGGAGCACTGATGAATGAAGACTTGAAGGGCTCCACAAATTTGCATAGGTGCAGCCAGGCATGTCCCCTAATGGCTATGCCTGCACTTGCCACCCATGAGGTACCTTCTGCAACATGAGAAATCTGCATCATGGACTCATTAGTTGTATATTGAAGGGTAGTCAGTTGTAAAGAGACCCTATTTTGGTCCTTCATAGACATGAACCCAGAAACAGATTTCGAGAGATATTTTGGCAAATCTCTTTTCAATATCATGAAATGTGCCAAGTAATTCAACGATTGCAGAGCAAAGTTCATTGAAGCATAAAGGCACTTAGCAAATCTGTCTATGGCCCAAGATTCCCTGTTAGAGGGATGAACAGAAGAACTCTGCTCTGCAAACTGTTTCTCAGTGGCTGCTGTCAGAACCATGGCATCAACTGGGATCCCCCTGCTCCAGGCTATCCCATCCTTTGAGGGGCTAAATAATTTACATGGATGCTTAGGGATGGGCTACACCAATCCAGTTCCTACCATGGCTGATAAGAGATGATGTCTATAAGTTCATCAGCCATGGGGGTTACCCAAAATGTAGGCAGGCCAGACCTGAAAGCCTTCAGGAATACCAACTCCCCTTGAGAAGGGGTGTTGGAAGACTGGAAGACCAACTACTTTTTTGTTGTAAGAGTTCAAGAATGTCTCCAGAGGAGATGTCCTCAGGAAGAGATCTGGGGGGCCATTCCTCTTCATCAAAATTGGTGTCCTCAGTGGGAGATTCCTGAGGGGAATCCAAGTGTCTCCTTTTACATGTTCTCTTCCAAGAGACTTCATCACTGGGATGGTATCAGAAGTGATAATGGAGTCCTGAAGGACTGACAGGAGACTTGAATGGGCTGGCTGTCCCAGTGCAACAGAAGATTGAGGCTCAGAGCAAAGACCCAAAGGTGGTAGAGTTATGTGATCTGAGGGGGATAGAGATGATTTTTCTTTAGGTAAAGAGAAAACCCACTCCACAATCTCAAAGGCAGAGTGCCCAGGGGGGACCAAAGCCGGAAGTAGCAGAGCCATCATTTCCTTCACCACCAATCCCTGAATCTAAGTAACCCCCCACCCAAGTATGGATTGTAACAGAGCTATTTATAACCAAAGCTCCAAGGGGCAGGGATGCCTCTGACAACTTTGGCGTCGACCCTGGTTCCCCCAGATCTGACTCTGATGCTTCAGTTCTGAGAGTCTTCCTGCTCTAAAAGGCTCAAAGCTAGATGATGCAGGGAAGTGACTGGAGTTGAAGAACAAGTTGTCTTCAGATGCAATGAGGACATCTCCAAGGATCTCTAGTCATGGGCAGGCTCATGGATACAATGTGATACAGAGCCAGTATTACCCTCATCTGGATCTGAGCTGTGAGGAATTTCCTCACCATCCTATCCACTTCAAACTAAGACAAACTCCTGGAATCTTTATCAGCAACTGAAACATGATTTTGTAACTCACAACTCATACTCAACCTTAACAAAAAAAAAACTTTTCCCCAAATCCCTCTTCATAAAAAAAAAACAAAATTTAAAGTCCTCTTTCTTGATAATACAACCATCTAAGTCACTTATTGTAGAAAATTACTAAGGATGATAGTGAATGGTAATCTTAAATTTTATCTGCATATACCAAATTGCATAAAAAAACTCATCAAAAAGTAAGGATGCTTCAAAAAGCCAAAAATCTTTCACACTGACACAACTAAAGCTACACTTGTCACTACTTATCTGCTCCCCACACTTCTTTATGGTGCTCCCATCCTTACCAACCTTCAGGTATCACAAAAATCAAAACTTGAACAATGCTATAATAAAGTTGCTAAACTTGCAGCAAATACCCCTTTCAGAACTTGCCAATGTATACCACTAAAAAGCCTAAATTGGATAGAACTACCCCATCAACTAACATATACACAGCTTCTTCTGACCTATAAAATTATCCAGAATTCATCTTCTTGTCCAGCACTAAATAGTTTTCTACACAACTATGTTCCTAGTCAGCCATTATGATCCAATCACCAAAAAGTCCCATCTGTCCACAAACCTACTAAATCTGCTGCACATTGTCTGTACGGGTCTACTTCACCCTGTTGAAGGCCGACAATATTGAAGCTGATATTGTCAGCACCAAAATGTCAAAATCAAAAGTCACTGCGCGTGTAAATGGAAATCTCTGTAAGGGGAGATTTCCATTTACTGCAATGTAGTGGGATCTCGGAGTTGGTATATTTAAGTAGCAGGAGGTGTGGGGGGTGCAGGTGGGCTTGCCTCCCTGCATAGAGCAATTTGTGTTGTGTTGGGGTGGGTTTTTTTTGTGTGTGTTCAATGTTTGGATGTTTCGACATTTTCATGTTGATTATTACGCTGTCGACAGTTTGAGTTTTCAACAGCATAATATAAATGCGTCTGTACTTGTACCATGTTTCTAAAGTCTAGAACTCCTTATGTCTATCATTTAGGTTGATAACTTCCTTCCCATCCTTCAAATCCATTCTAAAAGACTTCCTAACCAAAGGCTGGCTATGTTCTTGCAAAAAAAAAAAACATGATAAACTATATCACTAGATGTGAACAAATACCTGTTCATACCTTACAGCTCCTTCCTCTCCCTTCTCATTCACTTATTTACTTCTATCAATTTTTCTCCCCACTAGCTTTCTCTTTAAATATACCATAAGCTTGCTTTTCTCTCAACTCATATTGCAATTCCTGTTTCTATTATACTAATTTACATTTAATTTGTCTATTAACTGCAAAATATTTCTCTACCAAATCAATGTCATGTAACTTGTATCTACTCTTAACCAATGCATTCATATCATCCCTGGGATTCATTAAGGCATGCTGCTGTATAATCTGCATGGGCACGATCTGTGAACAAGTACAGGGGGTGTGCCCGAGCATTGCTTTCACAGTACACACACTCCCTGCACTCTAGAATTGACGTTCAGCAATTCTAAAGCAACTAACAGTGTCCATGGACACTGTTATCACAACATAACAGTATCCACGGACAAAATACATTAGAATACACACAGAAGCACAGCCCCCCACAATTGTTCAGCACAGATAATGTCCACAATGGTATGCCAGTGTATATGTTGGCATACTAAATAAATAATCATGTTCCTGAGAGGAACATGTAAAATAATACTCCCTGTATGATGTAGTTGTCCAGATGCCCTGCCCTAAGAGGCAGAAAGCAATGTGCATACCCCTAAAGTAAATAAAAATAAAGCATGTTTATTTTTTTCCATCCCCAATAAAGTTTAAGCATAGCTGAGCAGACGTGTGTGTCACGTAGCTGTGTATAGCATAGCTTAAACATCCAAAGGAGCTAAATAGAAATAAACAGCCATACTAGTCAAAGTGAAATAGTGTAGTGGTTAGAGCTTTCACTTAACATATAGTCATTCATGGTTTGCGCCACAATGCATTTTTATATGCAAAATCAGCACTAAAAGTATCTTTTTTATAAATAGGTAGTGAATAATATATATTTGTTAACCAGGGTAGTGTAGCAGGTCCAAATGTGAGGTGTCAGTGTAGTACAGATATGAAACCCCCATATAAACACAAGTGTCCCTTGCAGTATAGCCACAAAAGAATATAATGTAATGAAAGAACATAAGGGGATATTATGGAAGGGAAACATGCATATCATAAGATGTCATTAAGAAGGAATCAACCCCACAATCCTATTAGTCCATGAAATGAAAGCTGAACAATGCTAAATCGTGCTCACCTATGCTTAGCCACAGTAAGCATTGCTTAAATTTGTATGCTTAGCAATAATCAGCATAGCTAAACAGATTTGCACACTGGTAAGCAGTGCTGAGCATCTACCCCTTTAAGCAATACTTATCTGTGTTAAGTGGGTTTGTCCATTGCTTAGCTTAGCTTAGCATATTCAAAACCATCCAATCACAGCAAAGGGCAAGAAATCAGCCCTATATAAACCTTGCAGGTGGGAATACAACCTATAACCAGTTGTAGCTCATCACTGCAGGCACTATGGCTGGTGCTGGTGATATGTGTGCACTTGTGGGCACAGCGCTGGGGCATTCAGGAGTCCAGGGTCATGGTTGGACTCATAGTAAAAGACCATGAAGGGAGACTGCTGCAAGACCAGTACCAGAGCTTCCAATACAAAGCAGAAGCCTGGGACCGTCCCACATGTGATCTCACCAGTGCCACTGGCATCCCTTGAACTGGTGAGAGGTCCAGCACCACTTTGCTTACTTGAAGCATAGGAAGAGGGAGTTCTTGGATGAGTGGGTCCAAGATGCATGGGCAAGGAATGTCACAACTGTGTGTAAGTATCATTATCAATAAGTGTTTTCCAAAGTCCAACCTGTGAATGTGATGGATAGGTATGCATAAATGTTCCTCTATCTCCTGTACAGCTGCAGATGAGTGGGCCGCAAACTTGGATGCTCATGCTAGCAGGCTGCTAAGGCTGCATCGTAAGGCTGGTGAGTACAAATCTAGCTTATAGTATTCAGAACAAATAAATAGAAAGGAGTAGAATGTCACCTGTCAGTATTTAAAAATAGGTATGGTTTGTACTGAATAAATGAGACATTAGCAGAGTAATAGTGACGTACAGGGTATATATCAATAAAAGTGGCAATACCTGTCAATAAAAGTCAAAACCCTGGACTAGTTGTGTTTTCTTTGGTTTGTGGTGGTATGAATCGAAATATGTACAGTTTCTGCACAGCAACTATAACTCTGAAAGAATTAAATAATCAAGGCTCATCTGACAAAGATTATGGAGTTGTAAAACAGGAAATTAACTATATGAAATGTTCCATGCACCAAGATCTGATACCTGAATAGTAATATTGTGTTAAGCAGTGTTTTCCAGACTGTGCTATGTCAAAGTATGAATACACAGTATAAGAACTATCTGCCATGCATGAATGTCAGAATTACAAGGTCAGATTGTACAACCAAGAGAGTATTAGGCAGAAAACAGTCAAACAAATGACAGCAGTTTCTCAATAGTTCATTCTGATGAAACACCAATTTGTTGTATTTTTTTTGCACAAACAGGCATGGTTCAAATCCCAGGAGTGGCAGTAAGCTGTATACATAATTTCATCCAGGAATATGTGAAAATGTGTAGAAACAGTCAGGTAGTGTTAGAAATTTCCTCTACAGGTCTGCCAGGTAAGAAATGGTATATGCCTCTGCTGGACAGAGGCACAGGGAACTAATCTAAAGGGGTGGCGAAAGCCAACACATTATGGCTAGGCTTATAAATGCCTTTGGGCAGATAGCCTAGCATCTACCTATGAACCTATGAGCCTATATCTTAGCTCTAAGAAGGCTGTACTTATACACTGTGTATAACACCCACTGTCCAACCCCAAGGCTGCAAATGACAGCAAGATAAGTACATACACCAAGTAGTCTCTTTCAAGAAATGTCCCTCAAGTGTCACACTGTCACAGCTAGTCATTACTGCCACCAACACCCAGGGTGACTGATAGAAATCAAGGCAGAGTATGGCAGTACCACACACATGCACAGCATGAGTGCACATATGTAACCTTGACTATGTGACTATGGCTAGAAACAGTCAGGTAGTGCTACCAGAAACTTCCTCCACAGTACTGACAGGTAAGAAAAGGTATCATTTATCTGTAAGAAGGCTGTATTTATACACTGTGTACAAACATACCACTGCCCAACCCATGGCCATAGGTCGATGTAAAGTGAGGTAACACCTGGAGAGTAATGACAAGAGCAATTATCTTTAAAGTTTTGAGCAATTGAGGCCTATACAGTTGTTAATTGACAGCTCTCTCTCTCTCTCACCCTATCTACACTGACAGTCTAAACACATAAATCAATGGGTATATTTTTCACCAAACCTACTGTTGGGACATGTGTGCTATTGTTCTACAAATATTGAAATGTTTGACTATTAATGTTTTCTGTTCAAACACTATCATTGGTGGCCTGCTGCTATCAATGTAACCTGCATGCCATTATAATGCCCACTGTGGTTCCATATATGCATGTTTTCTGTTTGCTATGCAACTGTTCCAAATCTGTTGTTTTGGGTTAATGGGAATACCCATGCATGCTGTTATAACTAATCCTGGAATGTGTTTTTCAAGACTAACAAACATATGTTATAAAACTGCAACACCATAGCACGTCTGGGAAGGCCGATGCCAGCGGATCCGCCTGTCCCGCCTCAACTGGCTATGGTACCAGGTCCCAGTACATCTAGGACCAAACCCAGGACCTCCTTGTCCACTGTTCCTGCACCACCTTTGGGTGGAACCACCTCAAGAGCTGGGACCCTCCCCCCGGGAGCAGGCGCAGACAGGATACCATCGCCCAAAGTCAGGTCTGGGGATTGGTGTGTAGCGAGCTTCAAAAGGAGTCTGGAGATCTGCTATACCAGCTTGAGAGATGAGTGGTGCATTTGAGGGTCAGTCTGCCCCTCCTGCTCAGCCCCCAACACAGCCACCTTCGGGGCTGTGAAGTTGCAGTGTTGACTGCCAATGGATAGGGACCTCAGTCCCACTGTATCCATTTGGGGGCTTGTGGGCTTTTGATTCCCAACCAACCTCCCCATCCAAGGTGTTTACCCCCCACATGTCATATACTGCCCCTGTCTGCTGTCTTGACTGTCTTGTCTGTCTTCCTACCCAGTCTACCTCCCCAAATATACTTGCTATCTTTCACCAACATCCCACTCTCACCTTATAAGAAAAAAAGGCAATTTATTCCCACAGAAAATGCCGCCCCATACATAGCTGTCCATTCTACACATGTGTCCACTGGGCAGATGTAATCTGGTCTAATTGGCTTAACAACATATTACTGTTGTCCTCATTCCTGTCTCAGGGGTTTGAGTGGTCAAATTCACCTCCAAATTCTGTACAAATACACAGCTGTTGCTGTATCAGAAATGGACAGCTATGGACATTCCCTGCACCCGTCCCTAGCTATCTTTCATATTGTTTTTCCCTCTAAGTGCCCCCTATTTCACCACTTTCCTATCACCACTTTTATCTTTTCTTTTAAAGAAATTAGCACGGGTTAAGCAGGAGTAAGCTGCAGTAAGTGGCAGTAAGTGAGTTTGCGCGATGCTGAGCCATGCCTATACAGATTAAGCAGTTTCCCATTTAACCGTGTGCTGGCATCGCTTACCATCATGCAAACCTGCTTACAATTGCTTAAAACTGCCTTATGCATCCTGTCTCCATTAGCCACTGTTCTGCATAGCAACAAAATAATCCACCCTGCCAAGTCTTGGCCCCAGGACCTTGTACACAATAGTCAGAGCAATTTACCACTACACCATCTGAGATGTAATAATGAATGCTGTTTTTCAAATATATCATTCAGTACAGGTATAGAATAGTAGGGCACAAACACTGTGGAATCAGTGATGTTTACTATATATAAATATTCCGATATAGATGTGTATGGTGATAGATAAATATTAAAAAAGTATATAGATCAGATATATGGAGCTATACATGTAAAACCAGATTGTTTAATGAAATCCTGGAAAGTGAGAGAATGCCTGAGGAATGGAGAAGAAGTGTTTTGGTACCAATTTTTAAGAATAAGGGTGATGTGCAGAGCTGTAGTAACTACAGAGGGATGAAATTGATCAGTCACAGCATGAAGTTATGGGAAAGAGTAGTGGAAGCTAGGTTAAGAAAGGGCGTGATGATTAGTGATCAGCAGTGTGGTTTCATGCCGGGAAAGAGCATTACAGATGTGATGTTTGATGGAGAAGTACAGAGAATGTCAGAAGGAGTTGCAATGTGTTTATGTAGACTTAGAGAAAGCATATGACAGGGTGCCTAGAGATGAGTTGTGGTATTGTATGAGGAAGTTGGGAGTGTCAGAGAAGTATGTAAGAGTGGTACAGGATATGTACAAGGGTAGTGTGACAGTGGTGAGGTCTGCGGTGGGAGTGATGGATGCATTTAAGGTGGAGGTGGGATTACATCAAGGATCAGCTCTGAGCCCTTTCTTATTTGCACTGGTGATGGACAGGTTGACAGACGAGATCAGACAGGAGTCCCCGTGGGCTATGATGTTTGCAGATGACATTGTGATCTGTAGTGAGAGTAGGGAACAGGTGGAGGAGACCCTGGAGAGATGGAGATATGCTCAAAAGAGAAGAGGAATGAAGGTCAGCAGGACGAAGACAGAATATATGTGTGTGAATGAGAGGGAGGATAGAGGAATGGTGAGGATGCAAGGAGTAGAGGTGACGAAGGTGGATGAGTTTAAATACTTGGGATCAATAGTTCAGAGTAATGGTGAGTGTGGAAGAGAGGTGAAGAAGAGAGTACAGGCAGGGTGGAGTGGGTGTAGAAGAGTGTCAGTAGTGATTTGAGACAGACGAGTACCAGTAAGAGTCAAAGGGAAGGTCTACACGTGGGTAGTGAGAGCAGCTATGTTATATGGTTTGGAAACAGTGGTCATTGACAAAAAGGCAGGAGTTAGAGCTGGACGTGGCAGAGTTAAAGATGTTAAGATTTGCACTGGGTGTGACAAGGGTGAACAGGATTAGGAATAAGCATATGAGTGGGTCAGCCCAGGTTGGAAGGTTTGGAGACAAAGCCAGAGAGGCAAGATTACATTGGTTTGGACATGTGCTGAGGAGGGATGCTGAGTATATTGGGAAAAAGATGCTAAGGATGAAGCTACCAGGTAACAGGAAAAGAGGAAAGCCTAAGATAAGGTTTATGGACATGGTGAGAGAGGAGATGCATGTGGTTGGTGTGACAGAGCCAGATGCAGAGGACAGGAAGAAATGGAAACAGATGATCCACTGTGGCGACCCCTAACGGGAACAGCTGAAAGAAGATGATGATGACATGTAAAACAAATACATATAGAATATATACATATATATTGTTATATAAGCATATGCATAGATACTAAAAAAGGAATATATATATATATATATATATATATATATATATATATATACACACACACACACACACACACACACACATATATATTGTTATATAAACATATATATAGATATCAAAAAAGGAATATATATATATATATATATATATATATATATATATATATATATATATATATGTATATCAGTATAGATATATCTAAAAGAAATATATATACACTCACACACACACACACACATATATATATATATATATATATATATATATATATATATATATATATATATATATGCCCATAACATGTAGTGGAGTCATACCCAGCACCATACCTCTACACCTCTTAGTGCAATAACAGGGCCATAATGTACGTACTGCAATTATAAATGTAGAATGTTGCTACAGTAACAGGTTTTATGTCAGCATACATGTTCAGAAGGATGTGAGTTCTGAAACTGAAATGTATGTCATCATTTACAGACAGAAATCCTCACATCATCACAGTGATTTACCACAGAAATGAAAATAATGATTCTGTGGAACAGAACATACATATGAGCAATATACATGGACAGTCTGAAACAATCTGGCCAGTTGAGAGGTATGCTCAGAACCCCTTAGTGCAATAAATCTGGACCAAGCCTGAGCGGGGAGAGGGTGTAAAGCCATGAAACTGGGAACATATCCCAAATACTGGAGTAGATAAGGTGACACAGTTGATGCAGTAACACCCTCCTGTCTGTTGTACTATATATTGGCTGGAATAGCCCAAGTCCAAAACCAAATCTCTCCCCACTACCCACTGACAAAAATCTTCACATCATCCCATTGATGTGTCAGACAAACAAAACACTTATAGAGGCCAGGCAACAGTACATCTAATAAATATTGGGATATAACATCACAATAGGGAAAATACACTGAGCTGCTAGGCATGTCACCAAGTACTGTCTAAACTGCAGGCAGACTGACACAACACAAACCCAATTTTGCTATGGGGGAATACAAATGTAATTGCTAACAGGTGGAGGAGACCCTGGAGAGGTGGAGATATGCTCAAAAGAGAAGAGGAATGAAGGTCAGCAGGACTAAGACAGAATATATGAGTGTGAATGAGAGGGAGGATAGAGGAATGGTGAGGATGCAAGGAGTAAAGGTGGCGAAGGTGGATGAGTTTAAATACTTGGGATCAATAGTTCAGAGTAATGGTGAGTGTGGAAGAGAGGTGAAGAAGAGAGTACAGGCAGGATGGAGTGGGTGTAGAAGAATGTCAGTAGTGATTTGTGACAGACGAGTACCAGTAAGAGTCAAAGGGAAGGTCTACAAGAGGGTAGTGAGAGCAGCTATGTTATATGGGTTGGAAACACTGGTCATTGACAAAAAGGCAGGAGTTAGAGCTGGACGTGGCAGAGTTAAAGATGTTAAGATTTTCACTGGGTGTGACAAGGGTGAACAGGATTATGAATAAGTATATTATAGGGTCAGCCCAGGTTGGAAGGTTTGGAGACAAAGCCAGAGAGGCAAAATTACATTGGTTTGGACATGTGCTGAGGAGGAATGCTGAGTATATTGGGAAAAAGATGCTAAGGATGAAGCTACCAGATAACAGGAAAAGAGAAAAGCCTAAGATAAGGTTTATGGACGTGGTGAGAGAGGACATGCATGTGGTTGGTGTGACAGAGCAAGATGCAGAGGACAGGAAGAAATGGAAACAGATGAGCCGCTGTGGCGACCCCTAACGGGAACAGCTGAAAGAAGATGATGATGACATGTAAAACAAATACATATAGAATATATACATATATATTGTTATATAAGCATATGCATAGATATTAAAATAGGAATATATATATATATATATATATATATATATATATATATATATATATATATATATATATATATATATATATATATATATATATATATATATATATATATATATATATATATATATATATATATATATATATACATATATATATATATATACATATATATATATAATATATACACACACACACACACACACACACACACACACACACACACACACACATATATATATTGTTATATAAACATATGTATAGTTATCAAAAAAGGTATATATATATATATATATATATATATATATATATATATATATATATATATATATATATATATATATATATATATATATATATATATATATATGCCCATAACATGTAGTGGAGTCATACCCAGCACCATACCTCTACACCTCTTAGTGCAATAATTCTGGACAAAGGCTGTCAAAATGGGAGGACAATGGGCCAAGACCAGGGCTATAATGTACGTACTGCAGTTATAAATGTAGAACGTTGCTACAGTAACAGGTTTTATGTCAGCATGCATGTTCAGAAGGATGTGAGTTCTGAAACTGAAATGTATGTCATCATTTACAGACAGACATCCTCACATCATCAGAGTGATTTACCACAGAAATGAAAATAATGATTCTGTGGAACAGAACATACATATGATTAATAATCCTGGACAGTCTGAAACAATCTGGCCAGTCAAGAGGTATGCTCAGAACCCCTTAGTGCAATAAATCTGGACCAAGCCTGAGCGGGGAGAGGGTGTAAAGCCATGAAACTGGGAACATATCCCAAATACTGGAGTAGATAAGGTGACACAGTTGATGCAGTAACACCATCCTCTCTGTTGTACCATACATTGGCTGGAATAGCCCAAGTCCAAAACCAAATCTCTCCCCACTACTCACTGACATAAATCTTCACATCATCCCATTGATGTGTCAGACAAACAAAACACTTATAGAGGCCAGGCAACAGTACATCTAATAAATATTGGGATATAACATCACAATAGGGAAAATACACTGAGCTGCTAGGCATGTCACCAAGTACTGTCTAAACTGCAGGCAGACTGACACAACACAAACCCAATTTTGCTATGGGGGAATACACATGTAATTGCTAATATATCAGGCACTACAGGGATGTAACAGCACTGACCAACAGACACCAGCGTGAAAGTGCATACCCAGAACCAGTCTCACCACATTCAAAGTGACATACTGGTAAGCCACAGGAACAGTAGAGTATATGGACTGTGTGAACAAAATCATCAGAATGTTTTCCACTCACACACTACCCCTGTATATACGGGCCTAATTCACAGTGTAGTCTGATGCCTGACTGTGGTATGGGACATGTCTCAGTCTGCCCCTACAAACATATACAGCTGATAGAGCACCAGAGGCTGGAGCAACATGCAAAGTTAGATATAAAAGGACCCTCAACAATTACATTTACCCCCTCTATACACAGGCCAAACAACACATTCACAATACACTGCTACACAATCCTGACAGTCTGTCAACAAATTCCCAGAAATTCACAGTCCTCTCATCTGTCTAGAGTCCCACAGAACGTCCAGGCTTCGTCCTCATATGTAAGGCCATCTACACATAACATGTATGGCAGTCTGATACATCACTGGGATGATATCTGGAATGAAGTCACTATATAATGATATACTATACATATACACCTCTTACAGCATGGCATCTGCAGAAAGCCTGACATATTTGGGGGCAGAGCCTCAAACAAAGGGGTATTATTGACATATTGCTGTCATAAACTGAGAAAGTTGCTGGTTTAACAGGGTTGTTGTAACATGTCTGTTCTGAGAGATATGAAGTCAGAAACACACATGGATGTTACCATTTAGTGACTGCAAACTCAGAGAATGCTACTGAATTTCCAAGGCCAGAAAACGTGTGAGTAACACACCAAATATAAGAGTCCAAACTTTGGCCAGTCTGTGGCTAGCCCTACAGATGAAAGTTACGTCAACCACATAACACTATCATACTAAAATTCATGCAGAGCAGCCATATCCACACAAACCCTGTCAAACTAGCATTAGTTTAGTTGTATAACAGCAGTACTTACATTCTGTCCCTGTGTCTGGAACATTCTCCCCCAGTTTGTTGGGCTGTCTCCACAGTGTTTGTTGTAAGAGGTATTCCCAACTACACTCTGTGGTGCTGTTCATCACACACCACCATGAAGTACTCCAAGGCAAGGAAAAGGGGCAATGCCCACATGAAGTACTCAGTTATACGAGTGTGTGTCCTTGCTATTGGGTATAGGAATGATACCACAGTTATTCCACATGCAATTAGCAAGTGGGCAACTCCAATTGGTGCACAGGTCATAAGTTGCTCATGAGGATTACCTACTAAAGGCCAGATGCTGCCTATACAAAACAGATGTATATCCTACATCTGTCTCTGAGAGAAAGAAAGAGACACACACACACACACACACACACACACACACACACACACACACACACACACACAGGCACATGCAGACACACACACACACACACACGCACACACGCACACACACACACACACACACACACACACACATGCACACACACACACACACACACACACACACACACACACACACACACACACACACACACACACACACACACACACTGAGACTGATGGAGTATACCAACTGAACTAAAAAACAATAAAGCACAGCAATGTCAAACAATTAAGCCTATAATGTAATGTAGTAGGGGACTTGTAAACGTAGAAAATAGGAAGTTCAAACAATATTATGTCTCAACAACACATGCGGTACTGATATATTGCTGAGCAGAACCTATGGCCATAAAAACTGTGTCTGTCTGCAGTGACATAGAATACAGCCCAGGGCCCTGAGTCAAACCAGGAAAGGATGGCTCACATATGACCACTACTGGAGTGTGTGTTGCACAATACTGACTGTGATACTGCTAGGTCACTCCCATTGCAAATCATACCATCAGTAACTCTGCTACATCCAGCTCTGACTTGTGCCTCTTTTTCAATGCCAGTGTCTCCAACCCATATAACATAGCTGGTCTCACTACCCTCTTGTAGACCTTCTCTATCACTTTTAATGGTACTTGTCTGACACAAATCACACATGACACTATTCCCCACAACCCACATCCTGCCCATACTCACATCTTCACCTCTCCCCCACACTAGCCATTACTCTGAACTGTTGTTCCCAAGCATTTACACCTCTCCACCTTTGAAAACTGTACTCCCTGTATCCTCACCATTCCTCTATCCTCCCTCCCATTCACACACACATATATTCTGTCTTAGTCCTGCTGAGCATCATTCCTCCTGTCTCTAGACCATACCTCCACCTCTCCAGGGTCTACTCAACCTATTCCCTTCTCTCACTACAGACCACAATGTCATCTGCAAACAGCACAGTCTACGGGGACTCCTGTCTGATCATGTCTGTCAACCTGTTGCACCTCCACCTTAAACACACCTGTCACTCCCAATGCAGAACTTACTGCTGTCACACTAGCCTTGTACAGATCCTGTAGCATTCTTATGGATTCCTCCACCACTCCTGACCACCTCATACTATACCACAACTCCTCTCTAGGCATCTTGTCATATGGTGTCTCTAAGTCCACAAAGACACAACGCAGCTGCGTCTGACCTTCTCTGCATGTCAACATGGTCAGAACAAACACCACATCTGTACTGCTCTATCCTGGAATGAAGCCATGCTGCTGATCAGTAATCCTCACCTCCCTTCTTAGCCTAGCTTCCACCACCCTTTACCATTATCTCATGCTGTGACTGATCAGTGTTATCCCTCTATAGTTACTACAGCTCTGCACACCACCCTTATTCTCATAATCAGTACCCAAACACATTTTTATCCACTCCTCACACATCCTCTCACTTTCCAAAATTACAGTAAACAATCTGGTTAAAAAGACCACTGCTATTTGTCCTAAACACATCCATGCTTCCACAGGTATGTCATCTGGACCAATAGCCTTTCCAGTCTTAAACCTCTTTATAGCTATCCTTACTTCCCCGTTAATAATCTGTTGCACATCCTGATTCCCCTTACCTACATCATCCAACCTTCTCACTCTCATTATCTTCATTCAACAGCCCATAAAATTACTGTTTCCACCTGCTTGACACACTCTCCTTGCTAATGAGTTCATTTCCACCATTATCCTTTATCAGCCTTATCTCCTAGCTACATTCCCCTGTCAAGCCAGTTGGTACAGGTCCTATTCTCCATCCTTGGTGTCCAACCTTACATAAAACCCTTCAGATATGCCATCCTCAGCCTTTGCCACCACTCTCTTTGCCATGCACCCTATCACCCTATACACATGTCTACTTTCTTCATCTGTCTGACAATCCCACTTCTCCTTGGCCAGCCTATTTTTCTGTATACTCCCCTGTACTTCCTCATGCCACCACTAGGTCTCCTTGTCTTCCTTCCTGTGTGCAGATGTCACACCAGGCCCCATTCTAATCATCTCCCTTAGTAGCTCATATGTAGTTACCCAGATATTTGCTAACTCATCACTGCCACCCACTGCCTGTCTTAACTCTTCCCAGAACTCAACCTCACAGTCACCCTTTCTCAGTATCCACCATTTGATCCATGGTGCTGCCCTCACATTCCTCCCCCTCTTATTGATCACCGACATCATTCCACAGATCAACCTTTCATGCTGCCTAATTACACTTTCCCCTGTCAGCACTTTACAATTATCAATCCACTTCAAACAGGCCAACCTGCATAGGAGATAATCTGCCTGTGTGCATCTTCCTCCACTGTTGTATGTCACCCTATGCCCCTCGGTCTTGTAAAACTATGTATTCACCACACCCATGTTCAGTCTCTGCTGCAAACACCATCATCATCTCACCTTCTGCATTCCTTTATCTAACATCATACCTACACATCACTTCTCCACCTCCTTTGTCCCCTTCACCAACATGCCCACTGAAATCTGCTCCAATCACCACGCACTCAACCGTGGGTACACGCATCACCACTTCATCCAACCACACCAAAGTACATCTGTCTCATCCATCACACACTCAATTAGAGGAACATATGCACTAACAAGTGGCAGCATTACACGATCAATTCCCAGCCTCCTAAACATCACTCTACCCGACATTTTTATCACCTCCACAAACACTCTTGGCATAATGTTCCTTCAGGCTAACCCCTACACCATTTCAACTCACATGCACACCATGATAGAACTGTTTGTGCATTACTCTGATACACACAGCTGTACACCCTTTCCATCTAGTCTCTGGCATATACAATATATCCACCTTTCCTCTGTCCAGCATATTAGCTAGCTCTATCCCCATACCAGTCATACTTACAACATTAACAGTTCCTGCCCTCACTACCACACACCTAGCCTTTCACCTCTCTGGCTGCCATATGAGCATAAGACATTCTCCAGGGTCAACACACCTAGCCTTTCACCTCTCTGCCTGCCATATGAGCATCAGACATTCTCCAGGGTATGTCTGTGAATGGAAAGGATACTGCACTATCAAATGACATATGTGTTTTACAGCAATATGAAGAAAGTGTCACTAATTGTGTCCCATAGCCAACCATGTATGTGCGCTGTCCTACAGATGTTCTGCCCTAACAGAGTGACATGACTGATTGAGCAGCAAGACTGTCATTACAGTGTGCCATACTGACATAGAACAGAAATGTATAGCAGGTACCTGCACATATGTATGTATGGGCTGCCTCATAACAACTGACACGGGATGCAAAATATCAGATGAATAAGCTGTACATGTTGTACATGTGTGTCACTGTAGTTTCTGTGCATCCAACAGAGTTACACCTCTATAGCTACTGGTGGTGTCATTGCCCTGACACAGACAGTATAATAAGCATGAGTATCACATTGAAATTGTAGAGGTGGCTAACTGTGTTCTGACCCTGTGTCCATGCCTACTACAAACAGATATATGACCACCCACATAGCTGTATGGCCTCAGCAAAACCTTACTTGTAAAACTTGTCTCCACCAAAGTAGAGAAAACCCGTTTGCTGGACAACAGTAATGCACAAAGCACATAATGTGATGCTATGTTGGTTGTACAGGGCAAAGTAGGAGCAGGCACCAACTTGGTGGCATGTCAATCTTTGTCTGAATGAGCATATTAGGTCACAGGTGGATTACTGTAAGGCTAACTATGAGTACAGATTAGACAGATCCTCTAAGGGCAGTCACAAGGCCATCTTCACATATGTCTGCAGTCTCAGAGGCACCAACCTAACCCACCCTGTAATGGTGGTCAATCACAGCATGTACACACACACACCACAGCTACAGCCAAACTGCTGCAGACAGATTTAGGGCAAACATCACCCCCTGGATCACCAACAGTATAGGTGGATATGCACAGCACATGCACCCCTCCCATCATCATCATGGATCAAGTGCAAACTGCCTAATCAAAGTTAACAAAAGCAAGTCCCCTTGGGGTCTGATAACATTCTTGTCTGCATCCTACATGAACCCAGGCATATGCTTCTAGATCCATTACACACTCTATGCAAGCAAAGCCTGAGCACCATTGACATCCCATCTGCAAGGAACATGGCCACTTTCATCCCTCTACACAAACGTGAATGATGAATGTTGGTTTATGCAATGTACTGGACCTCATTGGGGTGAACATGACACATCAGGACCAGGAGTACAGTGCATGTTCATACAGTGCTGCCAGGTATAGGGGTATAATTTGCTTGTAAGTGGTGGCTAATGATACTCCATATGCATGTGCTGGCTCTGTAAAGAACTCTGGGCAATGTCTGAGGTCCTGTGATGTGTTACCCTGTGTATGTCTTCCAAGTGCCATGTAGTGGCAACCATCTTACACCGATGTGGAGACAGCAGCCATCACAGAAGCTGTAATCTTAAACAATGCCATGCTTTCTGGCTGTAGCTGGCAAAATCTGCAGGAGTAGACTGCTCTGTCAGATGAGATCATCCGCAGAGTGAAGGATTTGGGCCACCACGGACGCACATACGATCAGGTCAGGCATAGAGCAACTGACCTGATACGTCGTGCCTAGCAAAGGGCTGCTGCTGTAGCGAGGGACTGCACTGCTACCGGTGGAGCCAGCCACATAGGCCCCAGTTACGGTGACAGGGAAGCCATTGCCATTCTTGGGGTAGCCCCCACACAAACTCAAACATGGGAAACAGCAGTTGTGTAGGTGAGTGGCACCCAGGCAACAGGTGAGGAGCATCCAGGTAAGGCCAAAGTGCACATTACTGTAATGAGGTAGCATTTAAACTGTCTTCTACAGAGTCTCCAGTTGCATATTTCATTGCAAAATGGATTAGTGGGTGTGGTGTAGTAATGGACACAAGTGCACATCTATGGTGAAGGACAGCAAATTGTGTAATATCATGGTATGTACTGTACCTGTGCAGAAATGTAGCGTTCATCTTGTACCAATGCCTAATGTGAATCTGCTGACAATACCTCTCCCTCACAACTGCATAGGTCCCTCTTGTCTGTACATGGGACAGCAGCCTGAACCCAGTAAGTATGGGGTTTCCCTGTTGTGGCTCACCAGTACCTAAGGCATGCTAAAGTTAATGCATGTGACCATGTACACAACTGTTACACTCAGCCAGTCGGCAATATCTGCATGTTCACCTATGGTGGTGTTTACTTCATTGAATCATGGTGGTCATGACAGGGGTCTATTTGCAGGTGATGTTACATATCTGTAACATATCTCACAACATGTCATTGCAGGACACCTGGACAAAGACCAACAAAATTGGGTGACAAAGGCCCAAAACTAGGGTCATATTGTAGAAACTAGTGGTGAAAAGTGCATATAAATGGTGTGCACTCCTGTTATAATGCCAGGTATATGTGATATACAAAAATGAGAGCACAATAGACAAGTTCAAAATAATGCCAACCTCTCATGTGACCTATAGCCTGTGCAATTCAAGTGTAAAGCAAACAAAATCTGTTATGGGAACAATAATGACACATAACAATAGTACAACAACCTAAATGCATATGTGTGCTCAGGTTGAAACTAGTACTGTGTTGAGGCAGCTTTCGATATAACTACCGCAGTACATCTTATTGGGTACACAATAGCCATCAATCTGGAGACTCTTTTATTAACAGCAACTAACACCCAGCTGTCCTACGAGGATTATCCTAACATATACCCAGTTGCCTGCTACAGCAACAACCTTGGTTCACATAGAGCTAATTAGGTTGCTAAGGGACCACATGTTGGAGATGCATCAGCCTGGAGAAGGGTGCCAAAACATTTCCACAGCATTGCACATAGCATGGAACACAGTGCAGACAGTCATAAAAAGGTGGTAAAAATATGGGGCTACAGTGGCATTATGAAGGAGTGGACATCCCACCAAAGGCTATGAGAATACAATACGAAAACTGGCCAGGGAGGCTGCCAGGAGCCTTACAGCACCAGTGAAGGAGTAGCAGGAATCTCCAGCAAGTACTGGATGTGTACTACATGTCACAACAACCTTCCATGGTCTCCCTACGTCCTGCCTATAGGGTAGTGTTGGAAGCTGGCAGAAGTTCCTCACACCAAACAATATCCAGGCCTGGTGAAAGTCTGAAAATAATACATCAGGTCTCCTAAAAGCAAGTATGAAAATGTGTTATGCTAATATGTGACCATGGTTGTACTCTTTATCCACAATTCTGACAGGTGTGTTTGGTGCAATACCACCACTGCACATGGTGAAGCATGGTGATGGCAGTGTCCTGCTTTGGGGTTGCTGTTCACAAGCTGGAACTAGGGCTGTAGCCAAGTTAGAGGGGATTATGAGCAGTTCCAAACACTGGTTCCTTGTGGCTCCAAAATGTTCTGGTGTCTACCACATAGCTGTGGATGGTGATGAATTCCACCTTTCCACACAACAATGGCCCAAACCATACATCCATATCAACAAAAGGATGGCTTCACCAGAACACATACAATGTTCTGCACTGACTAAGTCAGAGCCCACAGCTACGTCCAAAAAGATATATGTAGGGTGACCTCAAGATGGCAGTGCACAGGGAATGCCCTTGCAATCTGACATAGTTGGAGGTGTTTTGCAAGGGAGAGTGTGCAAACATTGGTGAGTCAAGATGTGCCATGCCGATAGACACCTTCCCAAGAGGACTGCATGCTGTGATTAAATCAAAAGTTGCTGTAACAGAGTATTACTGTAAGGGTGTGCACACTCATGCAACCATCCTATTGTACCTATTTCAGTTACCAAATGTTACCTGTAACTGACGTGTATGTTCTTTAGTTGGATTGCACAGGTTATATGTCATATGAAATTATGGCAATGTTATGACCTGATTTCTGAGGTCTCGTGATATATCATGAAAACTTGGCATGTTACTAGGTGTTTGTACACTTATTATATCCACTGTAAGCTTGGGAAGTTGTTTGAGTAACCATCTTTGTTTTAAAATACATGTACTGCAGGTTATGCAGTCTGTACCTCCAATTAGGACATTACTTAGTGTCACCAATCCACAGGCCAACCCAGTAATGTATCAGACAAACACAGGAGTTATGAGGAACACACCAAACATATGAGCCACACATGTAGACATTCAGCAAAACCCTGTAGAGGTGGTTGCCATGTTCTGTAGGAATTACCACAATGCTGTGCAGGTGAACAGCAATAATGTACATGGGTGCAGTGTGTGCTAGGTGAAGAGCCATCACCTAATAACACCACTCACATATCCCAGAGGTGTATATTAGTAGTAACAATAATTGGAAAGGGCTGCACTGCATGATGCTGAGGGTCCATCCAGAGTGTATATGTTATTGTCTGACTGTGTATCGTGAATGCCCCCAGTCAGCTAATGTGACATCTGTGTAATGCCATTGAGGCACCTCACCTGCATGTGTGTGTGCGTGTGTGTGTGTGTGTGTGTGTGTGTGTGTGTGTGTGTGTGTGTGTGTGGGTGTGTGTGTGTGGACATGGTGGCTGAGGTCCCTCTCTCTGTAGAATCTAACCAGGATGATACTCATATTGAGGCGCAGTTGGGGTTGTCAGGGGCTGATAGTGTGCCATCAGTTTGCATCCCACTATTGTCAACCCCATCCCCGCACACAGTCACATGGCCCACATATACCCCATCACCAGTTGCCACAGATAATGGACAGATGGCAAGTGGTGGCATGGAACAGGCTACTGTGGTGACTATGGCAAGTGAGGGTGCAGGCACTAGCCATAGCTAGAGTGCTGGCAAAGTCCACACAGGCAGATGGGCAGGGGTGCTCAGAGCATGATTGTAGTCTGTCATGTTCCTGTTGCAAGTGCCATGGTAGCAATCACCAGACACATGTTTTAGGCTGTCATGGGGCACAGGCATGTAATGAATGTAATACCAGTCATATACGCAGGGTCATGGATGAACACATTCCTGGTGTCCGTGGTAATTTGAACTCACTGCAACCATCTGTGAGCATACTGGGGTCATGGATAGATGGTGGGGGGAGACCATGGCAGTTCTCATAAATGGAATATCTGTGCTTGACCATTTGGTGGACACTGGCCAGCAACAATGTGGCTATAGGGCAGCACCACAATCGGTTGAGGGTTTATGTGGCCATGCACCATCACATTCCCATGCAGGCATTACCACCAGCTCTACTGAAGGGGGGTGTGCTGTCCACACCATGATCCAGCAGGCCATGGGTACGTGATCCTGGCCTGTCCTAACAGGAATGCTGATCCAGCAGGCTACAGTCAACAGCAGGGAGTAGTACTGCATCTGGACTCAGCCCTGGTGGTGCCAGTGATACCCTCAGCAGGCCCATTTCCAGTGTATGTGGCCAGAGATAGTTAACTGTACACCCTGCCATGTATGGCCTACAGCTGTCCAAAATACCCCTGTGTAGGGTGCCCACATGGTGTGACTGTGTGCATACAAACACACACACATCACCGTCAGAAAAGTCATGTCCACACACACACACACACACACACACACACACACACACACACACACACACACACACACACCACCCTGCACTGCCCTTTTAATGAACACCCCCCAAACACACACATATGATGGCAACTGTGTGGCCCAGGCTAGGCTTCTGGCAAACCCACACAACATCCTGTGCATGTGATGATACCTGTGCCACATCCATGCCATCTATACCATCACTGCAGGGATATGCTTATATGGGTCTGATGCACAGGGTGGCTTTAGTAGAGTGTAGCTACTTAATGCTGTGTAAAGTGCTATCATCTGGCATTTGTAATGGGTACACATCAGAGTGTGCATGTACCTTTTCAGCCATGATGCATTATTGGTGTTAGTAACACTAAGCAAATGTGTTCTCACATGCTGCATTCTGTTTGTGTTCCAGGTGTCTGTATGTCAGCAGGATGTGGCCCTGCAGACATCACCAACAAGGGGCATGGCAGTGTAGTAAAACATCAACCACGTCATTGTCTGGGTACAGCTGTGTCTGCACACATTTCCCAGGTCTGTGTAACAGTTCTTGCATGTGCCTCACAGCTTATAGGGCTGAGGGGTTGTATCTCAGTCTATGGTGGTTGACATCAGCTCTGGTATAGTGCACAATGGTAAGTGTGGTGGGTGGAACACACGTCTGATTGCTATCTCCCTCACCCCCAGAGGATATTGTGTTGACTAAACACACAAAGAATACTGTTCACACACACACACATACACACACACACACACACACACACACACACACACACACACACACACACACACACACACACACATGCACACACACACACACACACACACACACACACACACACACACACACACACATACACACACACACACACACACACACACGCGCACACACAGGATCATAGTTGCCAGTGTTGTGTTTAAAACTCCTACCCATCAAGTTGTGGTACCACACTATTATGTGGCTATTGCAGGTGGCACACGACTACTAGTGTGATGAGTCTTACAAGGTACCTGTAAAGTGAATAACATCATGTGACCTTGTGGGGTATGGCAGTGGTGGTTGTACTGGGTGTGAGAGTACACATAATAGTGTCGCATACAAGTCTACACACTCACAACCACTGCTATACACACCAATACACACACACACACACACACACACACACACACACACACACACACACACACACACACACACACACACACACACACACACATACACACACACACTTGCTAGTACTGACATTAGCAAACCAACCTATCTTTTTATTCATACCATACTCTTCCATACTATTGCACAGGGCTTATAAGGCTGAAGAGTATCTACAGATACCACTACAGTTGATATGAACAGTGGACATCATACAGTAAACTTAGGAATGTGCACAGTGTGTACCATGGGATAAAATATGAATTCATGCCCATTCAAGGGATGTCGTTCTCACAAAACAAGATACTCTTCTCTCACACACACATTTGCCCAGACTGAGATTAGAATCCCTACCTATCTATTTATTGTTATTACATTGTTACACATTTATCGGACACACCACGGGGGTTATGGGGTGACACTTGTCCAAAAGTACTTCTAAGGCAAGGGGCATTACTAGGCCTTGTAAATTATGACAATGGGTGATGTACTGGGTGAGAGACGCCACAAAATACTGTAACCTACACATATACACACTTACACACAATAATACACACACTTGCCAGGACTCATAGTAGAACCCCTAGCTATGTGGTTATTGGTATTATAATGTTATGCAGTTACTGCACACACCGCAAATCTTATAGGTTGTGGAGTGTCCCAAGGTACCTATATAGTGAATAACATCTACAGCAATTTTCAGGTATGGCAGTGGTAGTTGTACTGGGTGAGACAGGCCACAACTACTTTCACCCACGTTTACACACTCACAAACACTTTCAGACACACTAATGCACACACACACACACACACACACACACACACACACACACACACACACTTGACAGTACTGAGATCCATAGGATCAAAGAGTCCTAGGTGTGTACGTGACAAATGGCCATGGAGGCTTTACAAGGCTAGCCCATCGGAATACACTGGCATCATGCCACCTCACGATACTTCCCAGTGTGTCTACTGAGTGTAGTCACTGGAGTGATCCCCAGGGTGGGCATTCTATTCCCCATCCAATCCTTCTGATTTCTCTTGAAGAGGGCCAGCGATGTGCTCGGCTTGACATGTATGTGGTGTCTATTCCATAGCGTGGCCAGTCTCTGGGTTGTGAACCTGTCCCTCCATCATGTCCTATTGATTGTGAGGATGGGGTTGAGGTATCTGGAAGATGTTGTGTGGACAGATTTGTTTCCTCAGATGTAGCATTCCTGAAAGGGTTGGGTCAGACATAGCTGTGTATGGTAGAGATCAGACCTAAGTAGTCAATATGAGACAGAGATTCATTGCAGTTGATGGAGTGTGTCCATATGGGTCAAGTGTGTAGTATTTAAGATCCTCTTTGTGAGATACATTTGCAGCCTCTCCTATTGTTGCTGGTGTCCAGTGGGGCACATGGCAAATGGGACACAGTACACATTGATTTGCCTACTGAGGAGAATGTACTGGGAAACACTGTCCTTTTACTTCCCGTATTCATCACCCTGAGTTAGGAGAAGTGGCACATGGAAGGACTTTTGAAAGACAGTGGCACTGTGGTGGTCACCATAGAGGTCACTGTCAACCTGTGTTCCCAGTTCCATTATACCAACATCAGTGTTCAGTGGACTACTATCAATGTATTACTTTATGGGAACCATGTCATACCCAAAGGGGATGGTGGCACATCATCTGGCATTGAGTTTATGTCCAGGGTTCTGACAACAGTCATAGGTCTCAGAGAGGCCTTTGTGAAGGATGTCAACCTCACGTGGGGGGGGGGGGTGATAAAAGCACCCACCTTGTAGTCATCTGCAAACATTGTCATCCAGGGCACAGTTGTATTTGGCTGGTCCTCAGAGGTGTGGATCCAAAACATGAGGAAACGCAGGTCCAAAACATGTGGGACTCCACTCATGACTGTTCAGCAGTCTGACCTGGAGTCTGCTGCATTCACACTGTGGGTTTTATCTGTGAGCCTGTTTGCAGGCCACCTACTGATGTAGGGGTGGCTGCCTACCTGAGTGTGTATGTATATGATTCCTGAGTTGGTAGTGATATCCAAGGATTAGATGGGCAGCCTATCTTGTTATATATTCCATACTGTCACATAGCTATTGCACATGGCACAATGCTTATAGGGCTGCAGAGTGTCTACAGGTCTCTCTATAGTGGATGACAACTGTGGGCCTAGTAATGTGGACACTGGGACATGTACTGGGTGGGTAACAGCAAAAAGTTGCAAAACGCACCCCCAATTGATATGGTTCTCATGCAAACACAACCCCCTCACAGGCAAGCTCCTGTTCACACACTTACCAAGACTGAGATTAGAACCCCCCATCTGTCTGTTTATTGCTACTACAGTGCTATGCATTTGTCACCCACGCCATGGAGCTTATAAGATGAAGGTTGTCCAAAGGTACTTCTAAGGTGAGGAACATCACCAGTCCTTGTAAAGTATGGCAAAGGGTGATGCACTGGGTGAGAGAGGCAACAAAATACTTTAAACTACATATATACACACTTACAAACAAACATTTGCCAGAAATGGGATGAGAATTCTTAGTTAAGTAGTTATTTGCATTATAGTGTTACACAGTTACCGCATGTGCCACAGAGATTATGGGGCTGAGATTTGAAGAAAAGGACTTCTAAGATGACTGGTATCTGCAGGACTAAAGTAGGGAAAGGGGAAATGTAGTGGGTTTGAATGGACCCAAAAGCTTTAACTTATAAACACACACACAAATGTTGATATTTGCCAGGACTCAGATTAGAACTCCTACCTAACTAGTCATTTGTATTATAGTGGTACACAGTTATCACATGCGCCACAGAGCTTATGGGGCTGAGGCCTGAGGACAGAGACTTCTAAGGTGACTGATACCTGCAGGACTGCTAAAGTAGGGAAAGGGGAAGTGTACTGGGTTTGAATGGCCCCAAAAGCTTTAACTTATAAACACGCACAAACTTTGACATTTTCCAGGACTGAGATTAGAACTCCTACCTAACTAGTTATTTGTACTATAGTGTTATGCAATTATCACATGTGCCATAGAGCTTATGGGGCTGAGGCCTAGTGAAAGGAACTTCTAAGGTGACTGATATTTGCAGGACTTTTAAAGTGGAGAAAGGGGAAGTGTACTGGGTTGAAATGGACCCAAAAGCTTTAACTTATAAACACACACATTAACATTTGCTGAGACTGAGATTAGAACTCCTACCTCACTAGCGCTTTGTACTATAATGTTAAACAATCACACATGCCACAGAGCTTATGGGACTGAGATCTGATGAAAGGGACTTCTAAGGTGACTGATACCTGCAGGACTGCTAAAGTAGGTAAAGGGGAAGTGTACTGGGTTTGAATGGACCCAAAAGCTTTAACTTCTAAACACACACACTTCGACATTTGCCAGGACTGGAATTAGAACTGCTACCTAACTAATATAGTGTTACGCAGTTATTGCATACACCACGGAGCTTATGTTGCTGATGCCTGACAAAAGGGACTTATATGGTGATAGACATCTTCAGGACTGCTAAAGTAGGACAATGAGAATTGCACTAGGTGGAGGAAGGCTTGTTCATTCCTAGATCCTACTGACATTTCTCTAAGTCTATGAGCATGCCCAATGTGACCTTCTATAGTACATGTGAAACTCTATTCAAGAAATTGTTGTACCCTAGTCTGGTTTGTTTTGTGCTACAGCCATACCTCTCAATGTGTTGCTGCAGGATATCTAGGGATAGCCTATCAAAATGGAGAGACAATCGGCCGTACAGTGATTGTGGCTATTTCTCTCAGTCATGTATGGGTTGCTATGGTTACAGGGCTTGTTTAGCAGACATCTGACATATATGCCATTTGACACTGTCATGTATCATTTCAGTACCTTGTGACATACCTCCTCAGATCATCACAGTGATTTACCAGAGGAATACCAGATGGATGATGCACACACCAAAATAATGGGCCAAATGCTATGCATTCTTGCACAATCCAGCCTGTTGAAAGGTGTGCCTGCAAGCAGTTGACTGCTGGTGCTGTGGAAATAGTCCAGCACCTTGGTGATATATTACAATGGTGGAATCTCTGTGCATTTGTGTTCTGGTCTGGTCTGATTTCCAGTCCACAGTTGGGTAATATAAGTCAGACAGGATCAGGGTGACAGGCAGACTATGGAAAGATTTGTAGGGGATTAGATATGTTTGTGAGGGAGTGTCCTGGGTCAGATATGATTGCCTATAGCTACCAATACTTTGTGTAGGGGTCTTTTCAAAGGTTGACTGCACTTGGAGCGTCTTGTGAGTGTCAGACTGTTTGACTAGCATGGAGGTGTGTGTTTGCCTCACATATATGTATGGCTCCAAAACCAAGCAAAACAAGTACCACAGATGAAGGAAAATAGTTGTCTCAATGATAGAATTCAAAAGCTGGATTAATAGTTAATTCAAACACATAAATGCACTTCCACATGCATCGTTATCATCTAAGTTGCTAAGACTTCATTAGATGCAAACAGTAAATGAATGAATTAACTATTTTATTATATAATCCATTAGCTTAATTATTCAAGTAATCCACCAATGAAAATACAATCCATTGTCTCAATAAGGCATGTCGTTGATAGTGCAATTGTCATGATGTGTTACAAAGGTTACCCAGCCATCTTGTTGACTGAAGTTGAGAATGTCACTAAACCTCTTCAAAGAAAAAAATATAACTTTAATAAGTCACAAAATGGCAGCACAGCAGAAAATTAATAACTGATGGCTGGGTAACCTTTGTAACACATCATGACAATTGCAGCTGCTGCACTATTCCTACACTCCGTGTAGGGTTTAATGAATCCCAGGGCATGTTTAATTTGGTAGAAATATTTAAACTGCATTTGTTTTTTGTATTATGTTTATAGACTGTAAACATTATTATTCCTAAAATGTTTTGTTATACTTTGGAGCTTTTCTCATTGGGCCTTTGCTGAAAATAGGCTTCTATCCAGTTGGGTTTTCCCAGTATCTAAATGTCAATAAATACATATATAATAAATAATAATTAAATTTTGGACTGTTTAGCATATTCTGTCCAATAAAGCACCTTTAGTATTTTGTAATCATTTATATTAGTAGAATTTAGTCCTGTTTACCATAAACTGTCCCAATAAAATACCCTAATTAGTCTGCTCCAAGAAAGTGTCCTTAATGTCTTTCTAGCTGCAATAAACCACCCCCTTGTACCTCACCAATCAAAGGACTGGACAGCATGGATATGCAATTTCCTAACTTCTCTGTAGCCAGTTTGGAGGATATAAGCATTTTGAGAAAATGTAGCAATTGTCTCATGTTTACCTCCAAGCACTTTATGCTTAAAGAAACAGATACAGTATGCAAGAGGTGTACTAATACAATGACACTGGAGGCTAAACTCTAGCATACAAGTGCATATGAGGTTGTTGAAACCATGCACACAACACTTACCTTACATTGCAGACAGCACACACATAAATTAATATAGGCTGAGACACTTGAAAAAAATCATCCTAAAAAAACAAATATTGCCTAGGTCATCTGTTGTCAAAGCTATGCCTCATCAAGTAAAAAGGCACTCAGAACATAGAACATCTGGGGGCATGGTCACGATGGAGAACTACTAGCAGCATGGAAACTTTGCTCTGCTTATTTTAATTTATTCTGACAGAAGTTTTTATCAAAAAATTAATTTTAAAGTCTTTTTTCAGTGGAATATTAACATTTAAGTAGTTATCTATAAGATTTTTCCAGAAAAAATCTAGCTGGTGATTTTTCTGTTACTATTTTCCTATCAGAACAGATTTCTGCTTCATTATTATAAAGAGTCATTTGAAAAGAATTTATAATGACAGTGGTGGATGGTGACTTCAAATCAAAGGGGGAGGCTGCAGGAGACAGCTGAATGGGTGGGGCCAATGGGAAGGGCTATGGCCATCTAGAAAGGGTGGAGCTATGGTACAGTGGGATCAATGCTGGTCATAGATACATACTTACATGCATATATAAATGCATAAATATCACTGCTGCTGTTTGTTTTGCCTTAGAATAGGCATACAGCTTGAATCCAAGAAAACAACAGTCATGGGACATTCTGTCTTGTTTTTGTGAAAGATTTAAAAATGCATAGCTCATATGATGATCGACTGAAAGCATAGTTCAAGAATTGCAAACTTTTTCAGATGATAAAAGTATGATATCTGGATTTTATAAATGTGTACAAACATTTTAGCAGGAAAAGTGATACATGAAGTGATGTCCCCCTGTAAAGAAGAAGAAATAATATAAAAACTGGAACAATAGAAGTGTATAACTATCTAGAAAAAGAAGGACCACTGGAATAACATGAGATGGAAGCTAATAATGAAAACCACTTTGGCATCTAGGAACAATGTGCAAGCTATATATAAAACTTGGCTTCCCTGTTATATCATATAGATTTTGTGTGATTACCTAGCCACAAAAATATAAAATCATTCAGACAGAAAAAAATTATAAAACAACTTTAGTTTATATCACTTGATGTATACAATTCAGTGCAGGCAGGCAGAAGTGCATGCTTCCTCAAAATCAGTTATATGTGTAAATCTGTTGTTATAGAATGCATACATATATCTGCTGACATCATCAGATCCAGTCACACAAAGTTTTAAATGATGAAGAAAATAAATGTGATGACATCCATTCTCAGATTTACAGAGATTTCAGGAGAGGGTATACAAGGAAAATCAGCTAAAATGGTCAACAAATAAGATTAACAGAGCATGCAAGATAGCAAGAGAAGAAATATAAGAATAAAAATCAGATGTAGAAGACTAAAAAAGAAAATGTAATGCTTATAATAATAGGGGCAAATGTACAGAACTAATAGAACAGCCACATTGATCAGGATCTGACAAACTTAAACTGAAAGAGGAAATGCTGATAATGGCATCTCAAGACAGTGAAATGCCTATGAAATGGTTCACAAAATATAGAGAGTAATAAGTATATTTGACCAGTTCAGATTATCTGCATGTGCAACAAGCTTTAAATCAGATTATGTAATGTAAAAAATAAGAAGTTGTACACATTGAGGTTGACTATGTACCTTTGGCTGTGGGTTATATTCTGAGATACACAGTAATGTGACAAGAGTGACACACTAGAACTTGAGCAACCATTGCAATGTACAAATAAATGAGAAGCACTGGAAACCTGAAGTTCCAACAAATACTTAAAAATAAAAAAACATTTGTGTGGGATCATACAATGCTAACTACTACTAAAAAAATGAAAGAACCACTTATCTCAGAACTATATACCAAAGTTAAAACAAAGTTAATATATAATTTCACCAATAGAATGTTAGCATGCAGTTATAATACTGAAAATGCTACATCTTTGTTTGGTAGGAAAGGTTTTCAAGCAAATATAAGTTACTGAAACTGATGCTATGTGGTTATAAGGTACACTAGTTACTAGAAGTAACTTGTGCCCATGACCTTATGAAAGGATAGACTCCTGATTTGTGAGATCTAGAATTAAACCAGATTACTAAGAATATTCAAATATATCTGCAGTGGTGGTGCTGCGGTAGCATTGTCGCCTCACAGTAAGATGTTGTCCTGTTTGATTCTCAGCTAGACTGTGTTCTGTGTGAAGACATACGTGAATGGGTGTACCTTCGTTGAAGGTTGTGTGTCAGGGCTGGCAACTTGGCATGTAAAAATCTACTGCCAATCATTAGCGGACTGGAGTTCTGCTGTGGCGACCCCTAACCGGGAAAAGCTGAAAGACACAACAACAACTAAGAATATTCAAAAAATTGTTTAGTTAGGTCTCTGATTTTTACTTCATGTGTTTGCTTTTTCCCTCAGCAAATAAGTGGCATTGCAATACACAAAATATCTAAAGATGTGTTACTCTTCCCAATAATGTACATTTAACAACAATAAAAGAATGTTGTGCTATCAACTTTCTAAGTAAACAGCATCAGTCATTGATTCTGAACCTTTCTATCTCCTGTTTAGTTTTAGCTTTGGATTCTTAAGGCAACTGGTTTAACTCAAAGACTAAAACGATGAGAAATAAAAAAAAAAAAAAAACTTGGTAAGAAAAATACGTAGCATCTGAAGAAATGAAATAAGAATACAAGGATATAGTTGGTGGCCTCAAGTTAGTCTGTTGATGTTTTACCACATATAATTTAATGTTTGGTTTTCTACAATGTTTATCAGAACATTTGTAAAATAGCACTTGTGTTTAATTATATCTCTGCAAGTTAATAAAATAATTGCATACTGCTTAATTAATTGGCTTGGCTTGCCACCAATGCTCATTAATGCCTGAAGTCCTTCACTAAAGAAAAACCCGTCCTTATTCCAACCTGCATTTTTTAACATCAACATTTTAATATCAATAAACTTTGTGAAGTTACATAAGTAGGCATTTTCAAGTTACATCAGCATTCAGCAACATATTATTCTGCATTAAAGAAGCAAGAAAAAAGTTCCAGAAAACATCTTACTTTTTCATGTGAATATTTCTAAAGTTTCCACACATTACATTGCCTTTTTTGTTACCATGATTCTGCATCAAGTACTTTCCAGCTTACAAAACGATGACTTACGACTGACTGACCCATATAAAACTCCTCATAGACTCCAACCTTAGCTCCAATCAACTTTTACAAAAATACCCAATAGGCTAGTATGTAATAAGCTCTTTCTGAATCATTAGAAAACAAATATCATGTTTTTGCAACACCCCAAAGACTTGCCACAGGCCCACCTCTAACCATCCAGGACTCCAGAGGTAATCTAATTCCCAACACATTATATGCAGCAAAGGTACCCAGACTTCACTGTATATCCCTCTTTGAATGTTTTCCTTCACACTGAGAACAGTGTTACTAAAATAACTTCTCAAGTAAAACTTTGTTACAGAATCACCCACCTATTATTATCAATTGCACAAACATCCTTGGCTAAGTATTTTGTTACCAAAACTTGAATATAAACTGCCACTACCATACCTAAACTTAACCTAAAACAAATACAAGCATACATTACTAATAAAAGAAAACAAAGTCTGAATATTTCTCCTATTGACCCATTCACGCATTCACCATTGTGATATTCTAAAACAATCTAAGTAGTTTATTACAAACACTCTTCTCCTCAGCACATTAATATTTACAATTCTTCAATCAGGTTGTTCCCGCCACTAAAAAAAATCTTTACACTGTGGAACAAAGTTACTTCTTAAGAAACAGAACTACTTTTCCATTTAGCCTGAACAAAATTCAAAACTACAGTGCAGGAAAAGGCCTTCTCAAGGTTAGGACCTGCCCCAAATCATCGGGTTCCTATTAGCAGAGCGAAAGACCGTAATCGCGAATACAGAAAGAGCGATATGTATTGCGCGTAATACGGAAATGCCGAACGTCTGAAACAGCGAAAAAGGAAATGTCGAAGTGCAATGGTTGGCCCGTCTGTGGTATTGCTCCGTAAGGTAAGTGTGCGATAAATAGGACTTTAGGGTTAGGATGTGAGTTAAGGTAAGTTAATAGATAGGTAATGTATGTAAGATTTAGTGTAATGTTAGAAGTAGGGTTTTATTTAGCTGTATGTATGTGTATTATTTATTTGTTTTGGGTGTACGTCTGTAGGGGAAGTGTGTGGTAGTTACAGACCTTAGATTTAGGGAGGGGTTAAGGATAGTGCATAGATAGTTGTGTATGTGGGGTTTAGTGTAGTGTTGGAAGTAGGGTTTTGTTATATGTATGTGTTTTTATTTTTTTGGGTGTATGCCTGTAGGGGACTTGTGTGGTAGTTACGGACCTTAGGGTTAGGGAGGGGTTAAGGATAGTGCATAGTTAATTGTGTCTGTGGGGTTTAGTGTAGGGTTAGAAGTAGGGTTTTGGTGCTTTACTTTAGGTTAGAAGTAGAGTTTGGTTAGTGTATGTATGTGATTTATTTATTTTGTTTGGGTAGGTAGTATGTAGCGGGTGGTGGGGTTGGCCGACTATGACAGTTCGCTATTTTATTTTTCGCTGTTTAGTGCATTCGGGATTTTTGCGGTCTGCGTTATAGGTGTCGACGTTTAGGTATTTGGTTAAAGGGTTTTTCAGTTTGCTAATATAGACCCCAAATCACCTCCCCAGTAAAGTGAAAAAAAGAAAATAAATAAATAATTTAACATTCGAATCATTCAAAACAATGAAAACATCACTACATGAACAGCTACAGAATGAGGCTAAATGCACCTGCTATCTTGAGTCTGGCTAAAACGCCACAGATAAATATATAAATAATTACATATCAGTCTCAGTCACTATCAGATCAAACAAACTCCGTCCAAACCAAAGTACTGCCACTGACTGTTTCTCACTCTCTTTTTCTCAGCACGTAAAGCATGGCAAGACAGCAAGAACCAAAGAGTAGCCATCCAGCCAGCCACGTCACGTACTTGACTGCGGACGCAGCAGTCTGATCCCCTTCCATTTTACTGCGGTTACAAACTGCATAGATTTCTGGGCATCTGTACACTGATGCCTTCTCTTCTTAGTCTGGACTGCTTTTACAGCAGTCCGGATTTACAGAATATAGCTTTTTTTTTTAAAACCCAGAACTCGTCGAGCATGTGCAGTTCAAGTTCTGGGACTTTAACAGTGAGTCAGTCAGACTTGCAGCTAAGCAGCCAACAGCCAGTGAGTATACAATAGTATACTACAAAATATTTTATCTTTTAAAATGTTTTTCTTTCTTTTCACAGCTGGGGGGGGGCTGCAGTCCTGCAGTCCGATGGCACGAGCCACTACTGTAATGAAAAAAGAACTGTAGTCTATACTGACTAGTATCTGGGATCTTGCATCAAAAATAGATAAACTGGAGGTAAAAATTTATCATTTTAAAGAAAAAAATAAGAAACAAATGGAATTACTAAATGAAGTGATTAAGCAACAGTCACTGCAATTAAAAGAAATTGAAGAAATAGTGAATGACTTGGTTGGCAGAGTGGCTGAAAATGAAAACCACATTGAATTTATTCTCAAACAAAATTCTGAACTTATAGAAAAAATAGAAGACCTGGAGAGCAGGTCAAGATGAAATAATATAAGAATCTTTGAAATACAGAGAAGGAAGAAGGAGACAACATGATTTTGTTTTTCTTTAAATAACTGGCTTCCTAAATTCCTAAATTTTCCTGAAACGCTCTCATTTGGAATTAAGAGAGAACATAGATCTCTCTCAAACAAACCACTAAAAAGCAATTCACCTTTTCTTAGATCAGCTATAGTTAAATTCATTTCAAGTCAGGATAAAGACTTAGTCCTGAAGACAGCCTGGGCTAACTAACTTATAAAAATAAGAGACATCTCTATAAGATTTGATAATGATTATTCTACTTCTGTGATGACTAAAAGAAAGGCATATGCTCCTTTCATTAAAAGCTTAAAGAAAGTAAACATCAAAGCTCAGATTGTGTTCCCAGCTAAAATAAGGGTTTTCTTACCTGAGGGGGAAAAGAAATTTAACACTTTAAATGAAATAGTGGATTTTGAACAAAAGAAGAAACGTTTGGACGAAACTGAATATATGGACTGGGCACTGACAAGTTTAAAGATATAAGCCACAAGAAATGGATGGAATTAGAAAGAAAAGCAAAATAAAAAACCTAGAGACACATGACTGAACATATAATGGACGAGTTGTAAGTTCTTAGCATACTCTTGTTCTTATTAACTTTTAGATGAGTGTCATCTGAAATATGGTAAACGTTTTTTATTTTTTTCATAGATAATGTTTTAGTACTCAGTTATTTATTTAATATAATTGCATGTGTTACTGTTGAGTAACATGAACAAATGTTTGGGGATTGGCTCTGCTGGGGTTAATTGTAATATTAATATTCAAATAATATTAATAAATGTTTCCCAACTTTTAATTTACATTAAGTAATATCAGCCTGCACACAACTGCATATTGTTCACTTCCTATTTCTGTCTCAAACCTTATTTTCTCCTCTACTGCTCTCAACTCTGCATCTCACCTGTGAAGCTTTTCTTTCATTGATAGTTTTTCTGCTGTGGGACTGGTCCTCATGGTGGAGCACACGCGTATCTCCCCCTCTGTATTCATTCTCACACACCATATGGGTTCTCAGATTGCCTAAGCTACTCCTTCTCTTGCTCCTCCCCTTTTTCTAGCATCTCCTCCAACTGAAGTTATATATCAGTTCTGTTTCTTCTGGCATCATTACTCCCAGAGGAAGGAGCTACTCTCCCTGCAGCCAGGGTTCAGTGTGCTTGCCATGTAAGTTTCTCCAGTCCTTGGAGCTATATAGTGTTCCTTGCCAGCTTGCAACTGTGGTTGTTGATAGCTTAAACACAACACTGTTTTTGTTAGCCTGCGAGCATTTTTCTTCTTGCCATTAGCCAACTTTGACCCAGCTAACTAGATCTGAGCTGATATTTTGTATGTTGGTCAGCCATTTATTTGAGCTGATAACTGAGTCTTGCAACTAGGTTCTACCTTTATGAGCTATGTTATTTTGTATGCATAGCATCTCATATTAATGTGATATTTGTGTCCATCTAGTCACTGTTTTTAAATAGTTGTTAGTGTCTAATGTTAAGTTATCTTTAGGTTTAAAGATTGTCAAACTACTTACACGATGCACATTGTTTTTGGTGACTTTACTGCCATTTTTTATCTACTTTAGAGCTGTATACATTTTTTAATTATATATCCTATTAGTTATTGTCTTGCAGCTTGTCTTTGTATCATTACGTTTCCCTTCCCTCTAAAGCAGAAACTGTTATAACATTTTAAAGCTATTAGGTTTACACTTGCCACTTGAACATGTTAAGTGTTTATTTTAATGTATTTATCTGAGAAATGGTTGTAAGCTGTATGATACTGTGAGTTACTAGCTGCTCTAATGTGAATTATTGCTACTTGTTAGTACAGTTTATTCATGTGTGCTTTCAGTATTCTGTACCTCAACCCATCCTTCTGAAACTGGAACTACATGTCTTCATTTCTCTAAGCTGTCCCCCTCCCCCTTAATTAAATATTGTCTTTTTTACAGCATTCTACTACACTCCACAAACCTGACAGATAATCCATATACCAGAACCTCACCCCCCCATCTGCAAGAATCTGTCCCCGATCTGTTTTTTTCTCTGTAACTGTCTATGTATGTAACACCCCCACTTAATGTTAGTCTAAGTGTATAGGTTTATTGAACAATAATTGTTTTTGAGTCAAACCTTTGCAGCATGCACACTAACCAGGATGCTATAAAACATGTTTACCCCTCCCTCCTTCAACTAGCATATCTGCCTTGGGTTTCTCAGTGTGGATCCCCCCTTGCTTGCTTCTTATCTCTTCCTGACTTTTAATTTATTCTACGCAATAATGTCAGCCTTATCTGTCTCAGTGAGTCCCCCTTAATTGGTTCTAAACTTTTCCCAAGTTTAAATTTATATTAAGTAATAATATCAGCCTGCACACAAGTTCATATAATTCACCTCCTATTTCTGTCTCAAACCTTATTTTCTCCTCTACCACTCTCAACTCTGTACATTACCTGTGAATCTTTTCTTTCATTGATAGTTTTCTACTGTGGAACTGGGCCTTTTGACGGTGCTACCCATTCTTCTTCCCTAACTTACTCCCATTCCCACCCACCCCAACTTTCCATAGGCTTATATTCTAGCCACCATACCCTTTTCTCTATCACACACACAATTATCTTCCTCTTCCTATCTCAAACCACACCCCTCCACTAACAAATATTAAAACCCACCCCACAAACTATAACACCTTTATCCCTCCCTACACCAACTTTAGCGTTTTCATTTATTACATAATCTAATTCTACTAGCGTCCCCTGTCACTCTTCACACTCTATCTCCCTTCCAACACATACCTGACTAACTCAAGTTAATTACAACTATTTTCCAACTCTGACCCATCACCTTTCACTGTCATTCCTCCTCCTCCTATTTCCTATTCTTTTCATACCACATCATGCTCCACTGTTGCCTGACTACCCCACTTCTCATCCTTCTCACACTCTCAACCTAATACCACTTTAATCTCTCTTATCTTAAACTATCTCCTGCTTGTACCTTCACCCTTAATAATAATGACTCCGTACACTCATACATAATCTGCCCATCTCTCTATAATTTCTCCAATATTTACCTCCACAAAATTAAAATATTTCCTTATACCTCTTGCTCCTGAAGACCAAAGCTGAAACATTTCACCTACCACTACCAGCTGCAACTTACCAAACTCACAAAAATTCTTCTTCTAGCTGGAGACATTCACCCCAACCCTGGTCCCTCTACCTCATCTCTCAACCCCAATCTCTATGTATGCCGATCCATCTACCCCCATCATCACCATCCTCCTTCCTACCTCTTCTGCCCCTAAAAACTTAAATAGTTACTCATTGAACATTCAAAGCCTTGTCAATAAATAGCCACCGAACTTCAGTCATATATTACCCACATGTTCACACACATTCTAATCTTATCCAAAACTTGGCTAAAACCATACATCACAAACAATGAAATCTTATGTACTGATTATAACATTTACTGTTTAGACAGAATCAAAAAAAAAAAGGGGGGGGGTTGCCTCCTTTACTCTGACCAACTCAACCTCTCCCCCAAGCGATTTCTCAATCCAGCTTCAACCCTGCTGAACTATTAATTCTAAACTGTGAGCTAAACTCACACAAAAAATTTGCTATAGCCTCCATTTACATACTTCCAAGGAATAAAATCTCTATCCTTGAGCACATACTGTCATGGATCTCATACAATAAATCATGTAAAACTGTCATCCTTGTTGATGTAAATATTGACTGGACCAACCTGTCTGACTCCCCTTAACTCAGCATCAACCTTCATGGTTTCAACCAACTTATAACATCCCCCACATGTATAAATAAAAACACTACCACCAGTTCAATCTTAGACTGGATCTTTACAACTGACACTACCCGCTATCACATCCCCTCTACCTTACCTGACACATTGAGTGACCGTCTTCCCACCCATATCCAAAGACACTCTCTCCAACCACCTAAGGCTCACTTATACAGAGATTGCAGAAAACTCTCAAACTTTAATGCTGACACATTTAACACTAGGCTATCATGCATCACCTGGTCCTTCCTGTGTCACCTTCCCCTCAGTTAAGCAATTCAAACTTCAGTCAGATTTTCCTTGACATTCATCCCCAACAAGGAAAGTTAGGATAAATTAATTATGCCCCCTAGCATACTAAAGATACTCGCTCCCTTATGCATAAAAGAGATAGTGTCTGGAAAGCCAGGCTTAAAACCAAATCCTCATTACTTCTCCAAAACTACAAAGAACTCAAGAAACCTTACCAAGAAACAAATTAATAATGACAAGAAAAAATTTAAAACACAGCCCAATCTAACCAATCAACCAATCCAAAAAAATTCTGGACAAACATCAATAACATTCTTCACAAAGTAATCCTCCCACACCTAATCCCTTCCCAAACAGCACCCCTCAGGAAACTGCCACTCTTAATAACAACTACTTCAAAGACACTACCCAAAGACTTACCCATACAGACCACAACTCTAACCCCCCTCCAATTCTCCAAATTTAACCAACAGAAGTCCCATCTCATTTAAACCAGTTTCCACTGCATACATCAAATCACTCCTGCTCAAACATAAACCTTGTTGTCTATCTACTGATATCTTACCTCCCTTCTTCCTCTAAATTGTTGCTGATTCCATAGCCTACCCTTTCTCTCTACTAATAAATGGATCCATTCAAGAAACCGCAGTCCCAGACATATGGAAATCCTTATACAATACCATTAGATAAAGGTGGGAATTCCACTGACCCTTGTAATTTTAGAACCATAGCCATTTTTCCCTGACTATTTAAAATTCTCGAAAAATCAATTCTTATTCAGCTACTTAAACTACTACTCCATGAAACTCTTTTGACTTCCAACCCAACACAGGGTTAGGCAAAACCATAGTACTGTTACTGCCATCCTATCTTTTACCCATACTGCAGCTGAGGTTAGAGACAACAACCAACTTGTATCCCTCCTATTCCTTGACCTCTCTAAAGCCTTTGATACAGTATTTCACTCTAAACCTCAAACTAAACTATCTGATCTCAACCTCTCTATGTCCACTCTTAACTGGTTCTCCATTTACCTCACCAATAGGCTACAACCTGTCAGGTGGCACACTTCCTGCTCCCCTTTCCTAGCTAGCTAGCAAATCAGGAGTCCTCCAAGGCTCTATCCTGGGCTCCCTTCTGTTCTATATCTTTACTAACAACCTCCATACATCTTGCAGCCAGTCCTCTCCTATACAATATGCATATCATTCTACAGTTATCTCCTTCTCTGACAACATCTCTCACTTTCACACACATATGCAAAACTCTTTCCTGTCCATTGAAAGTTGGCATTCTAATAATCAGCCTATGTTAAGTAAAAAAAACCCTCCTTCTCTTTCTTCCTCAATCTCTATCCCAGCACAAATCCACCTTTGTTATCTCATCCCTTGACAACACTACCATTAAAGCAGAACCTTACACTAAGGTACTTCATATTATAATCAATGATGAATTAAAATTCAACCTTCATATCTAACAGTGCATTAAGTAACTCAGCAAAAACTGAGATTACTATATAGAAATAAGAAATGTATCACTTCAGACTTTAAACTTTGTCTGGCTCAGGTATTCCTCCTACCTTGCCTACTCTATGCAGTCCCAATCATCACAAACATATAATCTAAATTAACAACTAAGCTTGAATAAGCATATACCAAAATATCTAGATTTGCCACAAATCTACCTTATAACTCTCACCATGGCCACGCACTAAAGAAACTTCAACAGCTGGAATTCCCCGCAAATTTCCTACTGTCACAGCTTCAGATCACACATTGTATACTCTACAAACCTCCTTCCTGCCCCTCCTGCTTCTCATTAGTACCCTACTATACTCCCAATCATCCTTTCTGCAGCTCTGATCAATACCTCCTGGGTATCTTCATATCAATCAAAAACACAGGCAAACTCCTTTACAAATACTCAGTGTCCAAGGCCTGGAACAAACTTCCCTCTTACATAAGAAATATCACACACCTACAACAATTCAAAAAAGAGCTAAAAAACTACTTATTAAACACATGGTCCTACCCCTGTCATAACCCTACCTAAACCCCTCATTTCCATCCTCCACTTAATTATTTCCTCATGTCTCCTTACTGTATAACTGCAGTTACTCTTTTTGTCTTTCATACTGTTGTTATACCCCACTTTCTATGCTGCAACAATCTCTATGTAAATATGTATATCTTATTATTTTTTGTAACCAGTTTTTTATGTAAATATCTTGTATATTAATACTTAGCTGCCTTGTTACAACGTGTGTTTATTATGAACCCCCAAACTTTCTCTCTATGCACTTTTTACCTGACTACTATGTACAAGTTTTATCTGCCTTATATAATCATTTATTTTTCCTTTATGTTAGCAAGCCTTCTAATTATTGTATGGTTTTATACTAATAATTTGTTTGTATTACTATGGATCTTTTCTGCTTGGACTTTCACTGAAAATTGGCTTCTTCTTAGTTGGACCAACCTGGTTAACACGTCAAATAAATAACATAATAAATAATAGTCTAAAATATACCATTACTGTATAATGTAATTAAAAAGAATTACATATTAGTTCTGCACTAACAATACATACATGTTAGGTATTTTAAGAAAAACAAGCTCTGTAATATTGCTATTTTCATGAAGTGTGATTATAGGTGCACTGTGATTGTTTTTCTTTCTTTTCTTTCTCTCTCATTCTTCCCTCCTGCTAAATATCTGACTAGAAGAGTAGGCCTAATTCCAAAAGTGATTTTAATGTTAAATGAGAGGTATGCTTGTTTTTTTCATGGAACAGCTTTTCTATCAATTTTTTCATGTAAAACTCCATTTAAAACAGTTTCTATACTGCTGCAGTTTGCCAGTTGTGGTCAAGAGCATTTTACAAATTTAAAAGTGAAGCTAAAAACAGTTTTTTCAACTTGAAGTTTATTTGGGTCACTTTTAAGCCTTAGAATGTGTCTTGAGTTGTTTCTCACACACAGAACCTCCACAATGATGTTTAGACTTGCTGCATTTTCAAGAAGAACTCTTTGACCTTTAAACTTCCTGTGAAATAAGACATATTTTCAAAAGATTGCTGAGGCAGAGAAAAAGATAATATTAAACAAGCTGAACGTTAAATATAAAGTTTATTGTAAAACATTATTAAAATGATTTTAGCTTCTAAGTGAAACACTTAACAAGCTTCTTTAGTAGTAAAGAATGATATAAATATGTGTTTAGCAATATAAAAATGTATGTTTGAATCTGCTTGAATTATACTGACTTTACTGTGCTCATTGTCTAGTCAGTTAAGATTTTGTACTTCACATATGCAATTTGTTCTTTTAGAAGCTTCACATAAATAAAATAAGTTGTATGATTCAAAACAAGCAGTAAGTTAGTAAAGGAGCACTTAAAATATGCAGCATAAATAATGTATATAGTAAAACTGAACTGAGCTTCAGAGTAATATTTTCTTGTTTATACTGAAACTATACTGTGACAAGTTCATAGGTTCATAAGTAGGTACTAGGCTATCTGCCCGAAGGCATCTATAAGCCTAGCCAGAATGTGTTGGCTTTCGCCACCCCCTTAGATGTGTTCCTTGTGCCCCTGTCGAGCAGAGCCACTGAAATGATCCACGGGGTAAACTTTCTGTTTCCCATTCACTCATCAAGGTTTCTCTTGAAGAGTGTTAGTGAGGAGCTCTGCCTAATGTAGATTGGAATCTTGTTCCAAAGCATGGGAAGTCTCTGGGACAGGAATATATCCCTCCAGCACGTCCTATTTATTGTTGTGATGAGGTTTAGAAACAGAGCGTGTGGCACGAGGGGATATGGTTTTCTTTAGGTGGAGCATGTTCATCAGTTCTGGGTTGGACATGGCCTTGTATGTCAGGCAAAGATCACCTCTGAGTAGGTGGTATGCAACTGAGTACAGCTGGAGTTTCTTCAGTCGAGCTGCATAGGGCATCTGTTTGAGGCCAGTGATCCACTTGGTGAGGTACTTCTGTGGTCTTTCCAACTGTTGCAGGTGTCTTTTAATGTGCATCCCAAATGGGACGTTGTACTCTATGAGGGTCTGATGAGTGATGAGTAGAGGGGCACAATGACCTCTTTTGATCTGTATGCAAACCCTTTTGTGATTAGGTGGGCCACATAGAAGGATGTTATAACCACTTTGGCAATGTGATTATCAAAGGAGAGATTACTATCTACTTGGGTCCCCAGATCCCTTATTATGTCTTCTGTATTTAGGGGACTATCACCTATGTGGTAGTTTGTGGGCACTTTGTTTTTTCCAAAAGTGATGACTATGCACTTTTTGGCATTTAGCTTGAGACCATGATTTTGACACCAGGTATCCATCTCAGTGAGACCCTTTTCTGAGGATGGCTGTGTCAGCCAGTGAGTCAATTACAGCCCCTAGTTTGCAGTCATCTATGAACTTGGTCAGCCATAGTCCTCCTGTGCTTGCCTGTGCCTCTGAGAAGTATATGCCGAACAGGAGGGGTCCTAGGACTGATCCCTGGGGAATGCCACTTGTAACCAGTTTAGAGTTGGTCCTAGCTCCCACAATTCTCAGCATTTAGGTTCTGTCTGTGAGCCAGTTGGCAGCCCATCTAGTAACATAAGGGATTATGTTCAGGCTGGTGAGCTTGTCTATAATACCAGAATGGGGGAATGGTGTCGAAGGCCTTTGTGAGGTCTAGGTAGGCTGTGTGTACCTCCTTTCCCTTATCTATAGCCTTGATGACTGTGTTAAGGAAGTCCACCAGGTTTAGGAGGCATGACCTGCCCTTAACAAAGTCGAACTGGGTAGGGTCCAGTGTTTGGAGGTTCCCAATGTCTCTGCGAAAGAGTTCCATGATGATGAGCTCCATAGCCTTGCAGACCAAGCTAGTCAGGCTTATAGGGCGATAGTTCCCGGGGTCTGTTGTGGCTCCATTGTTACTGTGTGCCACTCTATGGACATGTAGCCTGTGGAGAGGCTGAGTTTGAACAGTGTGTTTAGGTGAGGGGTTAGTTCATCTTTGAGCTCATGTAGGATGCAGCCTAGGACACCATCCGGTCCTATTGATGCTGTGCTTTCGGCTTTGGAGAGGCCTGTTTTAACCTGAGTGTCTGTGATTTCAGGGGCTCTACATTCTTCTGGTATGGTTATGGGCAATTTTGGGGGTGAGAGGGGGGGTGAAATTTGCACTGAACCTGTCTGCCAGGATGTTGGTGATATCAGTCATCTCAGTGTATTTTGTGCCATTCTGCAATAACTCCAAGCAGATCTGAGCATTGCCACTTGGATTCTTGACATAGCTAAAGAATGCCTTGAAGTTATCTTTGGAGACCTTAGCAATTTTTCTTTCGAAGCTCGCCTTGGATGATTTTATTAGGGATCGTAGTTTCTTGCTGATACTGATCAGGGATGTCTTCCCTTCTTGGGATTTTACTCTTTTCTGTACTAGTTTCCTCCTTCTGTTATATAGCTTGTTTATGGCAGGGGTCCACCAGACTGGTTTCCTTTTCTTGGAGGAGTGAGTCTTGGTTTTGCTTGGGATAGCACGATCCATACATTTTTGTAGGTGCCTGTAGAATGCATTAGTAAAGGATTTTTCAGCTTGGACAGCGTTATCCTTTAGCATGGGGGCTTTGAAACTTTCCACCTCGGTCTTAAGTAACATGAAGTTTGCTTTTGAAAAGTTTTTCACAGTAGTTTCCTTGACTGGGGGTGGGGCCGGAATGTGGATATCCAGAGCAATTTGTTTCTGGTCAGATCTGACCAGTGAGGGGTTGACTTCCGGTGTGGAACACGGGTTGCCCATGTTGCTGATGACCAGGTCCAATATGTTTTCACCTCTGGTGGGAGTGTTGACCAGTTGATCCAGGGCGTTTGAGTTTATAAATTCTAGGAAATGTTGGCCAAGGGAGTTAGTACTTGAGTAGTTCTCCCAGTTAATGTTTGGGTAATTGAACTCACCCAATATTAGGGTGCTTGGTAGGACCTTTATGTTTCCCAGTGTTTCCAGAAATGCGGAATGGGGGTCCTGGAAATTGCAGTTTTGCCCGTTGTTAGTTGCATGTGGATGGTCTCTGAAGCATCGTGCTGTGCCACTAACCTGGAGTTGTGGGTATCCTTGATGAATATGGATACGCCCCCTCTTTTGTATTTTGGTCCGGGTTCTGTGGCCAAAATGTATGGTATGAGTTGTAGCCTGATAGTGCTGGGCTGCTCTCTGGAGCCTTAAACTATGTTTCTGTTACTGCACATAAATCGTTTTTCTCCATACTGAGGAGAGCCTCAAGTGCATGCATTTTGAGGTTTAGACTTCTGGCATTGAGTAGCATTACCCTCAGCTTTTTGTTACTTGTGCTATTTACAGTGGTGAGTTTGTCATTTGAGCCTTGCCTAAAAAAGGCACTATGGGGGTGGCAAGTGCCTTGGCCAGTATTCGAAAGCCTAAGGATGACAGGTGCAAACCATCTCTAGCAAAGCAGTGTGGCTTGTCAAGCATGTCATCCCAGGTTGAATGACACTGGATCCCCTTTGAATGACACCAAAAACTTAGCCAATTGTTGAAATTGATATTTTTTTTTCCTTTATACCGTGGTATCATTCTTGGTGAGGGCAGGATGCTACTCAGGGTCAGGATCATACCGGCCTGGCTACTTGATCAGAGAGCTCTTCCATGTCTCTTTTCAGATAGTCCAGGGAGGTATGGCTCAGGTTATGCACACCAACATGGACAATGACAGAGTCAAATTTGTACTTGTTCTGGAGTGACCTGAGTGCTTGTGTTATGTGGCGGATCCTGGCACCCATCAGGCAGCTTACAGTAACCTTCTCCTTGTTCAGCCTAGTGAGTGGGACGTCAGTGTGCCTGACTATAGAGTCACCTTTTACTAATGAGATGGGTACGTTATTTTGCCTTAAGGGCTGTGATTGCACGGCACACTGGTTTTGTGAAGTATGTGTTTCATGGGTTGTGTTGGGGGGGTGGAGGTTACTTGGATGTCTGCTTTGGAGGTCTCTGTTTCTTTTGCAGATTTTTATTTAGAGCCTCCAAGTATGTTTTCATGTATTTATGTGTGTTTTTTGCCGGTGCTGGTTTAATGGGTCTATGTGAGACTGGTGGTGTGATGCAAGTATTTCCCTTCTCCTCTTGACTGTGTGATCCAGTCTTGGATTGAGAGAGCTTAGCCTCCAGTTTGGCTGTATATTGCATCTCTCACATGTATTAGTGTTTGGTGGTAGGAGGAGAGGGTTGTCTGTGTACATGAGGCAGTTGTAACATTGCCTCAAAATGCCCAGATTCACCAGTTGGACTAGAGTACAACTGAAACTGCCCTTTGGACATGCCTGGATAGGTACAGTGAACTGTTTTACTGATTGGCTGGTAAGGTCAAAAAGAGAGCCTTGTCCTTCTGTACAGTATAAGTATTATTACTGTAAGTGCTTGCTATGAGTTTTGAGCAAGTGCCGGGCTGAGCAATGAATGGTTTGAGTGCTTAATTTCCAAGGGAAAAATTGAAAAGGAGACTTTGTAGAGCCGGGAATAGTTATACCCTCGCTAACCGGCACTGCCCAGCATGCAAAACCAGGCAAATTTGGATTTTATAGCAGGGAAATGAAAGAGATAAAAATAGCCCAAAATGGCCAATAAACTACTAACTTCTGGGCTGAAACCACTCCTCCAGGGACAGATAGGCTGTTCAAAGCTCCCATCTCTCACAGGTGAACAGAGAAACTTCCTTCTATTCAAGTAAGGTATTGAGGGCAAACACATCGACTTGTAACACAGCCCTGAATTCAGCACTAACCTGAAAACTAGACTATACTAGCTTAGAAAGGTGGGAAACAAGTATTTTTTGTTTGGTTTTTTTTTGGGGGGGGGTTCAGAAAATAAAGCATATACAGTCAAAAAAACACTTTAAATGCACAGAAAAGGATACTTATTGTTACATATCTCAGATCAGAGTTGTAGTCAGTGTCCTTAGTATTAAAGTAGGAAGAAACACAAATACAGTAAAAGCAGATGAATAAAGTACAATTTTTTATATATATAAAACAATAGAAAACAAACAAACTGATTTAAATAAGTCACCCAATTAACCAGAAGCTCAAAACTGAGCCCTATTCCAGCAGTCTTCAATTAGACAAGTTCTAACTGCACACTTCTGCCACTAGGGTGCAAGGGAACCTTCTCCAAAAAAAGATGGCCTGGATCAGTGCTCAAGTTATACAAACAAAGCTAGATTCAGCAGACCTGAATCTGGTCTATGCTACAGCAATAAGGCGCACCAATTTCAGAAAGAAACAATTCAAATAAGCAGGCACAATAATCCGGTGACCAGAAATTCGAAACTCAGAAGGGCAGAATCCAGCATCTTCTCCCACAAGAGTGCAGACCACAAACCTTTTTAATGTAGAATAACTGGCCCAAAGCCCAAGTGCTTAAACCAGAACTAATACACTTTTAGAATAGCAGACATTGAGCCTTCAATCAGCAATTCCCAGCTTAAAGGATGTTGAGTTATATAATAGACAATACTATACTATTCTATACCTACATTGGTTGTTGTGACATATAGAAAAATGTAGTTTTCAACTGTTAATAACGCAATGCTTAGATTTATTTACTGAGTATAAAAATAATAAAATAATAATAATAATAATAAAATAATAAAATAAATGCATTGGTAGGCTGATACAGTCATGTACTCGATATAAGAACACAACACTATATATTTGTAAGTGTTATATTTGTTTCCTAATATAATTAGCTAGAAATACAGCTTTTCTATTCATTCTGATACAATATATAGCTAGTTTAGATACTTTTTGTTCATTTTATGTGCATAAATAGCTATTCGCATACATATATATGATAGATTGCACACTAGTGTTTAGTTTGGCTTACGCACAAATTAAAATATATCATTGATTATGACAAATAGTAAATTGGACATACTTGAAGTATATAACTAGTATTCATTTGGTGGGTGTCTAAATACATCTTATATGTATTAATTATAAAAAGATTTACACACACACATATATGTATATATATATATATATATATATATATATATATATATGAGTCTACATTGTTAAATCGAAAGTAAGGTTCATTGAACCATACTTTGTCTAACTCACTTCCGCAAAAGTGCATTCCATCAAAAATTCACTTTTGCAGAATAAACAAATAAAAACTAAACACACTACACAGTATTATGCAGGGGGGCAAGCCCCCCTGTAGCCCCCATGTGGGGGACAAGATCCCCACACCCTCTTACTTTAATATTTTCACTCTGAGATCACATTACAGTGGGGAAAAGGAAATATTCCCTTATCCCCATTGTACTACGATCTCAACAAGAGTTTTCTTAGTTATACATCAACAGTATATATTGATGTACAACTAATGGTACATGCAAATGGCATGTTTTTTTTTTTTGTTTTGTTTTGTTTTCTTTAGTGCATTTTCGACAAATTGCACTTTCGCTAAAGTAATTTTGACAAAGTACAGTTCGATTAGCCATACTGTCAACAAAACAAATAGGACCCATATATATATATATATTATATATATATATATATATATATATATATATATATATATATATATATATATATACATATATATATATATTTTTTTTTTGTTTTTTTTTTGATAAAGCATAGTTAGACTCTTAGTTATTTACATTTGTTGTGATCTGATTCATTAGTACTTTACTGTTTCATTTTTCTGTTTCTGTTCAGGTTGATAGTTTTAGATGTCAAGATATAACAAAGTTATGATATAGAACACATTTAGCATTATATCCTTATGTTATAGGCTGAGATTATCTCATTATAATTTTATATCAACATAAATACCAAGTTCCCATGATTTTGGTTGCAGGTATTCTGAAAGTTGCATGGTTCAAAGTAATAAAACCAGAAAATAGTATCGTTGGAATTCAGGATAAAACCAGAAAATAGTATCTTTGACTTTGGATTTTGTAAATATAGAGTAATATTTATGCCATTTAACAAGGGTAGTTTTACAGTTTTTAAACATATTGAGTTATAATAGGTACATATACTGAAGTAAAGTTAATATGTTTGAATTAACTAAAACTGAGTTTGAATTTATAGTTTAAAATTGATGCTAGCATTGACATAGAAGCAATAGGATAAGGCTAGATAGTTTATGGCAAGGTTGATGAGGGGTGTATACAATGACATCATCAAAGTAAAATGTGTTATTTTGTGATGGGGTAGATTTGTTCTTAGTATCAGTTATTTAGTTTTAGTCATTAGCTTCTTGTCCATGTCAAGTCTTATTATAAAATGAAATGTTCTTATCTGTTTTCTCTCAAGGGTCATATTAATACATATAGCTTTGTCTAATATAAATGGCAGGTTATAAATGTATGTCATTGAACATTAATGGTTTAACTAACCCAGTAAAAAGGTGTAGTCTATTGAAATATTTGAAACTTCATAAGGTGGGTATTGTTTTTTGCAAGAAACACACCTACTTTCCAAAGATGTTTGCAGAATGTTTTTAAAATATTATTCTATTCTAGTTGGGGCTCACTTTAGAACAGAAAGAAGAGACATGCTTATATTATGCAAAATTTTACTGAAAATGCCAAAAGTAATTTTTCCTATTCAGATAAGGACCAGATGTTATATTTGGTGGTAACAGAAATTGGAAAAAGTATTATACATATGTTAACTCCTGGATACCTGGAATTGGAGCAAATTTTTTTCTAAAAAGTACTTGGATATTATAAGTTTTTATATGAATGGTGAAGTAATTATAGCAGGAAATTTTAAATGTGTGTTATCAGAGAATGACACTACTACTAATAGAAAACTCAAATTATCCTCAGTTGCAAAGCACTTGAACTACTTCACTAATACAATGAATTTGAGAAACATTTATGATTTAAGACTATCTAAATCTCTTAATTATACACATTACTCTAAGGCTTGGCACTCAAACCAATATAAACAAGGTTTTTGTCTCTAATAACTTATAGTCTAAAACTGAAGATGTATTAATTATTTCCTAGCCATTGACTAACCACAACACAATTACTTTTAATCTCACATTGAAGTCTAATAACCTAATATTATGTAAAAGACTTCCTGCATATATAATAAAAATAATGGTTTTAAAGACTGGTTTATTAATGAAATTAAAACTTTTTTTAGAGTTTAAGAATAATGGAGAAGTTACCAAGATTATTCTTTAGGATACTCATAAAGCATATTTGAATGGTAAAATTAAAAACTGGTACGCATGTAAAAGAAGGGAATGAGATAGAGAACAAAAGTATTACAAACTAAGACAATATTTTAAAGTAAAAATTTAAACCAAATGATCAAAATAATAATTTAGAATTAAAAATCTTAAATCAAATTATGTAGATATTCTTAATCATAAGATTTCTATAAACCTTGAAAAAATACAATTAAAATCTTATTCAGTAAATCCTAAAACCCTACACAGATTAGCCATTATCAAAGAAAATGAATACATTAAATCATATTAAGGAAACCTTATATGGAAATAAAAATGAAACAGCTACTAATCTAGCAGATATATTGGAATGTTTAAGAGAGCCTTTCAAACAAATAAATACTAATAATAATAATTTCATAAATAGTAATACTTGTGTGAACTTCCTGAAAAATGTTACCAATAAGCTAACTAAAGAACAAATAAATATTATTGGTAAACATTGTTCACTTAAGGAAATCAAAGATCAGTTCAAAAATCTAAAATTTGTATATCTCCATGTTTAGAAGGACTAATTCCTGAACTCTACAAATTATTACCAGAAAATATATTAAAGATTTTGTTAGAAATATTCAATGATATTAAATAGATGTCAAGTGTCCCTCCATCTTGGAGATTCTCACTTGTTTCAACAACACTAAAACAAGATAAAGACCCTAAATTTTGATCTTTGCATAATCCTATTTCACTTTTAAATGTAGATTATAAAATATCTATGTCAATACTGGCAAAGAGATCAAATCATATTTTGGCTGGAATTATAAACAACGAACAAACAGGCTTTATGTTAAACAAAAGAGTGTATGATAATGTTACTAGAATTAACACCTTGATAGATTTTGCTAATAAAAAAAGAGAACTTTCAATTATAAGTTTTGATTTGGGTAAAGTGTTTAATTCTACAAAGTGGAATTATTTGTTTAAAGTTCTTGAACAATATAACCGTTTCTGTAGAGGTTATTAATTTAATCAAGATGTTACATAATGATGTATCTGAATTTATTAAAATAGGCTCTTTCCTGTCTAAGTCATTTAGAATTTTAAAAGGTACAAAGCAAGAATGCCCACTTTGTCCATTGTTATTAGCTCTTTGTATTGAACCATTTGCAAATCATATTAGATCTAATAAAAATACAAGAGTTTTTTCAATAGATGAGGATTACTCTTCTAAAATACAATAATTTGCAGAAGATATATTATTAACAATTGCTATAATTGATTCATCATTACAGCATATAGATGTAAGCCGCGGTGGTGCAGCGGTAGCATTGTCGCCTCACAGCAAGAGGTTCTCCTGTTCGATTCTCAGTTGGAGTGCTTTCTGTGTGGACTCTGCATGCCCTCCCCATGGTTGAGTGGTGTTTGAAAGACATAGTTGAATGGGCATGCCTTTGTTCAAGGTTGGGCATTGGGCTGGCACCTCAGCACCATAAAAATCAACTGCCAATCATTAGTGGACTGGAGTTCCGCTGTGGCGACCCCTAACCAGGAAAAGCCAAAAGAAAAAAAAAAACAACAACATTACATCATATAAATAAAACTATGGAACTTTTTGAAAATATTTCTGGATTGAAATTTAATCATAAAAACCAATACACTGTTAATTAAGAAAGATTTAAATTCAGATCTAAAAAAGTATAGTAATTTCAATTTGGATAATACTCAAATTAAATATTTGGGAGTCACTATAACATCAGGTAGTAAAGAACAACTATTAGCAAATTACACAATCTAACTAATTAGAATACACAACCAATTTCAAATCACAAGAAAATATTTTTCACTATGGAAGATAGGCTAATGTTAATAAAACTATTGCCAACATTTTGTTTTATATTCAATCTTGAATCATATCTCATAATAAAAGTAAAAAAAAATAAATAAATAAATTATCTGTTACTTAAATTGTTATGGTTCCCCAGTAAACTTAGGATTTCATTACAGTGGCTTATAAAAAGCTGGGAAGTAGGTGTTATTATCTTCTCTAGTTTTGATCTGTATATAAAAGCAGTTAGTATTCAAATTATAGCTCATTGATTAAACAATTCATATGTTTCTAAATGGAAGTTATTCCAAGAAAAAATATTACTAAGTAATAAGAAATTAGTGGTTGATCTGCATGTACAAATTATGCATAACAAATGTTATTGGATATTAAAAGACTGCTGTTTGAGTGGTGAAAATAAATGCTTCCTCATCCTTTTTATGAATGATATTTTATCAGTTTAAGAGATATCTAAATAATAATTATTAAATAAAAAAATTCTTACTATTCACCATAGCATTCATCATTGATTGTTTAATAACTCATAACCTAAGAAAAATGCTAGATTTTAAAGATAGTAGTTTGATGTTTTGGCATCAGTTCATAAACGGCAATAAAACACCTTCAGCAGAATATTTATTAGCCAGATGTAATTCAAAACAGAATAATTGGCTAAGTCTACAAAGACATAGACATTTTGCAAAAATGATAAATTAAAAGTTTCGTTAGACTCTCTTGTAAAGAATATCTAAAAAGGTTAGAATTTTTATCAAAAACATATAGGATGTTAAGAATGGATTGTTCCTTTGTAGAAGTAAAATTCTGAAATTACTCTTCTTCTTCTTTCGGCTTTCCCAGTTATGGGTCGCCACAGCAGATCACCTGTCCCTCATGATCGGCAGTGGAGTTTTACAGTGTCGAGTTTCCAGCCCTGCGCTCAACCTTCCACAGAAGGCACACACATGCACACACTCACACCTAGGGCCAATTTAGAGTGTCCAATCCACCTACAGAATGTCTTTGGGATGTGGGAGGAAACCGGAGCACCCAGAGGAAACCCAAGCGACCACAGGGAGGACATGCAGGCTCCACACAGAAGGCACCCCAGCCCAGGATTGAACCAGAGAACCTCTTGCTGTGAGGTGACATTACTCTATGAGAACTAATAATGAAAAGTTTTCTGATGAAAATAAAACACCATTACTTAAATATATAAACAAAGCATATTCATTGCATTGGAAGTTATTTATTTGGACATATTTGCATAGATCTTTTATAATTCTACAAAAGGTTGAAATAATAAATAAAATATCGAATGTTAATTGTTGGAGATGTGGTGTGAATATAGATGCAGACTGGCTACATATGATGCTAGAATGTAAAATAATATCTCAATTTTGGAAGGAATTTAAGCAATTTTTGCAAGTGCTGTGGCCAGATAAATGTATAATAACAAATTAATTAATACTGTTCAATGCTCCAGTTCTATAAGTTATTTCAAGAACACAAGTGTCTCTTTTATATGCAGTTTTAGAGATTGCAAAGAAAGTTGTTACTTTAAATTTGAAATTTAAAAATATTATTCTCTGAATTTATAAATTTAGCAAAAATGTATGCAAAATAAAATTGCCACCCATTAAGATGAGAACTCCTAATATCACACATCAATATGTGGCATGGAAAAATTTGACTGATTTACTTGAGAAATACTAATGATATTTGTATTCATTTTTAACAAAAACCTTAATATGGATGATTATAAATAATTTCTATCAATTATGTTTTAATAATGTGTTTGCTTTGATATATTGTGATTGCTGTTAAAAAATTTAATAAAAACATAAAAAAAAAGAAAATAGAACATCTAAAACCAGAAATACAGTCACACTCAATGAAGCCCCGAACACAAAGCCCTTAAGGCAAGCAAGCACACTTCCCAGGACTCTCGTAATCGAGAATTTCATTGTAAGACATACTGATGCCCCTTTAACTGTGCACAACAAGGACAAGATAATGGTCAGATGCTTGTATGGAAGCAGGATATGCCAAATCATGCATAGACTCACGTTTTTATACCACAGGTATCACTGTGATTCCATCTTAGTTCATGTAGGTGTAGACCTGAGACATACCTCTCAGGACTATATGAAGAATGATACTATGGAGGTCCAGACTATGCTTTTTCAGGCTGGTATGAGCCTAGCATTGAGCAGCATATTACTATCACTGAGGATGATGCCACAATATGAGCAAAAGATTAAACATTTTAGCAACTGGCTGCCTTTCTGGTGTCATTCTAGGGGGGTCTAATAATTGTTAGCTTGGAGTACATGGTAACGGCCCACAGTGCTTTACAAAGGATGATCTGCACCTGTCCCATCTAAGTTTCAAATGCTGGCTAAAACTTTATCCACCCCCATGGTGCCTGTTAGCATTGCCAAATTGACAAACCTACCGACATGCAAAATAAATTCATGTGACCCTCAAGGTGTTATTGTTCAATGCCAGAAGATTAATTAGAAAACTACACTTCCTCCAAGCCCTCTTCACACTCGAGAATATAGACATCTGTGCAGTTACTTTGACATGGTTTCAAGCAACAGCGAGTACTCTGGAAGTGCACTGCCTTCCACAATTTTTTAAAAGTAGCTGCACAGACAAGAGTTAGAGAGGTCTCTATGTAACTCAGTAACAAGCATGCCTCTATGTCAGTCAAAGAAGGTGATGTGCTGCAGTTCATCCACATGCAAATCACCAGAGACAAAATCTCATTCTATATCCTAGACAGCTATAGGTCACCCACCATATCCAAAGAAGCTCACAATACATACTTGAACATATTAGAGACACTTACCATTCAACCTAACACCCTACTCATGGGAGACTTTAATTTCCCCCTATTGACTGGGAATCATGCACATCCTCAAATCAATAGGTACATTGATTCCTGGACTTTGTAAATGCAAGCATCAATGGCCAGATGATAAAAATCACTAGAAACTCCAACACACTGGACCTTGTATTCACAAATATGGAAGAACACTGTCACAACCCCCCCCTCCTCCATTCATGTCTTATCCTTCATTGTAAGATCTGGCCATAAAGCTGTCTCTGTAACCTCAATAAAACTAGTTATAGCTAGGAACTATTCCAAGGCAAACTACCTTTCATTAAGTGATGGTTGTCAAAATGTAATGCTCCTCCAAACCCCATGAACACAGCAGCCTACACTGAATTACTCTCAGAAACTCTATACAACCTTGTCAATGGCTGCATAGAGACTGCTGTACCTATCAGAAGTAAGCACATAACTGGCCACAGAAACAAACTAAACTGGCGCCATCCAAAATTAAACAGGATATACAACAAATGGAAATAAATTATGACAGAAATCAGGAACAGTAATTCCCATGAAGATAGAAACTCTTTCATCAAAACTAAATTGGAAATGAAGATGGATAATCATAGTCAAACAAAGTCAACTTTGAAATTAAGATAGCCTCCTGTGTAAAACATAGCCATAAGACTTTCTTCAGCTAAGTGAGAAACCTCAAGACAGCACATAGCAATATGCTGAACTAATGGTTTATAGTGCTACATTCACTGAACGTAGTGATATAGTGACTCTGTTAGCAGACAAATTCAGTTCCAACTTTACCCTATCAATCCCAACCATCACCCAAGAAATACCCTCAGACATAACCCCCCAACTATTACTACAGAGCATGTATTAGCCGCACTCTCTAACTCCAAGAACATAGCCGCAATGGGCCCCAATAATATCATAGGATGCCTTCTGCACAGTCTAAAAGTCGATTATTAGGACCCCCAGAGTCACTATTTAACTTCTTCTTCTTCTTTTGGCTTTTCCTGGTTAGGGGTCACCACAGCGGATCACCTGTCCTCTCATGATTGGCAGAGGAGTTTGACAGTGTCAAGTTGCCAGCCCGGGAGTCACTATTTAACTATAGTGAAACAGGCTTTGTACCATGAAAATGAAGGAATGTGGTGGTCATCTCCCTTTATTAGTGAGGACTTTCAACAAATCATGAAAACTACAGACCCATTAGTCTGACTAGTCTTATTTGCAAAGCCATGGAAAGAATTACCATGGGAATTATCAACAAGGACATCAGAGACCTCCAGGCACTGGCTCTATCCCAGTTTCCCTTTGTCAAAGGAAGGCCATGCTTACTGAACCTGGTGGACTTCTTTGAAAAGGTCACTAAGGCAATGGATGAGGGTAAAGTTCTGCATACTACCTACCTAGATCTGGTTAAAGCATTTGATAAAATATCGCACTTGGGCATTGTCAAAAAACTTATGGAACTAGGAATAAACCCCTTTATAATACACTGGATAGCTATCTGGCTCACAGATGGGACCCAAGAGGTTAGGATCAGAGAGACCACCTACAAAAACAGCCTGGTGATTAGTAGCATCCTTCAGGATCTGTGCTGGGCCTGTTCCTCTTCAGCATCTACTTTTTGGAGGTCAATATCAAAGGACTCTGTGAGGAATCATTGAATTCTCCAGGAAAAGATCACCATTCAGGAAGGTCTAACACAAGTGCTTGGTGCCAAAGCCATAGCTTAAAACTCAGTGCCAAGAAATGCATTATAGTATATTTTGAGAAGTCAGCTACCCCAGGTAACAATGTCATCAATACCCTCAAAAGTTAATTTACTAATCAGGGATGTGGGAAGTCATTATAAATAGTAACCTAGCCTTTTACCAACATGTGTGCACTGTATTAAGAAAATCCTTTTGTGTTGTTCAACTTATAAATAAGGGCATAGCATTTAGGTCCAGAGACTCATTGTGCTACTGTACTTGGCCCTCATCAGACCTATCATAAGAGTATAATGCCTCTTTGATATGTACCTGACTAGACACATACAGCAACTGTAACATCCACAAAGGTTCCTCACAGGAAAAATTCAGGGAATAAACAAACTGCCTTATTTATACAAGGCATCCCTGGACCATGTTTTGATGAACCTTTTGCACATCCACGAAACAAACAGCATTAGAATTACTAGAGCAAAAGACATAAATTTTGCTTACAGCATAAATAAGACATGTTGGATAGACAGCTATACTTCTCAGACAATTCACATTCTCTAAAACAGGCTCCCCATCCATGTGAATCAGAGTTCCTCCCTAAACCTATTTAAGCCAACTTGGACCAATGAATGGGTAATGAGAAATTCATCCCTGGTCTGGCACATGTGTCTCTGATGGACTGAGGCAGTCAATAAATCACCCCCTATAAAATATAATTTGTGGGTATCATTTGATTTGCATGGCTAGGCATATAAGGCCCTAGTTATTATAATCCTAGTATACATCTATGAATCTATGAAGCTATGAGAGAGAGAAAGAGAGAGAGACAGAGAGTATTCATCCAATTATACATTATGCTGGGTTATTTTCTTGGTATGCAATATTATACCAGAGTATTTTTAGGAATGATTTATTATTAAAGCGACTATAAGTATAGTGAAGGCGATTAATTTTATTTTTACCTGCTGATGATGTAAACTCACTAGATAAAAGTGCCTGTTAACCAAAAGAGACCTGGACTCACTTACTGATTAAGATGCTTTTACTCATAGTCAAATAAGATGAAAATGAAGACTGGGACTCTCAAACCAGGACTATAGGATAAAGCTTGTTAGCATCTCATAGCTTTGAGCATCTGTATTAAACCACAAGTATTAAAACATTGTGCACATTTTCTCCTTCATTAGTCTTTATTGCAGCTGTATTTTGTGGTGCACCAATTTTTGCTATGTTTTTGTGATGTAGGACTGATATGAGACATTACACTTGGTGACACTGGCCTGTCTTAATCTAAATACCACAGATACTCACTCATTCTTCCCTCTTTGGCCTCCTATTCTAAAAACAATTCATATAAGCTTGTATCACTTTACCTTCAATAATACATTTCTAGTGCAGGTTCCCAGATTTAGTAATATTTTATTGTTACCCCATCAATTTACTTCTTTATCATTGCCTTAATTTTCAACTTTTCATTACATTAAAGTTCTTTACCCACTATACATTGACCTTAGCTCTTTTACCATTTCTTTAATATTCAGTGTTATCACACAATACTTTAGTTATAAAATGTTTATGGTATATCTCTAATTCCATTTATTTTCTGTTGTTTGTGTTTTTAAACCTTTATTCAGCATACACTAGACACATTAAGCCCAATAACTGTACTGTGTTATCACACTGAGAGTATGGAACCAACTAACATAATGATAGCATATAAATAGATAAACATGCAGCCATACTAGTACTCTTAAATGCAATAGATTCGCACATGTAAATGCAGAAGTGAACACATTTACCTATTTACACAGCAACATATACCAAGCTGCCATAATAGTAATCTATTGTGAATTACATTTCAAAGGAAAGAGAGAGAGCTTTGTCAGCCCTCCCCCAAATTCAGCTTCTGCTAGGAACATTATCTTTGTAGACAGAGTCATCCATGCCCTCGGCTTGTCTGAATTATCAAAAGGAGTGTCATTTTTGGTTACCCCATATCAAATCCCTTCCAATAATCCAAACCTAATCAACCGTGTTTTAATTTTCCAGAGGATAACTTGATTAGATATTCTCATTCCTAGACAATAAAAGTCCCAACAGCTGACATATTATGCATTCCCTGAACTCTATTCTCTATGCTGGTATGACTTTTATCATAGAAAAAATATACCCCAAAGTAACTTTATCACCTCTGCTGGATATGACTCATTGTTAATGGTCAATGTGCAGCTACCTGTTTAACTGCTAATTTTCAATGTAGAGATTTACTCTTAAATTCATTCTATTATTACCAGTTGTTTTGATTTGTATATGAATGCCTTTTTTGTGCTCTATGCCTTCAAGACTATAATCATGCCTGAAAAGGGTCGCTAGACCAGTGTACTTACCAGGTTAATTCTACAATATGTGCATGATAGCACACTGACTGCATAGTCTATCATATGCACATCTCAACAGCATCATAAAAAGGAAAAAAGGTATGTTTTTTCTATTTAAAAAATGCTTAGCAAACCATTTTGTCAAAATCTATCCCAAAGGAACATTCCCATGTTAAACACTCAAGACCTTTACTCATCTGCAAACATAGAAACATGTTCAGTCTGTACTGGTTGTGCCTGATTGCACATGAAGCTGGAGCATAATATAAAAAGATGGGAAGGCTAAAACAATAAATTAACGTTTCTGACAGAGGAGGGCAAGGTATTTACCATAAGCAAATCTTGAACATCATGCATATACTATTTTTATACTCTATTGCATTAATTGCTTATTTTGCATTACTGTTTTATTTATTTATTTTTTACTTCTTAAGCAGTGTTTATGTATGTCTATATTTATGTACGTATGTATTTAAATTTGTTGACCAGGGTAGAACAATCATTCATCATGGCATATTTCAATTTAAGCCTGGGAAATAGAGCAAAGAGGAAAATATAATTAAGTGACCACAGCCCAGTGATTTGAAAACATGCAAACATACAAACGATTGATTACAAAAACAAAAAAAAACAAGAATAACATACCAGAAATTGAAAATACACACATTATTTTTAAGAACAGAAAGAGATGGTTGGGTAGGTAGAATGTTGTCTAATAACAGAATAAAGTGTGAGAGTTATTAAAAGTAAGAATGTGGAAAGTATAGAGTATTGGAACAGTTGTGATTTAAACACACACATAGTAACTAGGGGGAAGTGGCGACACATAGTGGAGCTGAAGCGCGTTATACTTTTAGTAAGGGGAGTATAGTCACCATAGTTAGAGTTTTCAATATAAAAGGTGATGTATAGGGACTAGGGCTATTTGCTGTATACAGGGTTATTGGAGTGCATGTTTTTCTGGTTATTGAAACATTTGCACACTGAAGTTTTCTGCAAGTGCACTTTGAGTTTGATTTTTAATATACTAGGGGAATTTAAATTGTCAGTGGATATTGGGATGGATTCTCAGATTTTTGGTCCTAGTACTGATAAGCTATGGCTAAAACAATGGTGTCAGGTGCCATTACAGAGGTTGTATTGTTTTTGTGGTAGCATAAATAATAAGCTTTTTCTGTATTACTGAGGTTTGCTGCAAGAAATGAGAATGAATTTAGCTTAAGTAGTTTGAAAAGTGGGGGAATGATCTTTACTGGATGGGTAGCCAATTAGCATTTTTTGATGTCTGAACAGCTATACTGATTATGGGAAAAAGCGTGATTAAGCAGTATATTCTATATATTGTTTGAATGGAGTTTTTTATGGAATATTCCAACTGTGATTATATGACAACTTCCTTAGGTGCTGGGGTTTGAAAGTGGGAAATCTTCCAAAACCAGAAAATCAAGTGTTAAATTTTATCTCTGATTTATTTAATGTGATAATGGAATGTAAGCCTTTAGAATCACAGGTCTAAGTTTTTTTTAAGTTTTTATGGTTTGAGCAACATTTGGCTGTGATTAAGGATTGTCCAGCTAAATGACACTTTTAAAAATGTTTGAGTGATACCAAAAAAAAAAAAAAAAAAAAAAAAAAAGAATACTTTTTTTTGGAGAACTAATAGTGCGTACATTATGTTTAAATAGCATATGTAGCATGTATGTATATTTAAAGTAATTTTACTTTCCTTTACTGGAATAAAAGTTACTTTACTAGAAAGAGAAGGAACTTTTCACAATTTGCAGATATGCCAGAATTACAGAAATAAGTGTTTTGTTTTATTTTTACTTTGTTGGCTAGGTGGGTTGAGTGGTGTGAGGATTTTTTTAAATCTGAGCAGGTGCAAATGCACAGTTAAAGATATGCAGTTAAAAAAGTGTCATTTGGTTACAGAAATGAGAGTACTTCAGATGCAGAGTATCTTGGGTATAAAAAGCAGCTGTTATACATTAAGTAAATCCACTTGTTCTTCCATATTAGAAAAATATGTTAATTCACTTTTTCTTCCATGTTATACAGTATGATAAATATTCTTAACATTACTGCATGTAGACAGCTTTGTTAATATTTTTGTAATAAACAGTAAAACAACAATTTCCATATTTCCAAAGGTTTATCACCTTTGTCTCTACACTGAACAAGCATAAAAAACAACGAGATTAGGTAGGGCAGTCACCAGAAGCCATTTTAATGTGTAGAAATCTTAGGTGGGAGTTATATAACTAAATACAGAAGTGCAAAAGTGGAAAAAAAAACAAGTCTGTCGTATCTCAGAGTATTCTTCTTACTTCATGGTACTGCCTGGAATTAATATGTCTGATGTATAGTAAGAGTGTAGGAATCTCCTTCTCCATTTCTTGGAGTGTCCTGCAAAATTGCATTGGGTAACAATTACACTGAACTTTTAAAACTTTAAATCTTGCTGTTGTATATGGGTATTGCAGTTTATTGTCTGTGTTTTTGGAAGTGGCACAATTATTTCATGCAATTAAGGTATAAATGTATACAAGTGGTCAGATGGAAAACTAACAAGGAAAGAAGAAGATGGGAAACTGAAAATGATATGGTGGGCTAGGACCCAAATATTGGGTTATCTGCCTGTTGTGTATAACTCAGAGGCCAATCATACCAGCCATTTTTGGTGTGCTAGAGCTGGAAAAAGATTCTCTTCATTTGCTAACCAGACTTGAGATGCAAAATTGGTGGGTGACATCTGTTCTTTCTGTGCACAAAGGTTAAAGTAAGGAAGGCTACAGGTAATACAACTTTTGATCAAAGCTTTTTTATCAAAGCTTTTAATCAAAGCTTTTGATACCATTTTCCACACCATCCTCCTCTCCAAACTATCCACCCTCCAGATGTCTCCACCTACCCTACAAAGGTTTAGTAGCTATTTCTTCAATAGGCAGCAATCTAGCAAATAGCAAGTCTTACTCTCCCTTCTTATTTAGCATTTTTATTAAAGTCTTTCACTCCACTCTCTCACAATGCTCAGTAATCCAGTATGCTGATGACTCTACAATAATATGCACTGCATATTCCAGCTCTGAACTCCAGCAAATCACCTATACTGAATCTTGGATGCTTAACAATCATGCCCTAAATCTGAAAAAAAGCTAAACTAGTACATTTTATGACTAAGAAAACCACTCCCATAGATAAAAAAAACTCTTCACTATACAAGCCCAAGACACTACCACTATAGAAGTTGTCCCACACACTAAACTACTAGACATTATTATAGATGAAGACCTTAACGTTGACTGACACATAAAGAATAAAATCATAAAAACACACCAAAAGCTCGGTATGCTCTACAGGCAACAACACTACTAGTCAAACCCTTGCAACCACCTTTTTATTACCCTCGCTCCTTTATGGTGCCCCTCTCCTCACTAATATCCAAAATTTTGCAGAATCCAAACTTGAAATGTGTTACAACAGAATAGCCAAATTTGCCACCAAGGCCAAACTGTCATCCCACCACTGTAAGTCACTGAAAGAATTCGGCTGACTGGAACTACCCCACTATCTCTCTTTCACCCAACTAACTACAGCACACAAAATAATCTACAGACCCACAGATTGTCCTGCTGTCTTAACACTACTTGCAAAATACCAACCCAGCGGGCAACTAAGATCTGAAAACCATCTACTTCTAAAAGTAGAAAAGTCCACCTTTCCTGCTGGTCAACTCCTCCTCTCCTTCGCTATCGCCAAACTATGGAACTCACTTCCACCTTCTATAAGAAATGCAGGCAGCACCACTACATTCAAACAAATACTGAAAAATCATCTCAACTCTTCCTGGCTATGTAGCTGCTCTATAACCTAACCTCCTTCTCCTTATATGATAACTAAACTCGTTATGTTTTTTTGCTACTGATGACTGATGATATTTTCTCCATAATTATTATTTTTTTATCACTTGTTGATACTGGTATATCTCTGTTTATACCTTTCTGGCAACCAACAAAATCCCTGCTTTTATGTATATATTCTGTATTATTACTGTAATCACTATATGTAACACTGTATCTACTTTTGTACAAATTAATCCCCCGGATTTACGAAAGCACTGAGTGCAAGAAGAGTGTAGGAGTTCACGCCGGCAATATGTCTGCCATGCAATCCAGGAACAGCCGGCAGGGGGCGTGCACGAGAGCTGCTAAAGCTACTCTTGCACGGACAGCATCATGGTATGCAAATTACCTCATTTGCTGGTGAAAGCCATGCAAATGAGGTAAATTTGTGATCTAGGAAACAATAACCTGTCCGTGGAAGATTAGTGTTAGCTGCAAAAATGTACTCCGTTGGTAACGGAGTACATTTCTGCAAATAGTTAAATGGAGCTATGACAGCTCCAAATAAAGGATGTATACAGTTGAGCAAGCATGCCTATGGCCAAATATAAGGCCATTGGCATTTTAAAATGTTTAAAAATATAACAATTTAACTTTTTTTCCCCCGATCTCCGATGTTTAAGCATAGCGCAGCACCGCTCAAATGTGTGGCGCTTATAAAAACAAGAAAATAATTTAAAAAAAAAGCCAAAAATAGGCATTTTCACTAAAAAGCTTATTTTGCCATGCAGGTGAATGGCAGGCTGAAGACAACATGGCTAGTGACTAGTGGTTGCGAAGGGGAGGAAGCTCAGTGTGAGAGATGTAACCATGTATTACTAGGCAATCCTATGGAAATGAGGATAAGGATAGTGAATCCCAATTTTCCCCAGCATGTGAGGCATGTCCCAACTGTGTAAGAGTAGGAGTAGGTGAGTAGAAGAGTAAAATATAGGTGACATCATGGAGGGGGTGTGTCAGACAGGCTGTAAGCTAATTGGAGCACAGTGGCTTGTGTTTGTCCTGAGTTGCTCAGGATTGCAAGAGGCATGCCTACAGTTGTCCTATTTGAAAACCTCAAACCCAAGGTGCTCACTGTTAAAAGATAGGAAACTCCTTGCAAACATGCACACAGTGTGTGCGCTCGTGTGTGCTCGTGTGCACGCATGTGCATGCATTTGTGTGTTTGCGCTTGTTTGTGCGGCACTGCCCCGGGCGGAAACAGAAAGGCAAAAGGAAGGAAAAGAAGTAGTAGGAAGTTAAACAAGGAGAACTAGCAGAGCTGCCAGGTGAAATATATCAGAATCAGCCAATTACACAGGCAGCATACTAACCCAGCCCAGCACTTTAAACTCTGCAAACACCATTCTCCCTGTTTTTTTCTCAAGAACTCTGCAACACTGCAGTATATAAAGAGGGAAAGCTTAAAAAGCTTAAGTCAGACAAAATGTTAGCGGCTGCTCTTGCTATCATAAACCAACATGTGCAAGGTGCTGAGGGTGGTGATGTTGTGAATGCTGCTGAGCAACCCACAGTGAGGAGACGGAGAAGAGTGTACAGACCCAGGGTAACCTACCAGGGGCAACATGAGCTGGAGATAGTGGAGCGCTATAAGGTGGATAGAGACCTCCTACAGCAAATTGTTGAGCTGTGCCGGCCACGCCTCATGCACAGAACCAACAGAGGGGAACCCATCCCAGTGGATACCAAGGTATGTTTTGGCCTAAGAATACTAGCTACAGGCACCTTCCAAAGACCAACTGGTAATATGATGGGGATTTCACAGACATCAGCATCCAGGGTACTCCACCAGTTCCTGGATGCCATGTCAGCACATGTCGGTGACCATGTATATTTCCCCAATTCCCGTGAGGCATTGGCCAGCAATATGCATCTTTTCCACCAAATACCAGAATACCCTGAGGTAGTGGGTGCAATAGACTGCACGCACATATGAATCAAAACACCACCCGGTGAGCAGGGTAGGGTCTACATCAACCGCAAGGGGTTCCCCTCCATCAACTGCCAGGTATGTGCGATGCCCAGGGCATAATAATGAATGTGTATGCTGGCTGCCCTGGAAGCTATCATGATTCCCACATCTGGCATCTGACACAGCTGTACCAGAGATTTCCCAATGGGGACATCACTGATCGTCACCTAGTGGGGGATGCTGGATACGCACTGGAGCCGTGGCTGATAACACCCATCAGAAATGCACACACACCTGAACAAGAACTCCATAATGAAGCACACGCACAAACAAGAAACATAATTGAGCATGTGTTTGGGATGCTGAAGTCACGGTTCCGGTGCTTGGACACATCTGATGGAGCCTAGCAGTACTCACCAACTACATGTACCCAAATTGTCCTTGTATGTGCCATGCTACACAATATGATCCTGTGGAAATAGCTGCAGCAGGAACAGCATGGGGGCTGGACCAAACAGCCCCCCACCATTGCCAAGACCTGCACAGGCACAGCGTGACTCAGAGGAGGAACAACCTGAGCTTCCCCCAGTAGGCAGAAGGAGGCATGCCCAGTATGCCCTGGCCTTGGCAAAGAGGTAATGCGTAGCACATACACTGACTCAGTAGGAACCCTGGAAATGACACCTCTCTTTGACTCGCACATACAGTAAAAGGGATGCCTAACTTGACACTACCTGTTTTCAAACATGTATAGAGAGTGTACTATGTGCATCCGACATAGGCAGCCCTGCAGCACCACCTGAGGCATGAGTGCCCTATTTTAAGCAATATAAAGCACTGCTAAGCACATTTTACCAGTATTGAGCATATTTAAATACAATTGCACATAGCTGCGCACCGTGCTAACCAGCACAACGTTGGGCAATGTCAGGCAACGTTGAGCAACATTGAGCAAAGTTGGGCAAAGTCGAGCAAAGTCGGGTAAACACCAGTCAGGTCTGCCCAGCAGGAAAATAAAAAGCAGTGACAGGGCTCGAACTCAGGATACTGTGCACTATAGTCACAGTACTGAACCACTAAGCCATGACAGCATTTCACTGGCATAGACACAATTTAAGTCATTCACACATACCAGTTGGGGGGGGGTCACATACCTAACAGTCACAGCCAGCAGGACAATTGTAGACAAATGCAAACACAAACAAATGCTGTATCATGCCCTCTGAAGAGGTATATGGGTAACCTCCCCCCAGGCCTATGTAGACAGATAAGAGCAGGCCAGGCAGTGTGATGTGGGTTGGGTAGGCTATGAAATCACAAACTAATTTGCATGTAATTGGAAGCTAAGGTCTGTAGTACAGTGATATGCCTCAAGCCAGTACGATAGGCAAAAGTACAGACTGAAATGGAGTACCTGACATAGCAGTGCAGGCCTAGCAAATGTGTATAAGTGTCAGGTGTACCCCTCATCCTATATACACCCACAGTAACAATCAGGTGTGCCCCCGGGTAGAAATGTACAAATAATAGCTGTCCCCCCGTATCTAGAAATGTTGATGTCTATGCAAATTGACTCATGGAAGCCCTGCAGGCACAGCGTGCTTCCTATCAATGTACAACACAAAGGTGAGCCCTGAAGTAAAAACCAACTTGATTTTTCACACACATATAGTATTAAAAGAAAAAATGGAAGGTACGGGAAACAATTCAAACAAAAACCCGTAAACAGTACTAAATTCCCCGATTACAGGAAACCAATGAAGGCAGTCTCACAATGTTGAAAGTACAATAAGCCTCAAAATATCGGAAATAATCCTCTCGCAAGACTCTGCAGTCCATAATAGAAAGAAATTTATTTAAATACACAGACACAGTACACAGTACACAGTACACAAACAAAGTACAAGTCGATTAAGCGCTTTCATTTCCTGACCGGAAACTTCATCAGAATGAATGTTATTGCTACACAAGGGCTTTTATACATTTTCTTATTGGTTAATTCAATAATTGATAATTTAAAACAATTAATAACAAATAATGTTGCCTTAAAGTTCGAAGTTTAAAATAGGTTACAAAAAAGTTAAAAAGGAGTTAAAATAACACATAAATACGCTTGTATACTTTTGTTGATGTATATATGTAACTCTAAGTATATATATATAGTTAACAATAAAAGTCACATTAGTTTGTGAAGTGGTACAGTAAGTAGTTTTTTCATGAAAAAAATACATATATTTATATAGTTCATGAAAAAAAATATGAAAAAAAAAATATATATATCCATAAGTTTAAACTATGTATTTCTTATATATACGTTGATTTGCGTGGTAAAGTTAAAAAAGCTTTGCCAAAATTCTCATGTGTAATCTCATATAAAAATCTCATATAAATTCTCATATATAAATTCATGCAGAACCCATGTAAAATCTCATAGTATATCTCATGTAGAACATTTCATGAAACAGTGATAAATGAAAAATGTATAATTATGTAAATATAATTGAATAACTGAATTGAAATAAAGTATTGGAAAAATAGGTATGTAGTGTATACATAGTAGTAGTATTGTGTAATAAGGATAGTATAAAAGTGTTTGTTTATACTTAGTATCTTGTTTTTAATTATTATTTATTTTATTTTTTATTTTTTGTTTTTACCCTGTTAGCCCTCAATTTAAGGGCTGGTAATAATGACACATGGTCATTCATCCCTGGGGGTGTGTTAGAATCCAAACGGAGTTGCCAGATCAATTCTCTATAATGAAGTAGTGTTTCCCAATCTCCTCCTCTACTGTTCTTAGGTATCATTTCTAATATCCAAAACTTAAAGTTAGCTCCCAATCGACTTGTACTGTGTTTGTGTATTTAAATAAATTTATTTCTATTATGGACTGCAGAGTCTTGCGAGAGGATTATTTCCGACATTTTGAGACTTATTGTTCTTTCAACATTGTGAGACTGCCTTCATCGGTTTCCTGTAATCGGGGAATTTAGTACTGTTTACACACATATAGTATATATGCCCATAGTGGGCATGCTCACACACTTGAACAAATTTAGCAAATTTCAGTCAGCAACATACTGAAAGGTCATACTGCACATGCTCACACACTTAAACAAGTGAAGCAAATGTCAGTCAACAACATACTGAAAGGTCATAATGGGCATGCTCACACACTTAGGCCATGTCTGAGTACAGGAGTGGGCCACACATATCTGGCAGTTGCAGTTCTTACTCTAGACACATGTTACTATTCACCAATCCTGCCTTGCAAACACAGTGATATGAAAACATACCCATATAATATATTGGACCCCTGTCATAATCAAACTATGTAATACAAGTACTTAAGTTGTTCAAAGAAAGTTAAAATACAAAGAAGATCAATAAATCTCCAATAAGTATCATCAAGAAATAATGAGCACTCCTAACATTATCCAAGCCAAGCTCTGCCAAAAATATTGCTAAAGATTCCATAGAGAACCATGAAACTTTCTTTAGCTATGTCATAAATATCAATGTAATCTCATATATGTTCTGAGTTAGTGCAAAGTGTAAACAAATATATGTACACGACTGACATTGCTAATATCTTGTCAGACAGGTTCATACATATTTACCCCCCTTTCACTGACAAAAGGGCCCATTACCATACCTGGAGATTGTGAAAATCCAGAAATCACATTACAATGGTTAAACAGTTCTATCCAAACCTAAAAACACAGCATCTATGGGATGACTTGGTATCCCTAGCTGTATCATATGTGAACTCCAAAACAAACAGACCCTGCACTCAAACAGTCTGTTGAGACTCACCCTCTGTACAGGATATGAAACTGTTGAATGGGTTACAGCAATGTTTGACACACTCCACAAGTGTTGGTGCACAACAGACCATGGGAACTATTGTCTTATAAGTCTAATAAGCCTGATCTGCAAGGCCATGGAGTCCATCATTATGGAACTCATAAATAGAGCTATTGGGAGCCTACAAACACCCAACCCTACCCATTTTGGTTTGGTCAGGGGCAGATCATGGTCCCTAAACCTGCTAGACAGTTTGCAAGGCAGTTACTCAGGACATACATCAATGAAATGAGCTCTACACGGCCTACATAGACCTTGAAAAGCCATTTTCCAACATCCCACACACATGTCGTATCCACAAAATCAACAACCTGTGCATAAATACGTATGTCATCTGATGGATTGCCAACTGGGGCACAGATAGATCCCACAAGGTAAGAATTCTGGTCTCCCTGTTGGACTGTAATCTGGTAACCACTGCTGTCCCCCATTGCTCAGTCCTGGGTCCCCTCCTGTCTGGTGTATACTATTCAGAAGTACAGTCAAACACACGAGGGCTATGGTTATCAAAGTTTGTGGATGACTGTGAAAAGGTTGTCATAATCGATGTTTGGGACAACAGAGACATCCTCTAAAAGAGTCTCAGTCAGACAGATGTGGTGTCAAAATGATGGCCTCGAGCTACAGTCATACAAATACCACATAGGTGCCAACACCCTAAATATGGAAGTAATAATAAGGGATCTATGGACACATGTGGATAGTCATCTCTACTTTCAGAAACACATTCACAAAGTGGTTAGAAAATCATGCTATGTGTTCCCACAAATTGCCAAAGTCTTTGCATGTAGGTCAAAGGCGGTTCCCTCTACTTATCAGTCATCAGACCCATCAGAGAGTACCATGATGCACTTGCGATGAATCTGACGAGGCACCTTCAGCAGTTGGAAAGACCACTGAAGTACTTCAACAAGAGGATTACTGGCCTCAAACAGTTGCCCCATGCAACAAAACTGAAGTAACTCAGTCTGTACTCTGTTGCATACCGTCTACTCAGGCGATCTCTGCCCAACAGACAGGTCCATGTCCAATGCAGAAGTGATGTACATGCTCTATCTGAAGTAAACCCAAGCTCACTGTGCCACATGCTCTAGAGATATAATCATCACAACAATAAATAGAACATGTTAAAGGGATACATTACTAACTCACAGACTTTCCTTGCTTTGGAACAGGCTCCCAACCTACATTAAGCTGAGTCCCTCACTGACACTCTTCCAGAGGAGCCTTGAACTGTCACACTGTGGATCACTTCATCAGCACAACTACACAAAGGCATAGGGAACTAACCCCAGGTGTGGTGATAGCTGCACACTCTGGCCATACTAATATATGCCTTCAGGCAGATAGTCTATTACATACCTATGTACCTATATATGTAGGGGGAACACAGTATAATAAACCAAAGATGGATGGGCAGAGATGTGTGTAAGAGGGTGACCATGACCGGGAGCCATCCAGGACTGTCCCACCCAGCACACATCTCAATGACACAAAAGACATGAGGTGCACATCTCACCCACTGTACATAATAGCCACCAGTATCTGTAAGCATTACAGAGTATGTGGTGCATGTGCCTGCTGTACAACATGACTGTACAATGAAGTACACATCTACTATCTGTAGACATGTACCTGTCACATAGGTTCATAGTTATGTAGTAGACTATCTTCACGAAGGCATATATAAGCCTAGGCAAGTTGAGCAGCTTTCACCACCCCATTGGTTAGTCTCCTAAGCCCTAGTTCTAATAGTTAGTACCCTAAGCCCCTTTCTAGTGGGGCTGCTGATGTGATCCCTGGCGTGAATTGTCTGTTTCCCATCCACTCATCAAGGTTCCTATTGAAGAGTGTCAGTGAGGGGCTCTGTCTGATGTGCATTGGGACTCTGTTCCACAGTAAGGCAAGTCTCTGGGATGGCACTCTTTCCCACCAGCATGTTGTATTCATTGTTGTGATGAGGTTCTTATCCTTGGAGTGTGTAGTGCAACTCAATTTTGTTTTCCTTAGATGGGGCATGTTCAACAGTTATGTGTTGGACATGGCTGTGTATGTTAGGCAGAGTTTGCCTCTGAGTAGGCAGTATGCAACAGAGAACAGATTTAGTTTTTCCAGTTGTGTTGCATAACACAACCGTTTGAGGCCAGTAATCCTCTTGGAGAGGTACCTCTGTGGTCTCTCCAGCTGCTGGATATGCCTAGTCGAGTACATCCAAAATGGTGCATTGTACTCAATGATGGGGCTGATGACTTAAGAGTAGAGTGCCACCCTACCTCTTTTGATCCTGATGCAAACCCTTTATTAATTAGGTGGGCCACATAGGATTTCCTAATCACTTTGGCAACATGGTTGTCAAAGGAAAGATGACTACTTGTGTCCCCAGATCCCTTATTACCTTGTCAGTTTTTAGGGGGTAACACCTATGTGGTAGTTTGTGGGTACTTTGTTTTCCCCAAAGGGGATTACTATGCATTCTTTCGCATTGAGCTTGAGGCCATGATTCTGACACCACACATCTGTCTCATAGAATCCCTTCTGGGGAATATTTGTGTCATCCGGGGAATCTATTATGGCAAATACTTTACAGTTCCCAGCAAACTTAGTCAACCACAACCCTCCTGTGTTGGCATGTACTTCTGAGAAGTATATACCAAACAGGAGGGGCCCCAGGACTGAACCCTGGGTGACACCAGTTGTTACCAGTTTAGAGTCTGAGATGTAGCCAGCAACTCTTAATTTGTGGGATCTATCTGTGAGCCAGTTTGCAATCCATCTTGTGATGTATGGATTTATGCCCAGGTTAGTGATTTCATCTATGATACCTGACTGGTGAATGGTGTCAAAGGCTTTAGCGAGGTATAGGTAGGCTGTGTGGAGCTCCTTTCAATCATCTGTAGCCTGGGTAACTGTCTCAAAGAAATCCACCCAGTTTAGGAGGCATGATCTGCATTTGACAAAGCCAAACTGGGTGTGCTCAATTGTGTGAAGATTCCCAGTGACTTTATTGTTGACTTCCATTATGATTGGCTCCATTGCCTTGCAGATCAGACTCATCAGGTTCATAGGGCAGGACTGCCAAGGGTCTGTTGTGGCCCCACCCCTGTGGAGTGGGAAGAACGTTGCTATGCAACATTCTATGGGTACATATCCTGTAGAGAGGATGTAGAGAGAGGTGTAGGTATCCTTGATGAATATTCATACATCTCCGCCCTATGTGCTATGATCTAGGTTCTGATGCTGGAAGGTATGGAATGAGTAGTATCCTGGTAGTGCTGGTGTGCTCTCTGGACCCTTGAACTAGGTTTCTGTTACTGCACATATATCAATATTCTCCATACTGAGAAGTGCCTGGAGTGTGTGCATTTGGAGGCTGAGACTTCTGGCAATGAGTAGCATTTAGCTCATTTTGTGGTTATTGTGTTGGTTATGGGGTTTGGTTTGTCCTGAGTGATCAGTGTTCCACACCTGAAGTCAATGCCTCATTGGTCCGATTCGACCATAAGCTAATTACCCTAGATATCCACATCCTGCCCCCACCCCCCATTAAGGAAACCATGGTAAAAATTTCTCCAAAGCCACCTTCATGCTTCTTAAGACAGAAGTGGTGAACTTCATGACATCCATGCAGATGGACAATACAGTTACAACTATTGAATCCTACACAATTGCACTTTATAAGCACTTACATGAGTGCATGGATCATGCTATCCCAAACAGAACCAAGATGCTATCCTCCAAAAAAAGGAAGCCAATCTGGTGGTCCCCTGCCATAAACAAACTGTACAAAAGAAGGAAGAAACTGCTGCAAAAGAGAGTAAAATCCCATGAGCGTAGGAGCTCCTTGGTCAGCCTCAGTAAGAAGCTGCGATCCCTGATAAAATCCTCCAAAGCTAGTTACAAAAACAAAATTGCCACTGATTATATAGACAACCACAAAGCATTCTATAGCTATGTCAAGAATATCAATGGCAACACTCAGATCTGCTCTGAGTTACAGCACAATGGCACTAAATATACAGACCCAACTGATATTGCCAACATCCTGGCAGATAGGTTCAGTGCTAACTTTACCCCCTTCTCACCCATTAAAGAACCCATCTCTATACCGGAAGAATGCAAAGTTCCTGTAATCATGGCTGCACAGGTAAAAACCACACTCTCCAAAGCCAGGAGCACAGCATCCATGGGACCAGACAACATCCCAGGCTGCATTCTACATGAACTATAGAATGAACTGGCACCCCACCTAAGTACCATGTTCAATCATAGCCTCACCTCAGGCTTTGTGCCTGCTGAATGGCGCACAGTGACAGTTATCACACTCCACAAGGGGGGAGCCACCACGGACCCCAGGAACTACCACCCCAGTAGACTGATGAGCCTAGTTTGCAAGGCCATGGAACATATCATCATGGAACTTATAAACAAAGACATTGATATTCTCCAAACTCTGAACCCCACCCAGTTTGTGTTTGTTAAAGGCAGATCATGTCTCTTAAACCTGATAGACTTCTTTGAAGCAGTCACCAAAGTTGTAGACAAGGGTAAGGTTGTTCACACAGCCTAACAGCCTATCTAAAACTTGTCAAGGCTTTCGACACCATCCCCCACTCTGGAATTATAGATAAACTCACTAAACTAGGTATAAATCCCTATGTCACAAGATGGGCTGCCAACTGGCTCACTGACAGAAGCTACACTGTGAAAGTAGCAGACTCCAAATCTGACTTCAGACCAGTGACAAGTGGAGTACCACAGGGTTCAGTCCTGGGTCCTCTCCTGTTTGGTATCTACTTCTCTGAAGTGCAGGATAACACAGAAGGTCTTTGGCTAATGAAGTTCACAGATGACTGCAAACTAGGAGCCATAATTGAAACTCCTAATGATGTGGACATCATAGAAAAGGACCTCACTGAGACAGATGCCTGGTGTCAAAGCCATGGCCTCAAGCTAAATGCCAAAAAGTGCATTGTCATCCCCTTTGGTAAAAACTCTGTACCCATGAACTACAACATAGGCAATAGTATACTTAACACCATAAGTGTAATAAGAGACCTTGAGACACAGGTGGGCAGTAGTCTCTCCTTTGATAATCACATCGCCACAGTAGTCAGGAAATCCTTCTACATGGCACACCTCATCACAAAAGGTTTTTCATCCAGAAAAAAAGAGATCATTGTTCCCCTCTACTCATCACTCATTAGACCCATTATAGAGTACAATGCCCCTTTTGGTATGTACCTCACAAGACATCTACAACAACTGGAAAGGCCACAGAAATACCTCACAAAGAGGATTACTGGCCTCAAACAGATGCCCTACACAAACCGTGTCAAAAAAAATCCAGCTTTACTAAGTCGCATATCACCTACTCAGAGGTGATCTCTGCCTAACATACAAAGCTATGTCAATCCCAGAGCTGTTGGACATGCTCCACTTAAAGAAATCCCAATCCCTCTGAGCTACATGCTCTAGGGACCTAAACCTTGTCACCACAATAAGCAGATCTTGCCGGAGGGATAGATTTCTGTCCCAGAGACTTCCTATACTCCGGAATAAACTACCTATATATATCAAACAAAGCTCCTCATTAGCACTCTTCAAGAAAACTCTTGGTGATTGGATAGGAAATAGGAAATTCACCCTGAGGATCACCTCTGTGACTCTGCTCAACAGTGGTACAGGAAAATAATTTTCTTGGGTGGCAAAAGCCAGGGTACCTTTTTAGGCTGGGCTTGTATAGTTTGCAGGGCCGATAGCCTAGTACCTACCTATGAACCTATGAACCTCTGAGCCTTGCCTAAAAAAGGTAATATGGGGACAGCAAGAACCTTGGCCAGTATTCAGAAGCATAGGGGTGACAGGTGCAAACCATATCTAGCGAAGCAACGAAGCATGTCTATTATGTCATCCCAGGCAGACAGAGGCTGGATATCCTTTGAATGACACCAGAAGCTATGCCAATTGTTGAAGTTTATCATCTTTCTGTTATATTGCAGTATTATGTAGGTGACGATAAGATGCTACTCAAGGTCAGGGTCATACCAGCCTGGACTACATGATCATACATCTACTATATATCTCTTGTCATATTGTCCTGGGAGGTATGTCTCAGATCATTCACACTGACATATACAAAGACCGCATCATATATGTACCTCTTCTGGAGTGATCTAAGTGATTGTGTTATGTGGCAGATCATAGCACCTGACAGACAACTAACAGTAACCTTCCCCTTTTCCAGCCTAGTGTGTGGAACATATGTGTGCCTGACTATGGAGTCACCTACTACTAGTGTGTTGGGTATGTTGTTTTCCATTAGGGCCTGTTGTGAGGCACACTGCTTTGGTGTATTATGTGTTTTTTGGCGTGTGCTTGGAGGTGCATGTTGCTTGCGTGTCTATTTAGGAGGACACTCTTTCATTTTCAGATTAATATTTGTATTCTCTGGGTATGGAAATGTATATTTATGTGTGTGTTTTGCTGGTGCTTATATTGTAGGTCTATGTGAGACTGTTGGTGTTGTGCTTGTATGACCCTACTCCTCTTGACTGTATTGTCCAGTATTGGGTTGACAGAGCTTAGCCACCGGTTTGACCCTGTGTGTGCCAGCATGTGGTGCATCAACCCATATATGACATGGTCATTGCCTATGCATACAATACACTCACAATACACCTAGTATGATAAGCCTGCTGAGGTTAGCAAATATGAAAAAAACCTTTGGGCAAACTGTCAGCGAGCAATGTCTGTATTGCACCCTGTAACTCCATATTGCTTGCTGAAGTGTAAAGAAGTACTTAGTTTGGATTAAGAACCCCGCACTTGCCAACTGTATATGTGTTTGTCTGTCTCTGGGAAGAGAGCAACCTTTATGGAGACTAGTCACACCCCTTAAAAGTGATATACTCATCTTTGTCAAGTCTGATGATGTCACCATCCTACAAATACACCTGTAAGAAAATGAAATCCCAGTAATGTGTATAGTGCATCATGTAAATGTGTACTGCTGTAGTATCATAATGTAGTTAGGTAGGGGTTTGAATCCTGCACTTGCCAACTGTGTGTGTGTGTGTGTGTGTGTGTGTGTGTGTGTGTGTGTGTGTGTCTCCCTGGGGAGGGAGCAATATTTTTGGAGACGACTCACACCCCATGAAAGTGATATACTCATCTTTGTCAAGTCTGATGATGTCACCATCCTACAAATACACCTGTGGGAAGGTGAAATCCCAGTAATATGGATAGCGTGTCGTATAAATGTGTACTGCTGTAGTATCATAATGTAGTTAGGTAGGAGTTTAAATCCTGCACTTGCTAACTGTGTGAGAGGGTAAGACACTGTTGGTAAATGTGGGGTGGATTTTGATTTTGATTTTCCTAGTGTATGACATATCACAATGACAACTGTATGTGCATAACACATGTAAGGTAGCTGTGGGGCAAAGCCATATACATACATCTGACCTCAATTATTTCAGAGGTGGGTACTCTG